>NC_134599.1:25801942-26111317 GCF_037038515.1 Microtus pennsylvanicus
GGGTGAGGAGAAAAAAAACGGAACAAAAGCAATAGCAGATAAAAGCAGAAAAACCGAAACCAAAGGCGCAGCAGAGCAATTAGGAAGAAGGAAGTGAGAAGAAAATATGGTTTCACTTATGTGACTCTGGAAGGATATTTTAAAAACCCATGATGTCACTTCCATGCCAGGATAACAAAGAGATTTCATAAAGCATGACTGTGTTCCTTTACTCCATCAGGATAAGATTTCTGCAAGCTACAGACTTATTTTTCCTTACTGTATACGCTTGAGAGTGTGTGCACAAAGAATACCTTAAAGTGATTTAGATTTTTATTTGAAAAATCATTGTTTACTAAGAACGCCCTTAGGAATGTCCCTAAAATATTAATTTTTTCATTTATCATATGTGTTACATGAAGCTGTTTACTTCCAAACTTACAGTCAATCTCTACAATGCATATGTCACACAAGAAAGAAACAGTATCAACTTCTAGGAATAACACATTTTTACGTTTTTAAAAAATGAACACCCAAGCAACAATGTTATTTCTGTCATAGACAGAAATAATGTCCTAAGAAATTACTGTCCTTCACAAGTTCAAAAGCACTATGGCTTTTATTAGACATATAAGAGGAGTTTTCAGTTACTTTTACCTACCTCTCTTTTCGTTGACTATTCTAGTAAATTAATTTGCTTAACTATAAACTACAACTTTTATAGAGAAAAGTGATGAGAGATATTTCCTACACACCAAAGTATGGGTACTCCGTTACCCATAAGATCACATCCACAGATGAATCCTTGCAGGAGAAGGCCTTAAGAACCCATGTACACCTATTCTCAGGGGTCCACCAGGCACCTAAAGTGTGTGACCTTCTGGGTCATCCACCAGCCCTTCAAGAGGTGATCTAAAACAATACATATTTAATTATAACCCTGAGACTATATATCTCTAAAGCATTTGAAGAAAAAAACATAAATTGAAAATTTTGCCTATGAGAAAATATTGTTTGTAGCCAATACCAATGCAGAGATGGCCACGTACCAAAGGATATTTAGGTTTCTGTATATCATTGATTAATTGACAATAGTTCTCTCTTCTCTTCATCCTGTTTGGATGTTGAACTGACGAAACCGAGACAATACCACCCACTACCACCTCTGTTCCATCCTCTCTACAGCCCCTGAACATTTTGAGATTGAATTGAAAAGTTCTCAATGCCAGGGAATAAGGATCTGAGCATGTTCAGAATTTCAAAACTCTGTATCCATGTTAGCATATATGCTGAATACTATCTTTAGCACATAGTATTAGCTAAAGAGGCAGGAAGAGGTAGGCAGTAAATAGCTCCCATTGTTAATTCAGAACTCCTTCTGGGCCACACAAAACGTCACTCTCCTTTGTCCACTATGATATTGTTCTAGGGTTCAGTAACCGTGACTCCATCAATACAAAACCAGCTGAAAGTCTGAGCCATTTCATCTACCAGGAAATCTAAGATCCATATCAGTGGTCGGCTTCATAGTGGCCATTTCATCAAAAAAGTCATCTACAAATTGGAAAAGGAGGCAAAACGACAGCTGTAAGCACATATTTCACTGATGTCCCAGGCCCCTGCTTTCGAAGAGGTTGTTTCCATACACAGAAGTGGCAGAGATTTGCTAAAATCCTAGACAAACAGGATAGCAATCTGAATCTGCCAATCAGCTATAATATTTTATACTCTAACATTCTAACTGAACTAATAAAAAAGATGCCACCTATGAAAGACAAGCTTATAACTAAATTATTAAAATAGGTTTTTATTCTCAGTGATAAGAGCTCATGCAAGAAGCCTAACATGGGTCTGTGCCTTTTAAGAAGATGTAAACAGAATACTGTGAAAGAAAGTTGAAGATTCCCAAATTCCAAATGTCCCTTCATCAAAGACTTGTGAAATGTAAACCAGTTCTTTCAGAACATTGACTAAATTTTAATTCCTTACTTTACAGTCCAGTTGCCTTACACAGTTTGAAATTCAATTGCAAATGAAGAGAAACCTTGGTCCATCTCTGTTTGATTCTGAGACATTGTTAACAACGATTATAGCTGATCCTTTGTAGACTAGAGCTGGAGGAGAATTAGCATGCAAAAACTGCTTCAGCAAAAGATCCCTCAAAATGCCTATGAGCATAGAAACCAAGTCTTTCCTCTTAAATGAGGCAGGTGAGCACTCTTGCAACAATTTTACCACCTGCTTTAAACTATGAAGCAAATAAGAAGCTGGTTTTCAGTCTTGATTTTCTCCAGTACTTCCTCTCTATGCTATGTTTTGGAGCAGTAATATATATCCTATCCCACTATATGTTGGAAGTATGTGATGTGCTTTTTTATTTTGATTATTAAAGAGTGATACAGTTAAGAGATTGCCACTCATCTCAGAAGAAACTTTAAACTTTGAAATATGTTTTGGACTGTTATAGATTATGGGTACTATTAAAGTTGGACTGAAAGAATGGACTTTTTGCATTATGATATGGATATAAGCCTTTGGGGGCCAAAGAGTGGAATGTGGTGGCCTAAAAGGAAATGGCCCCCAAAGGAGTTGCACTATTAGGAGGTGTGACCTTGTTGGAGCAGGTGTGGTTTTGTTGGAGGGAGTGTGTCACTGTCAGGCCAAACTTTGAGGTCTCTTTTCTCAAGCTTCACTTAGTGTGACAGTCAGTCAACTTCCTGCTGCCTTCTAGTCAAAATGTAGCCAGCACCACGTCTGCCTGCACACCACTATACTCTCCATCATGATGATAATGGATTGACCCTCTGAAACTGCAAGTCACCACCTCGATGAAATGTTGTCTTTGTAAGAGTGGCCGTGTTCATGGTATCTATTCACAGCAATAAAAGCCCAAGACAGTTTCTCCCCTGTCAGTTTTCCAGCTCATTGTCTAAACTTCACATTTCTCTTAACATCCGGCTACTTTGAAGAAGCATAAGCTCAGAATTAAGCTGAGGTTCTGAATTACATTTCACAAGTCATGGGGAAAGAATCATTCTGTGATTATTTTTTCATCATGCAAAACCTTGTCTCCAGGATCTGAGCTCATCAAAGGGAGAAACTTCAATCTTAGTATATCACCCTCCTCAGAGGGGAGAATGCAATGACAATTTTAGCATCATCCATGGCTTCATGCTTGAAACAGCACCTAAGGTATTCATGAACCAGAATATGCCTTATGACTGTTACACAATTCCATTTTGGCATCTAGTCAGCCATGAAAACAGTTTCATTTTTATGTGAAATATGCCAGATGGCATATGCCCTGCATGGTTAAAGCAAACACTCAGAGCTCAATTCTGCAGAAAGAACTTTACTGGAGAGAACATTTGATCACATGACTATGTGAGCCCCACGTGGTGTTTTAGTAGAAGCAACCCTGACAGACTGCTTTTGTTGGTGCTTTCCCATTTTAATTATTGGGGCAAGGAAGGGGTGCGTCTTGTGCAGATTTATGGAGACTGTTTAAATCTCTGTTTGTTGCTGCGAGCCACTAAGCATATAAAGAAGTCAAGTTTACTGTGAAAGAAAGTAAATCATTCTGGGGCTATGAACCAGTGAGTTTGAATCCCTAGCACCTGGGTAAAGACAAATTCAGTAATGTCCATCTGCAATCTCAGTGCTTCCATGAGAGGATGGAAGCTCAGAAGCCACCAAGCCTGGCATACACATATTAAAACAACTCCTGTGACCGGTAAGACAAATAGAGTAGGCTGAGAAAATATCCTTTGGGTTTGACTGTCTCAGAAAACAGAATGAAGGCTCTCAATCATTGAACTGTGGAATTCAAAAGCAAGAAGAATTCTTCTGATGCCGATTTTTGAGAAATGTGGACTTACTAAAGATCTCTATAAGCAAGGATCAAATGACCAACTGCAAGAGAGACATACATTCACGTGAGAGACCCTGAACATGATGAATTTTAATCAAAGTGAACAACTACTTGCCACATGTTACCTTCTGAGCATTGGGCACTGTGCAATGAAGGATGGACGTATGACTCCAAGTCCTCAATATACAAAACAAAGCTTAAATGTGTGGGGCAGGATGTGCATGGATGTACACTGTCAAAATATGGCTAATCTTGGAAACTCTGATCCAAATAAGTTGCTGTGAATTGCCATGGAGATAAGTGGGCTTTCTGATAAACTTTCCTATGACTACACTTGAGATACGGGAGGAGGGGATTCAGTCTTTGTTTTTGGATCAAATTACATCCTGCCTCTGTGCTGAACTGTGTGGAATCCCATCCTAGCTCACCTGTCTTAAATTCATGGTGAATTTGCCCAATAACTAACAAGTCCATGTTCCCTTGTGCCTTTCCAGTTCTCCATTCTTCATAGAAGACTGCAAGTTCTAAAGCCCTTTCTGTACTGGTGAAAACAAAATTCAGATCTTTCATTGTGAGCAAAATGATAAAGGGCTCAAGAAGCCATTGAGAACCTTCTTTGGCTCTTTGTTTTTCTGTTCCTTTATGCTATTTGTGTCTGTTTCATTTTATCTCTTTTTTATATGTCTGTTTTCTAAGGAGAGGGAACAAGAAAGGATGTTGATTTGAAAAGGTGTGGAGGTGGGGAGGATCTGGGGGGATTTCTGAGAGGGAGAAACTATAATCAAAATATGCAGTAAAATAATGCCTGGCCCATTAGTTCCAGCCTCTTATTGGCTAATTTTCACATCTTGATTAATCCATTTCTAATAATCTGTGTATCACCATGAGGTGGTGGCTTACTGCGAAGATTCTAACCTACGTCAGTCTTGGGCTGGAGCTTCATGGTGTCTGCCTGTCTCTGCTTTCTTCCTCCCACAATTCTGTTTTGTCTTCCCTGCCTGCCTATGTTCTGACCTATCAGGCCAAGCAGTTTTCTTTATTAATTAACCAATGAAAGCAACAGATAGATAGAAGACCCTCCTACATAAAAAATATATTGTAAAGAACAATTTTCAATTAAAACACTTAAAATGAAAAAATAAAAAAGAGAGAGATAGAGCATCTAGAACTTAAAAGAGCTGGAAAACAAGAGACGCCAACAGGAAAAGTAGGATAAAATGAAAAAGACAGATTAATAGAGAAGAAAGTTGCCAATAAGGTTGCCTATGGCAGATTCTCTACCCCAGCAACTAAACAGCCAATAGAAGAATTACCATTAAGGAAGTAATTATGGTGCTAGAGACATGACTTAATGATTAAAAACACTGTTAGTTCTTCTAGAAGTCCTGGGTTCCATTTCTAGCACATACAAGGAAGCTCACAAATGGTTGTTACTCCAGTTCCTGGAAGTCTGCTGCCTTCTTCTAGCCTCAAGGGGCATTGTTTGTAGGTGTTGAACAGATACGCATGTAGGCAAAAACATACTCATAAAATAAAATACAACATTATTTTTAAATGAAGTTTTATGAATCAAGAGTAACTCAGTTGATGACATGAGCGTGAGTTTAATACTCTTTCTGCTCTTAGACAGTACCTCTGGGGCAAACCTGTGTGTCACCTTTGTGATGCTCTTCCTGGAGAAGAAAAGGAGGTCAAGCTGACAGCTCTGTTAAACCATCAGTTATTTTTGACCAGATACTATTAAATTATTTTTGATCCTCAATTGATTGCATATAATACACTATTTTAATTTTACAGATGGACATGACTTACACTAGTTTATAACACAGCAACAACTAGATCAAGGTTACAACAAGATGAATGCTTCACGTGACCCTTATTCTTATTGTTGAAGACCCAGCCCTGTTTTTCAGCAGGTCAAACACTTGTGACTGGTTCCTGGTTTATTTATAATACATGTCAAAGTAGAAATTGGTGATCCTGCCATTCATGTAATTAGGCAAAATTGGACACAAAAATGCATCTCTAACTGAATTTATCATCCTTTCCTGTATCCTTGCTATATTAGGCAAACAGATAGGGATGACTCTGACCAATAAATGAAAAGTGCATATCTAATGAGTATGCTACATTCTGCTAAACCCAAAGTAACTGCATCTCCAAAAGACATGCCTTTGAATCTTCCAAATTTCAGTGCCTGCCCTGCAAATTTTAATTTTAATTTGAAATTTTCTCTGTCATCTCAGGTATGGGGTGGGAAGAGATGATTGCCTTTAAAAGAATAAAACTCCTCTGTACTTTTGTCACATGACAAATAGAAGAAAGTAGAAAGTGAAAGGGGTAACTGGAAGAGACCATACATATGTGTCTCCCACATAATGAGTCACTAAAACATGTGATTTGGGGATTTTAGAAATATAGACTAGATTAAGATGGGGTTCTGGTTTGTATAAATGATGTTGCTTGAATCAGGTATCTAACTCTGATGGGAAAAAGGTCCTGCTGATCAATAATGTAGATATTGTGTAATAAAATGAATCCTGGACTAAGAGGGATAGATCTCATGTTGGCAGAAAGAGTACAGCCCAACTCACAGACAACTGATAGTCTCTCAAATGTCTGTTTGGCAGATCAATGAAAACAGAGAGTGACTTTGATATGTCTGGATTCATTTTGCTTCAGTGGTAGACTCTAAAGGCAAGTACAATCCAATTTAAAGATCCAATGGAAGTTGATTGGCTCAGGAAATTCAAAGTATATCTGAATTGCAAAGAGAAACAAAACAACAGCAAAACTACCACCACCAAAACTATCAGCAAAACCCAACCAGAAAAGACAAGGTTATATTAGGAGACCTTAGGAAGATCTAGGGATATATCAGAGCTCTTAAAAGGCAACAAATGCTGCTCCTTCTCTTTCTCTTCATTTGTATATATGTCAGGGTACTTTTTTTCATATAGATTTCTTCATTCTTGGCTTTAGGAAAGATACAAGAATATAGCCTCCACTGAAACAGCCATACAGAAATCTCAAAGAGACAAAAGAGAACCAAAAATGGTGACCAGAAAGACAACTCCATAGCTGTTAACTTATTATTCATCCTAAATGCTACTCTACACACAGGACATGATCTTAAGAACAAAGTATTTTCTTAGTCTTTGTTGTAACACGAGTTCTAATAGGTCTTAATAACAGAAGTCTGGAGTCAGATATTGGGGAAAATGCTGAGAGATCAGAGAGATGAAGCCACCTAATCTATTCAACTTCCCAGCAGAAGATACTGAGTTCCTATTTCCTCCTGCCTTATCACTTCCTCTGACCACCCAGCCATATCATTTCCTGGTTATCTGTACAGACATCTAGACCTCCATGGTTAGCTAGCAGCTAGCTCTGCCCTCTGATCTTTAGGCAAGAATTATTTGTATAAACAAGGTATCACCATACTTTGTCACTTAAGATTTAGAAAGAAAATGAGGACATTTGATATATTTTTAAAGACAAGAAAATATATCAGGTTGTCTGTATTTCCTCCTTCATGACCTTGACATTACCTTATAAGGTAGGTAGGAAGAGTAGAGAAAAAGAATGACTGGGGCCCAGTTATTCTTGACTAGGTCACAGTTCCAGAAATGCAAATGAAGACTATGGTCACGCCATTGAGACAAACATCATTTATGACTCCAAAGGATGCAGGGAGCATCCTTTGAGGCAGTCACACTGCTATTTTTAATTCTGGTTTATTTTTAGTAGAGAGCTAAAGAGTCCCATTGTAAATCTGAGCATAGAAAATATCTAGTACAATGCTCAACAGATACTTCTGCCCTGCTTAGGCAGTAATAGTTCTCTCACAAGTTAGGGTTTGTAACACTCAGCAGTCTCTGAAAGAATAGAAGAAAAAAGTTAACTTTGTTTTTGTGTTGTAACAATAATAATTCTTAGAGCACAGCAGAATCAGCAATAAATGTTATTGCTTTTAAATAAAAACAGCTAGTATGCATTGGCAGCTTGCATACACAGATACTCCTCCGAAAGTTTTATGTGTGCAGGTCATCTTCATTTCTTACAAAATAATGAGTAAACACTTTGCAAAGAAAGTATGTATTTTATATATTCTTAGGCCCTGCAAAAACCTTATCTATTAAATCAAGACACATCTGTTAAAAAGCCCATTTTTTACAAACAGAATTTTGTTTGATGAGGAGTGACAACTCATGAAGTCTCAACAATATGGATGCATAAACAAGACCTAAACAAGGATCACACCAATAGACATGCTAACATAAAGGAAAAATATTTCATGGGGCCCCAACATTAAGCATAGAACCACAGACAAAGCAGTGCTGAAAGCAATAGAAATAATCTTCCCCAATTAGTTACCCAATCCTGAGTGGTCAACCCTCAATGTATATGTAGGTGATAATATATGCAAAAGAAGGCTGTATTCGTGTATTTAAGAATATAAACATGTACTAATGCACATAGTAAAAACAAAGAAAAAAATCAATGAATTTAAGAAAGAATTGTGAGAGAGGTACATGAGGAGAGTTGGGAGAAAAAAAAAGAGGGAAAAGAGGTATTTTTGTATTTTTAACTTCAGAAAAATTTTGAAATAAAAAAAATCTACTCCATTAAATTGACACAATATTTAAATACTGAAAGAATTCTTTAAAATCCAGCAATGAAAAGATAGAGATTCCAAATCAAGATCTCAGTAGCCAGAAATTCTGTTACTAAACATTGTCAAAATGACAAATAAAGCCACCCCCTGCTCCTTTCAGTACCCTGGAGATTTTGCATGTGATGGTGATAATTGAGTGCTTGCAAAGCAAACATATTCACTAAGTTCAACAGGTGCTATCCTTCACAAATGGAATACTTCATAGCTAATAGTCTACCAGAGAGAGAGAGAGACTAAGTTAATTACATCCTAGGAGACATCACTTTCTGTCATGACTTTCTGATGTTTGTGTTAGTTCATCCAATTGAGGAAGGGAATCTGACTGTTTGAACTCCTTATAGACTTAAGAGCTTAATTTACCAATGTTTGTGCTGAACCTATAAAGTCACGTTCTCTGAATGACTGAAAAATAAACATTTCAGTTAAATTTGAATGTGATTTGTCTGTAGCTCTTAAGATACATTTTTCTCCTGAATTAATAAAGCTTATGAAATTGAAATCGAAACATATGGTGCCTACTGTGGGAACATTCTATTTAAATTATTAAGAATTCTGCAATCTGATTGCACTTTAATAAATACATGAAAAGCACCTCTCACATTATAAACGTGCAAGTGGCTAGATTGAGCATTTTCCCATGTAGCTGATTTTTCCAATACCTTCAGGAATCAGAATAAATGTTTTATGTTTAATCAAAAGGCATGATGCATCTTGCTTGCTGTCTATTAAGAACCTTTTAAACTATTTCAGAAGTATCAAGGGAAGCGACAAGCTATATGCCACCATAACTAGTTAACCAGCCCTGATGCTTTATTTCAGGGTTATTTCATGTCCATGGATTTTAGTAATTGATTCATAAAGTAACTGTCTCTGAAATTTGAAGATTAACACACACATGGGAAATGAAAGCATGTGAACTCTTTTAAAAAAAAATCCGGGGGCATAATTTAAAAATATTCATTGCCATCTATAAACTTGTTCTCAATGTTTTGATGCTGAAATTCTACCTCTTTAAATTTATCCCAGAGAAACAAATAAATAATCAAAGCAACTTATGGTTGTCACAATAGTATTTATACCACCGTGCCTAGCAATGGCCCAGCCTGTGATTTATAAAGTAGAAATATTTTTGAGTTAAGTTTGTTCCTTGTCCTTACCTGCCACCGTCTGCAATTGCACAAGCCTCATTCCAGAGATGTGGCCTTGAACCCTCTTCACTTATGAATAATCTTGGTCTGGTTGATGACAACCTATCTACCTTTTATTATCCCTTCCCCAACCCTCAACTATCTGCAATACTGCATCTAGTTCTACTGTCTTTAATCACCTCCCATCCCCTCTCATTCCTTCCCCACCACTCCCTACTGCCCATAGTTATCTCCACAACCATAGACCTAGTCCCAAAATAGTCAGGTTAGTTACCTTTGAACCTACTTTCATTATGAGTGAACTTTGACTGATGTGGGAGCGTCATATATCAATCTGTTGATTTCATTTGTTAAGCAATAAAGAAACTGCTTGGCCCTGATGGTTAAAACATAGGTGGGAGGAGTAAGCAGAAAAGAATGCTGGGAGGAAGAGGAAGTGAGCTCAGAGAGATGCCATGCTCCCTCTCCCGGGCTGATGCGAGAGCTCTGCTCTCTGAGGCACACGCGATGAAGCTCCGACCCAGGATGGACATAGGCTAGAATCTTTCCCGGTAAGACTGATGCTACACAGATTATTAGAAATGGGCTAGTCCAGGTGCAAGAGTTAGCCGAGAAGAGGATAGATATAATGGGCCAAGCAGTGTTTAAATGAATACAATTTGGGTGTTGTTATTTCGGGGCATAAGCTAGCCAGGCGGCCGGGGTGCTGGGGATGAAGCCGCACCGCTCCTATTACTACATTTGACAAAGTGAGATGACCTATCCTCTCCCATTCTTCCCTCTACAAGGGCAATCTCAGTACCTACACCCTCGGCAACACACACACACCCATTGTTTGGGTGCCCTCATTCTGTGGCCCAGTTAAATAGATCATCCACCAACTTTACCTGGCTGAGCTCTGTTCATGAATCTACTCCAATTGCCTAGTCAAAGGAAGGCCAGATTATCACATCAGACAAACCAAAGAAAAAAAATCCACACATCTAAGCCAAATAGTGAAATGAAAAACAAGGAGCAGGACAGAATTTCCCCCACTAATCCTATGTAAGTATTTCCTAATGAGAAATACCTAGATGAACTCCAGGGTACAGAATTTAAAATAAAAATCATAAATGTTGTCAAATAATTCCAGGAATTTAAAGAAAGCACCAACAAACATTGCATTGAACTCCAAGAAGCTAACAATAAACACTGGAGTGATCTCCAAGAAAATACAAATACACAACTGAATGAAATGACAAATATAATTCAAGATTTGAAAATTTGATTAATCAAGAAATAGAAACATTGGAGAGAACACAACTGCAATACCCAAACCAGATAAAGACACAGCACAAATCCAAAACTGTAGACAAATATCCCTGATGAACATAGATTAAAAAATACTTCAATAAAATATTGTCAAACCAAATACAATCATTATCAAGAAGATCATCTAGCATAATCAAGTTTGCTTTACCTCCAAAATGCAGAGTTGGTTCAATATACATAAGTCAACAATTATAGTAAATTACATAAACGGATTAAAAACAAAAACACACAATAGCCTAAATAGGTATAGAAAAAGCCTTTGACAAAAATCTGACACGTTTTCATGATAAAAGTCCTAGAGAGACCAGGGATGAGCAAGTATACCTCATCATAATAAAAGAGATATGTGACAAACCCACAACCAACACTATCCTAAATGGAGGAAAACTTGAAGCAAGCCCATTCAAATCAGGCACAAGAAGCTTTGCCCACTCTCCCCATTCCTTTCAGTATAGTGTTGGAAGCATTAGCTGAAGCAATAAGGTAAGAAAAAAATTAAAGAGGTATGAAAAGGAAAAAAAATCAAGGTACAGATGATACATTCTATAAAAAATATTCCAAAAATTCCACCAGAAAACTTATAGAAACAAACAATTTTGGCAAAGTGGCAAAATACAAAATCAATTTAAAATTAAGTAGCCTTTCTATACAGTGACAACAAATCACACTGAGAAAGAGATCGTGGACACACCCCTGTTAATGACAGCATCAAAGACAATAAAACACAACACAACTATGGAGAGGAAAGACATTTGCAAGGAAAACTTCAAATCTCTGAATCAAGACATTGAAAACAACACTAGAGAATACAGACTGAATCCTCAAGGGACTGCTATTCCAGATTTCAGGATATATTATACAGTCATGATAACAAGAAAATATGATACTGGCACAAAAATATGCATGCAAATCAATGGAATGGAATAAAGTAATAAGACCCAGACATGAGAACTCATAACTACGATCATCTGGTATTTGACAAAGGTTAAAAAAATTCTCTGTAAAAAAGACAGAATCTTCAACAAGTGGCACTGGGGAAATTAGACCTTCATATGCAGAATAAAATGAAATCAGACCAATATCTATCACTGGGAACACACATTAAAACCAACAGGATCAAGGACCCCAGTGTGAAACCTGGAACACTAAAATTTCTAGAAGAAAACATAGGTAGTAGACTACAAGATAGAGATGGGGGAGAAGACTCTCTAAGCAAGACTCCAGTTGCTCGGGAATTAAGACAAACTAAAAAGCTTCTTTATAGGGAGCAATCAGGTGAGTGAAGAAGAAACTCACAGAATAGGAGATAATCTTTGCCAACCACACATATGATATTTTGTTAATACCCAGAACTAACAAAGAATTCAATAAAAGAAAGTCAAAAAATTAAAATCACCCAAATGAAAAACAGACTAGGGATCTGAAAATATCTAGGAAGTTCCTCAGCAAATGTTCATTATTCTTAACAATTAGATAATGCTAATCAAAACAACTTTGAGAGTTTATCTTCCGAGTCAGAATGGCTAAGATCAATAAAATGACTGACAGCAAGTGCTGGCGAGGTTGTAAAGAAACAGAACTCCCATTCACTGTTGGTGGGATTGCAGACTGGTGCAGCTACTCTGGAAATCAGCATGAATAACCACCGGAGAGCTAAAACTACATTTAGCATTATCATCTAGCCCTATCATTCCTCGGCATAGGAACAAAGGACTAACCGTCCTTCTCCAGAGATAGTTGCTTCCCCATATCCATAACCACTCTACTCAATGGAGATGAGGTATGTACCCAATGGAATGCTGTTCAGCTCTAAAGAAAAACAAAATCATGAATTTTCAGGTCAGTGTATGGACTTAGAAAAGGTTATATTCAATGAAATACCCCACATCCAGAAAGACAAGCACTGCATCTTCTCTCTGATCTATGGTTTCCAGCTCCGATTCTTCCGATCTACACGTAGCTTCCGCCCCTCATCAAAGAAGCGTCTCTTTCCAGCAACTGGGGAGCATCACAGAGAACTACACCTGGGCACAATGTAGAGATCAATGGGCCCCAAGACCCCAGTCCCAGCAGATAACTCTACGTCACAGCTCCTGTATCAATGGCTCAGTTTACCAGTGGAAGAGGGGCAGAAAGAATCAAAGAGCGAGGATACCAAGAAGCTGGCTGTGAACATCTCTCCTAGAATGTCTGCAAAATAATGCGGAAATGATAGGAATAACAACACGAAAGTGAAATTTTCATAGAATCTCACCCCTTGACAAAAAACTATAGGCAATGAATGACTGACAGGAAAGAGAGAATTAGCCTCTCCCATAGATAAGATTCCTTGTTGGTCATTCAATACAGAGTGATCAGCCCTGAAATCATATACACAAACAACAAAAAAGGTACTTAGAAGGTTGTATTATACAGATATACATATATATACACACGAATATGTGTGTTACAGTTACAATGAAAGAAAATGAAGCTATCAATCTGAGAGGTGTATGGGAGATCGCTAAAAGGGAAAGTGATATAATTCAATTTTAATTTAAAATGGTAATGTTTTCTAATAAACACTCAATTGTAGCAGCCATTTTGTCCTCAGTTGGCTATGGTAAAAATGAGCTGGCCTCAGACTGTCGTTTAGTTTTTCTAAGCGAAAAAGACTACATGGCTTAGCAAAATAAATAAAGGATAGAAGGAAGTAAAAAAGGCTAAAAAGCACTGTATATGAACAGAATAATGGTACTTGGTGCTTGGGAAAGAGAGTAATCTGTGTATTTACCAAGTTGTTCATGATTGTCCCTGGATAATTAGATTTCAAACACTTTTTAATTTTCCTTTTACTACTTATACTGAAATCTCCATTAAAACGCATGACCACTATCACTATTGTAAATAACTGGATATGATACTTTATAAAAACTACCATGTATTAACGACAGTGAGCTCCTCCTGCACAGTAGAAAAGCTGGGCTTTTCTGTACTTAGAGTTCTGCCCATCTACTAGAGCTTCATGGGATGCCTCTGGCGCCACTTCCTTCAAACTACCAAGCCCTTCACTGTAATATTGCAACCGGTTTGTGCACCTCACATGCAGACCCACTATTAACTCACCTTCGGCTTGGAAACGCAGTGATGAGACTGTGGGTGAACTAACACAAGCACGGAATCTTAGGAGCAATTGAAGTGTGTATCATCAGTCAGTTACCAGCAAAATGTCAACATTTTCATATTTCATTTCTGGTCAAAATGGAAATCTACACACACAAACACACACACACACACACACACACACACACACACACACAGCAAAACAATGGTGACCCCTCCAAAATAAAAATATTTCCTCTAACTAGCAATTGGATAAATGTAAATAAAAACCACTTCAAGACTCCATCTTACTTCAACCAGAATGGCAATCAATAAAGGATAAATCTTAGCACAGATGGGGACAAAAGGAACCCTTATGCACTGCTGTAAATTATTGCAGCCACTTTGAAAATCAGTATGGAGATTTTTTTTTTTTATCATTGAGATCTTTTTATTAGAGGCCTGAATTGGTTTAGCATCAATCAGGAATCATGGCCATTCATACTCTATGATTCCCTTCTGTATGGAAGAGGGATTGCCAAGCCCTTTGTAGTTGGAATTTTCCTTGGGCCACCAACCAGCTCCCCAATAAAGACACAGAGACTTATTATTAATTATGAATGCTCGGCCTTAGCTTATCTTTGTCCTACTAGCTTTTTTAACTGAATTTAACCTGTTTCTTCTATTCATCTACATTTTGCCTTGGGGGGGGTACTGTTCTTTTATTCTATATGGCCTACTTTCCCTCTTCTTCTATATCTGACTGGCTGACCTCTGACATCTCCCTTGCATCCCTTTTTCTTTCTTCTCCCCCCACTCCACCCAACTTAAATTCTGCTTCCAAATAAAGGAGATGTTATGAATTTAACTATGAAAAAATATGTTGCATTTGTTTAATTATGCGTTGTATTTGTTTATGTCATAGAATATTTCTTTAACTATGTAAAGATGTGTTGCATTTGTTTAATTATGTAAAGATATGTTGCTGTTTTACCTTGCCTGCCTAAGGAATCTGATTGGTCTTATGAAAAGCTGAACAGCCAATAGAGAGTGAGGAGGTATAGGTGGGACTTCTGGGCAGGGAGAATAAGTTGGAGATTTTTTTTAAAAAATTAAAAACATATATACCATATGAACAGCTATATATATGAACCATCCTATATAACATATTAACAGCTACATCACTCCACAAGGTTTATTCAAAAGACTCCAGGATCTCCTGAACCCTCATCTCCCTTCTCTCTCCCCTTGTCTCCTTATCCCCACTCCACCCCCAACCCCATGCTTCCAACTTTTTCCTGGTGATCTTGTCTGCTTCCAATTTCCAGGAGGATCTATATGTTTTTCTTTGGGTTCACCTTATTACTTAGTTGCTCTAGGATTGCGAACTATAGGCTCAATGTATTTTGTTTATGGCTAGAATACATTAATGAGTGAGTGCATACCATATTAATATTTTTGGGTCTGGGTTATCTCATTCAGGATAGTGTTTCCTATTTCCATCCATTTGCATGCAAAATTCAAGATGTCATTGTTTTTTACTGCTGAGTAGTACTCTAATATGTAGATGTGCCACACTTTCTTTATCCATTCTTCCGTTGAGGGGCGTCTAGGTTGTTTCCAGGTTCTGGCTATTACAAATAATGCTGCTATGAACATTGTTGAACAAATAATTTTGTAGTATGATTGGGCATCTCTTGGGTATATTCCTGGATCCTAAGGTAGGTTGACTTCTAATTTTCTGAGAAACTGCCACACTGATTAGCCTAGGGGAGTGGGATGGTTGAGATGGAAGAAAGACAGATATAGGAGCAAGGAAGAAGATATCTTAATTAAGGGAGCCATTTTGGGGTTGGCAAGAGGCTTGACTCTAGAGGGGTTCCAGGTGTCTACAGGGATAGCCCCGGCTAGGATCCTGGGCAGTAAAGAAGAGGGTGCCTGAATTGGCCTTGTCCCATAGTCAGACTGATGACTATCTTGAATATCACCACAAAACATTTGTCAGGCGACAGATGGAGATAGAGACAGAGACCCACATCAGAGCACTGGACTGAGCTCCTAAGGTCCAGTTGAAGAGCAGAAGGAGGGAGAATATGAGCAAGGATGTCAGGCAGGACCACAAGGGGTTGGTCCACCTACTGGGACAGTGTGTCTGAGCTAATGGGAGCTCACCAAATCCAGATGAACTGGGACTGAATGAGCCTGGGGTCAATTGAAGCAGACTGAGAAGCCAATAATAATGGCACTGGGATTTGTCTCTACTGTTGTACTGGCTTTTTGAGATCCTATTCTCTTTGGATGCATACCTTCCTAAGCCTGGAGGGAGGCTGGGGAGCCTTGGACTTCCCACAGGGCAGGGTACCCTGTCCTCTCTTAGGACTGGATGGGGGGGGGGTGAGTGGGGGAGTGGGAGGGAAGTGGGAGGAAGTGGAAATTTTGAATGGTATTATTTATAAAATAATAAAAAATTATTAGGAAAAAACAAACAAACAAGATGACTCAAAAAAAAAAAAAAAGACTCCAGGCAAACATATCACGGAGATACTTGTACACATTAATCTTTATTATAGAACTATTCACAATGATTAACTTGTAGAAACAACCTAGGTCCACCAACAAAGGAGTGATTAAATAAACTGTGAAAGCATTAATATATAATATATATTATATATTAGTTTTTTTCAGCTGTAAAGAAAAATGGAGTCGTGTCATTTGCAGGAAGATAGATCCAAATGGTGCTAATCAAAATAAGTGAGTATCAGAAAGATAAATATCACACATTTTCTCTCATTTGTGGACCCTGGATTTTGTAGATTTATAAAATAATCTAGTTATAGATGGTATCAAAGTAGAAGCCGTGCATTCTGGGAAACAAAGGAATTAATGGGATTTGGAAGTGGGTGGGAGAAAAAGTTAGGTAGGAAGTCTAAATGTGCTCAAAGTGCATTTTTTTAAAAAACTAATAAATAACATATTTAGAATTTTTTTCAGTAAGTGCTGGAAATGACACTTTCAGCACTAATTTGGTTCAGAGCAAATTTTCCTATCATGTTACCCAGCATGCCTTCTGTTATATCTACAAAGAGTATCTCAGAACTAAATATGTAGAGAGGTATTCATTTTCACCTACCACACAATCACATTTACTTACCTGACCTTAGTTTTACAGATTGTCTATGCTCTGTTATCAAGACTATTTTTGGTCACACTGCTTAAAATTTACAGAAGATAGATGATAGATAGATAGATAGATAGATAGATAGATAGATAGATAGATAGATGATAGATAGATAGATAGATAGATAGATAGATAGATAGATAGATAGATAGATGATAGATAGATAGATGATAGATAGATAGATAGATAGATAGATAGATAGATAGATAGATAGATAGATAGATAGATAGAGATAGATAGGTAGGTAGGTAGATAATAGATAGATAGATATAGATAGTTGGAGAGAGAGAGATAGATGATAGATAGATAGATAGATAGATGATAGATAGATATAGATTCCTTTTTACTCATACTTTTAAATTTACCCCAGATAAAACATTTTCCTAGTATTGTTCATTTGTTTATGTATTTCCAACTACTTAAAATTCCCTAGTCCATAGAATTTTATCCACCCACCTTATTCTGTGTCTTGCTTTTCCCTGCATCTACATCATACCTCAGTCTAATCTCTGTTTATGCTGAAGTATAGACTATGGAAGACAATATGGTGCCTCAATTCTTCCTAACTTTGAGATTTAAAACATGTCTTCCCCCTTTCTAAAAAAACAATGCCTACATAATAATGCAGATAATATCATAACAAAACTCAAACTTGTGTGTGTAAATTCTGCTATTCAGTCACCAAGAGTTGAAAACCAAAAATAAGATTTAAGAGAGAAGAACGGGCAAGTGAATTCTTATATCTGTTTAATTACAGCACCCTCATAAGATTTGATTTGGCTGAATCCATCAATGCAGCAATGACTTTCATGCCACTTTGACAGGACAATTATTTTTCTATTTGGAAAAGCAGAGTACCATCAATCCCTTTGACTTTGTTCTTTTCTCTTGTTTTTACCTTATTATATTGCATGTATTTCTAAAGCTATTGACATAAAACTGGATTAAAAACACAGAAACATCAGATGAAGGCAGGTTGGGGATGGTGACTATTTTATGTCAGGCTATTAAATTTGGCATTGCTTGTGCAGACAGAGGACTCTCATGACAAGTATTTCACGTAGGAGACTAACTCCATTAGATTTGTTTTTGAGAGAGTAACCTGATACTATGGATAAAGCAGTGACTTATATGCCACCATGGTAACAATAAAGTAATCCATAATTGAAGGTATTAGTCCTGGGTAGAAGAGATTTGAGATGAAGATGAGAGATGCAAATTTTGTCTTTCAAAGAAAGCATGTTGATTCCTTGATTGTAAGGAATGCTGTCTTTATATATTGTACAAAACTAGCTTTTAAACAATCTTTTTAAAAACAAACTCTAATTAAGATTTTTAAAGCTGTATATCATTTGTGTGTTCTGTTTTGCATGGAAAAGCAGATGAAAACCACAGCTAGCTACATTCTGGTACCAAAATATGAAGTGAACACTGCAGATTGCTCCCCTGGCTATAAGCTTCCCATCTGTGAATTCGAAATGACTGACTAAGGGGAGCAAAATTTTTTACTTAAAAAAATGATTTTTCTTACAAAAGCCGTATCGGTGCACCAAAAGGATTCACTCAAGAACAGAGGGCCAAGTTACCAGTTCCAGGAAAACTGAATGATGAGTTGCTAACAGGCAAGTGTTGCTGGGGCTTTTCTAAAATGAAGTATTTAGAGAACTTGTCGATTCCTCCAAAAGCAGTTGATCACAGCACAGGCTGACGAATCACACTGTATTTTTAATATTAACTTTCAGCCATCCCATACTCACATGCTACAAAAAGTTCAAAGTCTGTGGATGCTCAGAACAAGTTAGCTATCCGGATTTCCCAGCCTTGAAGACTAACCCCAGGCCCTTGATTTATTCTTATGATGTGTGGAGAAGATGGTGTTGATTTCTTGATAATCCCCTTTCTATATAAGTAAAAAAAAATTAAAACTGGTGCTGGAGAAATGGCTCAGCATTTAAGAGGACTGGCTATTCCAAAAAAAACCCTGATTTGAGCCTCAGCACCCATGTGAGAGTTCACAACCATCCATAAATCCAGTTTGAGGAGATTCATTAGCTTCTTCTCGTCTCTGTAGGCACCAGACACACAAGTGGTGCACAAACTTATATGCAGACAAAATGTCCATATATATATATATATATATATATATATATATATATATGTGTGTGTGTGTGTGTGTGTGTGTGTGTGTGTGTGTGTGTGTGTGTTTGTGTGTGTGTGTGTATTTTATATTTATATATAATGAATATTTTTAATTAGAAGCTGGGCATTTTAATTTTATTCCATTTATAATCATATACAAATTGTGTTAGAAACAAAAATTACATCAAGGTTTTAGGCTTCTAGATGTCATGTCTTGTGCCATGCTTTTGGACTATGAATCTGGAGAGAAAAGGCTACTTGCAATGGAGTATTCAGTAATATGATGCCCTCATGCAAAATCCCATCTTAAATAACAAGGCATCAATACAAACTATCCACACAGCATGGATAGAAGCACAGATTTAATGAAGACCCACACTAAACAAACAGACCAAAATGAAGATGAGCCATCTCTGAACTCTAGCTGGTAGTATAGACCTACTCAGGCAAACCTATGGCTTCTACCACATACTCTTGAGACAGTTATAACCAGTACCTGAGAATGTCCAATGAAACAAAATACTTCAAGTTATAAATTTAAAATACACTTTCAAAAACTGCTTTAAAAATTGTGAAATTCCTGTAAGAAAATAAGTCAGCAGACCTAGAAATACAAAAATAAAGTCCAGGTTTGTATATGTCAGAAAATTAGAAAAGACATAGTCCTACTTATATGTTTAATAATGAGTGAAGCTGGCACATTGAGTCGCACATGTAACATACATACATACATACTTGCATATATAAGAAGAACAGTCAGAACTACACTGGGTCTTAACTGGGTCTGTAGAAGTACTTACCTTGGTGACATATTTATTTAGAAGACATTTGGAGCACCTGCTGCCCAACAAAACAGCAAATGTCTACAGTAGAGTAAACTTTACAAGGAAGCAATTACTTGAATCATACCACATCCAGGCATCAGCAATAGGACTTCCCCCATTGCAAGTTTTTTAAATGAAGTCTATAGGCTTCATTGACAAGAGTCAAGGCAACAGTTGAAAGATAGCTGGTATGGTGCATGTGCCTATCTCCTTCCCTCTTCATCTCCCCCCTGACCTCAAGTGAAGTCAATCCTCTATGAGTCTCCAATGGATCCATCATGGCAGTGGTTGGTCCTGAAAAGCCAATATTGAGAGGCATCCTACATGGTTTTCCTCCTGCTCACTTCATTCAGAACACTTTATTTTGAGCTTTGTTCTGTTTTCAGATCACAGAGATGAATTTATGCTTGTGCATAGAATACAAATTTCTGAAGCTGTACTTGTGTCCAGTGCTGACAGGTAAGTTTTATGGGTAAGTGGGTTGTACTCAAGCCATCACAGAGAAAATAAACTCCTTCAATTGACTTATTTCTAACATTTTGGAAAATTTATTGTAGAGATAACTTACTCAACTGTGCTTTTAAAACCTTAGATTTAAAAAAAACCTATTGCTACTACCATACTTCATACTAGTAAAGAAAATATCTAAATGAATTTTATGAGAATTCTATATCATTAAAAAATGCCAGACAAAAAAGAAATATCAGAGATGGATTTGGCAAAACCTAACTTTTGTAGTCCTTAGTTTTACCCAAAATGATGTTGTGTCTGTTTCTTAACAAAATGAAACTCATGCAACTAGGCAGTACGCATGCTCACATCCTCTTCCAATAAATTTTCAAACCTTGGGGACAAAGAAAGGTCAAATAAAATCAGGCTTTTCTTAGATCTATTGTTCCCTGGGACTCCATCAGTGTTTGGACTTCCATTTGTATAGGCAGAAGAACACAGAGTGAAGCCCTTAACACAATCTTACTCACACAATATATTAACAAAAAGAGGGAACAATAAGTTAATCAACTCTTAGATTCAATGTCTGAGATGAAGCATTCCTTTGCTCCAAGATGGCTTCACCCCTTAGAATTTAAACATGGGGACAGAATAAGAGCTTACATTCATGATCTGTTCCCACAACTCTGATAAAAAGAAAAGAAAACAGGAAAGTATATGCCCATAATTTTTAAAAAGTGTTGGCTTGTGTGTGTGTGTGAGAGAGAGAGAAAGGGGGGGAGGGAGAGGAAGAGGGAGAGAGAGAGAGAGAAAGAGAGAGGAAGAGAGAGAGAGAGAGAGAGAGAGAGAGAGAGAGAGAGAGAGAGAGAGAGAGAGAGAGAGAGAGAGGCACCAATATAGTCAATCTTGGTTTTGACCTTTCTGTGTTCAAAGATGGCCTTGAATTTCTGATCCTCTACCTCCCAACTGCTGAGATTATAGGCATCCACAACCATACCCAATTTATATAGTGTTGGGGATAAAACACGGGGCTTTGCATGTGCTTAGGAAATCATTCTACCAACTGAGCTACATCTCAAGTATCTCAAATTTTAAGACACAAATATTCTTTTTGGACAGTCAAGAAATACAAGGTAGGGGAAGACAGAAGGAAATAGAACATTCTGGTACATAATAAATTTTCAACAAATTGTAACTATCTTGTTGTCCTTCTTGGTCTGTCATCAATACCATGGATAAATATTAGAGAAGTTGGTACACAGTGGTTAAAAACAAAATAAATAAAGAAGAGAAATAGGCAAATGTGAAGGAAAACTTTAGAAAAATTCAAGGATGAAGAATTCTGAGAACAGAGGACAGAAATAGTCCTTAATTAGAAAGGTTTCATAACTTTATCACCTAGATAAATATAGATCAATGTCACCCATTGTCCTCTTAGTGATTCAGAAGGACAATCACCATATATATGGGATTTTTCCTTTATGGACAGTACACAGAATTCTACAAAGTGTGTAAAGATCTATTCTGTCCCTGTAAATGGACCTCTCCCGGGGTCTGTTTCTCATTTCATTCTGGGTTGTGTAGAACACATTTAAGTGCAAGACTCCCAGCATGTTGACTCTTTAGAAAGAAGAATCTCTGCAGGGACTGTGGATGATGAGAAACAGGACCTGAACACTTTTGATTTCTTAACACTACTCTCTCCATTAATGTCGTGAACACACAGTGCCCATTTTTCCTACGCTGTTTTCCCATCCATATCCACTAGCATGAACAACAGAACAAAACACTCCAAGGAAGCTCTCTTCCAAGGCTTAGGGAGAACTCGAAGCATAACGTTTTTCAAAATCAACTTGGCCTTCTCAGAGTTTATTCACACTGCTTAACATTTTTGTACAATTTTTTCTTAGTTTTTAAGCTTTTATTTTTGAGACTTTCATATATGCATATAATGTAATATAATCGTACCTACCTTTTTTTCCTCTCCTCCGACTCTGCCCATAATCCTTAAATATGTCCCTATCAACTTAATCTCTTGTTTATTGTTTCTAGTAACTCACTATAACCAGTTAGAGTTGCCCATATATATACATGGGTGTGGAGCCACCCACTGGAGAAACCATGGGGAACTTACCAGTAGCCTTAGTCCCTCTCTGGTGTGCTCAGGTAGATTTTTTTTTATACAGCCTAAGGCCACATGCCCATCGGTAGGACCACACTTAGTGGGCTGGGCCCTCCTATATCAAATGCCAATTAAGATGCCTCACAGAAGTGGCCACAGGCCAATCTGAACTATATAATTATTCAGGGGAGGTTTCCTCTTCCCAGTTTTGTGTCAATTCCACAGCTGAAGCTAAGGATGGCAATAGCAATATCAGGTTCTATCCTAGGGCCTGTGACTTTCCCAGCCATGGGTTTTTCATCGGGAGTAACGGGTATGCAATTCCCTCTTGGGGAACACACCTCAGAAATACCCAGAAAGCAATGAGTTGCCCATAACAGCTGTGCCATTACTGTACCAGTGGGCATGTATTTCTTGATAGGCTGGGATTGTAGTAAGTAGGGCCCAGTAATAGGTAAAAAATATCAGTAGCTTTTCTCTAACAGTGGCTGGTGCAACACCTTCCTTTTGTACCACGAAAGCCAGCCAGCAGAGAGGAAGTGTCCTTGTTGGTTTAAGGTTAATTTTTTTATGTCTTACAAAATCTGATGTGTCTTCATCAAGAGTGTCTTACCTTGTGCTTAGGGATAGGTAACCAAGGGCATTAACAATACCCTGTGATGTTTTAAAGACGTCCAGGACCTCCTTGACAAATAATTCATTGAGATGTACCCCACACCTTGCACTGTGTTTTTTATTTGATAACCCAATATTCTCAAGAGTCATTGTCTACCGTTCAAGGTAATTCCTTGTGAACATTTTAAGGTATATTTTGAAAAGGGCTTACTATAGTAACTAGTGGGTTCCATACATCCTTAGTTTTAGCTAACCTACCTACTGCTTCCTTCTCCTCTAGGCCCTGCCTTCAGCTCCACTTTAATCCTTAAACCTCCAGTATACGTCCTCTTCCTTCACATTAAGTGTGTTCTATTTTTCATCTTCTTTTTTATTTAACTGGGGTGTGTGACAGTAGACTTCAATATTGCTTTTCGTAGCTTTTTCCTCAGGGTTACCTCTTTCCTCACCCCAATTTCTCCCATCCTGATTCGTACTCCCTAGTTAAGCCTCTATATTCCCTCCACCCTACATCTCTATCTTTGTTTCATCTGTAATCTACTATTCCGTCTCCTTTAATGTGCCCCACTTCAAAGGTTTCCTTTCAGTTTCTTGGATTCTGTTTGTATACTAATATAAACACGGAAAGCAAAAGACTTGAAGCATTTATCAGAGAAAACAGATGAATCTTGTTCCTCTAGGCCTGAGTTGCCTCACTTGGTATCTTTTTCCCAGCTCAATCCATTTATCTGCAAATTTCACATTTCTTTACAGCTGAGTAATATTCAATTGTATATATGTACTAAGTTTTTGTGATCCATTTATCTGTTGATCTTATCCATTTATTTATGTTGATTTCGTTAATTCTAATATTATCAAAAATGTGTTTGCAAGTGTGACCTTCAAGTTGTTGGTTTCTTCTTTAGTACGAGCATCAGAGCAGCCCTCAGTTTTACTCTGTCATGTGCGTTTGCATGAAGCAGTGAGAGCTGAACTCATAGAGGCCATAACTGTAATATACATCTCATGGGTAAATTGCCATGTGCTCTATAAGTTTGCTCAAGATGGACTCCGCAACCACTTGTCCGGGAGGGGAACCTGCAACCATAGCCACATCAATAGCTAGCCCTATTAGCAGAGATGAAAAATCTACTTCCCATAAGTTTCAGGACTGCAAAATTATAAATAAAAGTAGTATTCAGTTCAAGTCCAGCATTTGGGGATAATTTCTTACAGAAGAAATAACTGAAACACACACCCACACATAATTATAATTTCATACTAAAATGTACATTATTGACTGGACAGAAAATTAAAAATTGAAAGTCTTATAAAAATGGAATCTTTACTAAAAATCAAAATAGTTGAGGAATGTGTATTTACTGTAATTATCTGGGAATATTATTAAATTACCATTCTCATCTATCTGAAATGTGTAGATATAGCCCTATAATTTTGACTCTGTGGTAAAAATTGCTTATATATTCAAAATTCTCACATACAGTTTATAGACTGTGGTTCTTGATTCCTTTCCTTTAATTATATCTCTTCCCTTATCGCTAGAACAACTCAAAATTGTGCAGAATCAACGTGATGTGAGACACAAAGACCCCTTTCTTGTGCCTGATTCATCTGTTCAGAGATAAAAGTCATCTGGGTTATTAAAAGGATTTGTGTGTTCTTTACCTCTAGAGAGCTGCTTTGGGACATAAAGGCTTTATTATCATAAACTCCCAGAAGAACACAGATACAGAGTGAAATTTAGCACAGTTTTAACTCACATGAGCCATTGTTAAGTTTTCAGTATTATTGTATTTCTGCACTGGAGATGTAATGGCATTCTATCCTTCTAGCCTAGCGCCTGGATACTCTGCACAGGAAACCCTGCTTTGATCATTAAAATAAATGCACATACAAATCCTTGACTATCTAACTGCAATCATGCTCATGTGCTGGGGAGGCATGGTGCCACACTGGGGTACCTAGCCAGGACTTTGGAGGCATAGCAATCAACTGGAGATGGGATCTGACATAAACCATGCTGATTGCAACAACTGCTCTGCCCAGTTTGACTTTCTGTTTAGCTCTGGGCAATGGAAAACATTATGGCTGTCATATGTGACCATAATCAATTACAAAGGCTTAGTGTTTGGGTCAGCACAATAGAAGTTGTATCTGAAGTTTGCAAATCTGCTGCTATGCAATGTCCACGTCCTTGCTTGTGAGCAGTCCTACCTTGACATATACAGCTGGATTACAAAGCCTTTTTTCCATAACTAAACTGAAACTGCAGTATACTAGTCCACAAATGCTCCTGTTTATTTTCTTGGGTTTATTTCTAACTTAATTTTCTGCAGAATCTCTGCCAACACGTTTCACATCTTTCCTCTCTGTATTCTGTGCCACTTCCTCCTCTAGTCCCTTGGGTCAGCTGGTTTATAGCCAATCATTTTCCTCCATCAACTCTGACTCAAACGCCCAGACATTTCAGGGTTCCCTCAGTGTGAATGCATCCCAAAACGAATTTACTATCTTCAATTCACCATTTCCCATTTCAATGACAGGGGATATGATCCACCAAGAGCTCATAAATCTAGTCCCTCACTTTGAACCTCAATAAGCCCTCAAATCCCACCATGCTTGAGTGTCTCAGATGTCCTGAATTTAGCCCTTAAAATCTCTTTAGCACAACTGTGATTCCAATGTTCATCACATCTCCTGCCAACTATTGAAAAAAGTTCTTCGGACATTAGGGCATTTAAAATAATAACAATTATTCTGTTACACTTCCCAGATTTATATCGTTTATTTCATTTAATAATTCAAAAGGGGCTTTCATAATCTTCCATATTCAAGATGAAGACATAAGAGGAGGAATATTGTGCTGGTTGAACAATGTTTCAACTAAGTATGGCAGAGCCAGAGGGCAAATGCAGGATATCTGACTTTTAATCCACGCTTCAAGGCACTCTTCTCTGATTGTGACGTCCATCCATTTAAGGTGGCTGCCAACCACCGACAGACATAAAACCCCACTGTCAGGAACAGGTTGTAAGCCCTACCTCTTACCCTCACTTGCTTTGTGCAGAACTACTGAGGATCCTCCCATTCTTTAACAACAACAAAGAAAACCACCACCACTGCGAATTCTATCTTTACACCTTCACTTGCACATTCCCTTTCTGTCCATCATTCTTTCTGTTTGCCCTAAGTTTCTCATTGTCTTTTTTTAAAATATGCTTTTTTTCAGAATCACTACAAACGCTCTGGTGAATAACAAACCATACATTAAACTCTTCGAGCACTAGCTCAACCAATTCTATTTCTGTGAACTTCAGCAGAGGGATTCAGCTCCCTCATAGTGTTGAGAACTCTCTATTTCCTTATGAAGTTCATCTACTATAGCTACCCCAATGTTAAACCCATCACCATCCCACACACTTCTGCTCTGTTTCATTTTTTCTGAGCTGGGTGCTCACATAGCCCAGGGTGGCTGTAAACTCATCATGTAGGTGAGGATGACGCTGAACTTACCTATCAATTTCTGTTGGATATTTTGAAAAACTGACTTGATTTGGTGATGGTTTGATATGTATATGTATACTTATATAAATTTGTGTGTAGATATCTATCTATCTATTTAGCTATCTATCATCCTGTCTCTTCACTGCTGGTGGTTTGGGTCTGAGCAGGGTGTTTTGAGATTATTTGTCTCTTACTCAAAAAGTCTGAAAATAAGTGCTTTTACAGATATGTAAAATAGGCAAAAATAATTGTATTTGGATCAAAGTGATAGTACAGATGATAGAAGGAGATACTTTCAAGAGTAACAGCAGGTCACATGAGCATGAGTGCTCAAGGGCCCTAAGTCTCAGCCTGGATCTCTTTTTACTGAGGCTAAAGTAAAGAAGTTCTGGTTACCTAGGAATGGAGTTTAGGTGGTCTTTGTTTGGGGGGTGTTGTTTGTTTGTTTTTTGGTTTCTGTTTTTGTTCTTGGCTTGACTTTTTTTGGTTTTTGATTTTTGGTTTTGATTCTTGTTGTTTGTTTGTTTAATGGATTAGGCCATATATTCATTTCTTCTATTGCCCCTGTTGGATCCCACAGTGCATCTGGCTTTAATCACTTGTTAGTCCAACTATATGTAGACATATTAGGGTAAATAAGGTATTCTCTAGAAAGGATTACTAAAAGACGGTTTCTCCTTATTGTGCATGGACCCAAAACCAGTTCAGGCCAGACCTGACCTCCTATTCAACATATCCTAGTGGATATGTTGGGGATACATTGAATAAACACTATCTAAATTTGATTGCTAAAAGAAGTGAGTAAGTTGTATATTATTTTTCATGGCTGATGTATGAACAGTGTGGTTTAGGTAGAGGGTTGAGAGGGTTCCGAAGTTTCTAGGTGAATTTTATGGAGATGGGAGAGCATAGTATATGCAGGTCAAGAATAAGGCAGGCAAGTGCATCATTCCCAGAGGTTGTGCATATATAATCTAAAACTAAATTGCTTCCTATGTTGGCCTGACTCAACTTGATATATATTCTTTCACTTAGGCATGCCATGCACTTAATAAATTCTCTCATTACAAACAAAGGCATGATTATCATTCTCCAGACTGTACATAATGGGAGTGGTATATTACTTTGAAATAATTTCAAACTTGGTGAATTTTTTTAAGGATGCCATAAAGGACATTTGTTCCATTTAGGAACATAATGTCAAATTTCTAGCCTAATTATTCCCTAATACGTTAGTATATGTTTTCTAAAAACAAAAATATTGTCCAACATAGCACCAAGACCAGCAAAATCTGAGAATTAACATGGATATATTGCCAATATACAATCTCGAGGTCCTCTAAGAATTTCCAGGTGTCTTCAGAATGTGTCCCATTTCGTGTCATGTCTCTTTAATCTCCTCCTGTTCTGGAACAGTGTCTCAGCTTTTCTTCTACGTATATGACACTGACATTTGAAGATTAAAGGACAGCCCTTTTATGAAGGGCCCACAAATTTCTCTCTGTTGTTCCCCATAATTAGATTTCAGCTATGAACCTTGGCATGAATTTGACAGAAGTGATGTTGTATTACGTGGTCCATGATGGACTCATCATTACTCATGATGCTGACTTTGATACCTGATGAAGGTGCTGTCTGCCACCAGGCTTTTCAACTGTGAGCTTAATGTATCAACAATTCATATGTATTTTTTTTTGGAAAAAAAACCCTTTGCAAAAGCACTTTGAAGCTAGAAATATTCTTTCCCACCATGGTTTCAAACTATTCATTTATTACTTCTGTTTACTGTCATCTCTTCTGTTCCATGGCTCACTTATTTTGAGACCCAAGTAGACTAAGATTTAGCCAATAAAAGTCAAACTGTCATTTTAATATGCTTCATCTTCTCTCTTTCTTCGTTATGACACAAAAGCTGTTCCAGACTTATGGGACTGTCTTCCTGCAGCTCTAGGATCAGTCATTTCTCCAGGAACCTTGCTCCTTTTAAACCTTTATGTGCAGAATGGTATTAGGAAGCCATAACTGTGGGCTCTAGAAATAGTCTTTGCTAATGCAAAATATCTTTTTCAAGACCTTGTTACTATAGAGTGATGGGGAAGCCTTGTTAATCAATTTTCTTTAAGAGGTAGGACCAAGTTAGGGTGTGGCTTTCCTGGACCCAGAGAGAAGCAGGCACAAGCCCAGGTGCGTTATCTCTCTCTGTGGTTCCCTCGCCGCACAACTGAGCTTAAACTTCTTGTTCCGGTTTCATGAGTTTTTCCCTTATAATAAATAAAAATATACTTGTTTATCTTTAAGATAGCCTGGTTATTTCCTCTATCAAGTTATTGACTACAATAGAGAGTTAAGAGACATATGCATACACACATAAATATGGGTAGCTTATAAGACAATATTAGGAGTGAATGAAACAAGAAACAAGATCAACAAGTATAATGAGACTAAATCTTTTTCTACTTTCTGAATAGCTTAATGCTAAAGCCACTCCATGGGGCAAACCGAGAGCCACCCTCAGAAGAACTAATTGTCTATATGAACTGAAGATTCAACATCCATTAAAAGCATATCTATGTGTGCGGAAAGCATGCCATAGGATGGGCTTATCCAGGATAGTGTCATACTCAGAAGTGCTTTTGTGCAGGTGTCTGGGTCATCATAGAATTAGTTTCCACTTGGTGAATATTCAGTATGAGGCATGGGGACTTAGGGTAAAAAGAGAGACACTGTGTAGCATACCAAGAGTTTAAGCACAGCCAAGATAGGGTATCAGAATCTGAGATGGGTGACTGAATAAGTGTATGATGAATTATCCTAGAGTGGACTATGGCCAGAGCTTCTTCAGTGAGGAAGGGAAAATAGCGGTAATGGATAATTGGCAATAAGCTGAAGGACTGGCAAAATGTTTATCAGACACACTCTTCACTGTGCATGGGTTCCAACATCATATGCCATCCAGTTCCTCATCTAGACATTCCTTTAGTCCATCCCCTGGTATTAAGACTAAATTATTGAGAAGTAAAAAGAAAAAAAATATTCTGTTCTTCAAGTTTATCTTACTCATTGGTTTTTCTTCCATCTACACTAGTAAGTTATATGTCTCCAAATGCCATTTCCATTGTCTCAAACATTATTGTGTGCATAACCCACTCCTTTGCCTGAAACTCTCATCACTTCCCCAGGTTTTCAACACATTCATGGCTTCTCCATTCCTAGTATAGAAAAGAAAACATCCCTTCAATCCTTAGAGTTTATCTGGTAGAGATATTTGACAGTTTGGCCTCTGAAAATAAACTATCCCATGGGCTCCACAGAAATGCAATCACGGTACCCTCCCAGATCCCTGGCGGTATCTTCTCTTTGTCCTATGCAGTCTCCTCTTCCTCTGCCTTCTTTTGAGCACAGGTACTGCCCGCTGATGAGTCATGAGCACTCTGCTCTCCTTACTCTTTAAGCACCCACAGTTTGGCTTGAGTTCCCAATAGTCTAGGCTCAGGTACTCAACTCCTTACTACAATTTTGAAAGTCTCTCTGCATCTCTGGAAGCCTGCCTTTAAATGTCTTCATGCCACTGGTCAATATTTACTAAGTGCCTGCCATGCATGCTGCACTGTTCTATGCTCTTAACAATTTCATTAACAGTCCTGAGAGGCACCAAAAGCCCAGCATACATAAGATAATACCACTATCATCATCTTTGCTCCACACTTAAGCGTAAACTCTAGCCTTTTCCATCTAGCAAATGCCAGGGGTCCTTCCTCCCCGCTAATAGAGACAAAGATGCCTTTCAACTGCTCATCTTCATAGCCAACTAGTCAATATAGCCCACTGATGGGGCTAGTTAAATATTTCTTTAACTTGTCTATTTCTGTTCATCTCCGTTCAAAGTCTGGATCTGGCCACCACCACCACTTCAGGCTCCTAAATGGTCTCCTCACTTCCAGACTTGTCTCTTGAAAACATAAATTTCCTATCTAATCTTTGTAATACAACCAAAATATTTTTTGTAAAATGCAAACCTAGTCATGTCACTGGAAAGCCTTAAATAAACCACATAGTTTTGTTTTCTCCCCCTTTGGATACAGGGAAAACATCTAAATCACTTCCACAGTTGAAGTTGTCAATAATTAGTCTGCATTGTTCCTTAGCCCCACGCCTATTTTTGCACACGTGTCCAACTCATCAGGGTCTGGATTGTCCTCTCCACTACTTATCCGCCTCTTGCTACCTCCACCTCAAAGCTTCTTTCCCCATCCTCTTTACCTAAGAGAGATTTCCTAATCGTAGATGCTTTCATGGGATTTTACTCTAAAGCACCCTTCTTTATACATGGACAAGGTTATTCTAGTTAGATACGCTGTCCTTATCATGTCATAAATTGTGTGTACTCCCCTGAAATTATTCATCTGTAGATCTCTATTTCAAACAGAGTTGTCTATAAAATGAGGGCCTCTGTCTATTATATACCATCTATGCTTTATACAGTGATAAGCATACTGCAGGAACTCAATAAAAAAAGTGCTAAATGATTGAATAAATTACTGCTGTTGTAGTAATAAACAAGATCCTATTAAGTTTATTCTTTTAGAAACACCACACGCTGACTTTAATGCATTCAGTTAATACTAATAGGTTAATATGTGATGCTACTACATATGAATGTTATCATTGACAGCAGATTTCAGATTTCAACATCAGGCTCTCTCTTTCCTCACTGTGTTGGGCATCCATAAATTCCTCTATATTTTCCCCATTTTCATAAATATGTTGGATATTAAATAGAATGCCATGTGTAAATCACCATTGTTACATAAACACAATTTAAGAGTTATTGCTAGTACTGCAATATCCTTATTGAAAGAGAACTTTGCCAAGACAACCCCTCCTAGGCCACTAGGAATAGATTTGAAATATAACACATTTCTGAAAGATGGAAAAATGGGGAACAATCCTGCAGCCGGTGAGCTTCACACCTAATTCACTGGATTTGGAGTTATCTAGGAAATACAACTCCGAGTTCTTCGAGGGAGTTCCTAGAGAAGTTTGACAAAGCAAGGATTACCTACCCAAACGGTGGGTGGCACTAACTCTGGACTGGGGTTCTAGACTGAATAAGACATGGGAAATGAAGAAAGCCAGATCCATGCCAGTATTACATTTCCTGATTTCTTGATCCACCAACAGCTCTCAATCTTAATCTCCTACAACCGAGAACTCTGCCATGTCTTCCCTACAGTGATTGACATCTTCTCCTCCAACTGTGAGGGAGAAACTCCTCTTCACAAAAGTTGTGTGGCCTGCAGCCCTCATAACTTCTGAAATTGTTCACAAATATGACCAATTAGCTAATACCAGATTATTTGGAGCCAATGCTCCATGACTACTAGCCTGAACTTGCATCTGGCCATGTTACAAGCAGTGATTCAATAGTGATTCCAATAGGGACTCAATGGCGTCTATCTCAGAATTACCCACTATAGAAGATAATTTATATTGATCGGTCTACAAAGGGGCAACTCAAGGGCCTCTCCATGTTAAAGGCATGTGATTTCTACTTCAGCCATGAAACAAGAAACAGAATTGAGACTATTTATTTTTAGTAGGGCTCTGCTTCAGACATCAAGAGGCAGATAGGAATAGCAAGGGCTGCGTTCCAGGCACTAGGAAAGGTTTGGTCAGCATGAGACACAACAGCAACAAAATTACAAGTATATGAGACACTTGTCTTGAGCTGCCTTCTTTACAACTTCTAAACAATGAAATGCTCCTCAGAACAGTTTGAGATGGCATGCCTCAGGAGGATTCTATGTGTCAAATGAAGAGATAGCCTCTGCAGCAATGACATTAAGAAACATATCCACCTACAGAAGTAAGTAAACTACAAGATATGGTAATGGCACTTGAGATACTTTGGCCATGTTGTGAGAATGAATAATGGCAGATACGTGAAGATAGCACTGCTTGGAGGAGTGCACAGAATAAAGCAAAAAGGAAGGGCCAAAAAACACTGGATAGGCCAGGCGGTGGGGGCACATGACTTTAATCTCAGCACTTGGAAGATAGAGGCAAGCAGCTCTCTGTGAGCTCAAGGCCAGTCTGTTCTACAAGGACTAGTTACAAGACAGGCTCCAAAGCAACAGAGAAACCGTGTCTTGGAAAAAAAAAACTGGATAGACAGCATAAAGGAACACTGTGGGACACTGGGTATGACAATAATACAAGCATCTAGGACTTCTCAGGATAGGAACCACTGGAAAACTGTCATAAATGGGCTGCCCATGCCCATGTCTGCTTAAGCATTGCCAGGCATAAATAATGATGATGATCTTTAACCCCAGAGTATGACTACACTAAGTTAACAGTCAATTACAGCGGCAAATATTCTAGCTTATTTCCAGAAAGCATGAGGTTGATAGGCCTGGATGACAAATCAGACAGCAAGCCCTCTAGACTAGATCAACACAAAGTTTGTACAAGAGCATCCAAAGTGCGGCACAAAATCAGAACCAGGCAGGATAAGCAGCAAGGAGATCATGACTAGAAACAGTAACACTAGATAGATCCTCCTGGGAGGAACAAGACACCTTCAGCCAAACAGGAGATTCAGCTGCCCTAAAGGTGAAGTGTGGTAACCAAATGAAAGTTCTACATCTTAGTTTTCTTATCTGCAATTTGACTTTAAAATATTTATGCCAAGGATCTCTTGAATATATTAGTCAGTGTTTGTAAAATGCTTCCCGATGTGTAACACAAGCAAAGTCCTTGATAAATGCTAAAATATTACCACATTTAAAATTTCCACTGGACTCTAACTTATTCTTCTGTGTACAGCAGAGATTTAACCTTGCTTGTCTGATGTGGGATTCCTCTCTGTATGCTGTGATTACCATTGATTAATCTACCTTAATTACCTTGGCCTGCTCAGAGCAGATTAAAAGAAGGTGGGGGAAACTAAACTGAATGCTGAGAGAAAGGAGGCAGAATCAAGGAGACACCATGTAGCCACCACCAGGGACAGAGGAGCAGGAACCTTGTCAGTAAGCCACAGCCACATGACGATACACAGATTAATAGAAATGGGTTAAATTAAGATGTAAGAGTTAGGCAATAAGAAGTTAGCGCTAATAAGCCAGGCAGTGATTTATAGTTTTTGTGTCGTTATTTTGAATCTGGACAGCCAGGAATGAACAAGCAGCCTCTAAATTTGCCTTCACATTGTGAGGGTGTAGAGGTAACAAAGCCCATAACATGGTCCATCTTCATCTGCAGGGAGGAGAGCCTTAGGTAGGCAGTTGTAACATTCTTAATTTTAGTTTTCTTGTCTTTTTTTATCCTTCCTCTCCCCTCCCTTTTCAGCCCTCCCCCAAGGTCCCCATGCTCCTAATTTACTCAGGAGATCTTGTCTTTTTCTACTTCCCATGTAGATTAGATCTATGTAGGTTTCCTTTAACATGACATAAGACCTACATTTCTGGAATTATTTTTTTAAAAAGTTAACTGAAATAATCTGTGTGACATGCCAAACACACACACACACACACACACACACACACACCACATTCATACACAAGTGACACAAATACAGACATCAACAAAATTATATGAACTAAAACAAGAGATTGATGTTCTATTGCACTTCACTGTGACACATAAAAATAGGAAATTGAGCAAAGAAATAATATTTCAATTTCATCACCCAGATGAAAATCCCTAGTGAAATTATTTAGTGTTTCTATTTCCAATGAATGAGAAAATCTGGTGTGAATTATAAAATATCCTAATAATTAATAAAAAGTGTACATCGCAGTAGCATAGAAAAGAACTCAGACTCAGTGTCATTCGCCATGAAATATATTTAGCAGAAGCAACATCCCCTGTCTGCTAAAGAATGCTTTTTGAGGTCACTAACCTGCAGAAATGATAGGGAAGTAATGCAGAAGCATGCAGGCAGTGAGAGGCACAGAGTTTTCCTTCATTCCTAGGAGCTGCACTGATGAATGCAGCAGGCAATAGTCCTCTGGGGCTTACAAGTAATCACAGAGCTCTTGAAACAAATTCAAAAAATGTGTTAAACGTTCAAAGCTAAGATCAGTTACACTGACCACATTGACAATGACTCCCAACAAACAGTGAGTATTTAATGCTGAGATTTTTCTACTAAACTATAAAATCTGCAGATTGACAAGTGTAAGGGATATCATCATACACTGTGCTCAGCTTGTTCCCCACTGACTCTGGAGAAACCAGTCTGAGATGAATAGGAAGAGCACTATACTTGCATTCTAGATGCCTGAGTTCAAAATTCAGCTCTTCTATTTACCATGACAGAGATGCTGACAATGGCAAACCTGCCCAAGCCTGTGATCTTCCTCAGAGGACGGCAATACTTTGACCTTCCCATGCTGTGGTGAACACTGAATAAGCATCTTCATCCATGAGGCCTCAAGTATATTAATTTCACAGATTATTGAGTCAAACGTTAGTTTTAGGAGCAAATGAATAAGTACAGCAGTTAATGTTTATTTACTATGAACCAGATGGTAGATTAAATACTTTACATTAATTATCTTAGTTCTTCTTCACAACAGATCTCAAGGTAAATCTGTTGTCTCCTTTACTATTTTGAAAGGAAAAAGCCTGAAAGAGATTGAGTTAATCAGCCCATGGTTCTATAAGATTGGAAATACTCAAACTGGGAGAACATGATTTTTAGTTTTTTGTTTTGTTTTGTTGCACCAAAACCTACATCTTTCCAAACTTTTGTTTTCAAGTGACTTAAGAATATGAAATTTTCTTTAGACAAAACTCTTTTGTGGAAACTAAATGTCTAGTGCAGATACAAAGGAAGCTACCTGCATCCTCCTGGGGATGGGCATCACTCCCAGGACAGCCTCAGAGTATCCCTGGGGCGCAACAGGCCAGTGCACAGCAGAACTGAGCGCTTCTAAGAAGGTCACTTCTTCATATTTCCAATGTTGACAGTGCATGACCCATTGGGAAGGCTTGGGACAAGGACTCATTCCTGAGGTTTCTTAGTCATCAGCTTGAATTGTGCATTGCAAAACTGTGAGACACAGACTATCACCAGATGCCTCCTAAAATTCATGGAAATAATTATAAGTTGGTTTTACTTATAATAGTGTTTTCTCAATATCAAGCCATCTTTATATTGCTGGAATACATTGCTAGATCATATATAAGTAAGTAAACAAAATGTATTTAAGAAAACATTGGAAGTCAGTTGTTTAGTTGCTAAGACTCTGAAAAGTATAAAAATATACACAGGTCACCCAGAATCCACAAGTGTGACTTGGAAAGCAGGAAGGCTTCTCTGAGAGGCAAAATCAGTACATATCTAAAGAATCCAGTATGTGTTATTGACACATATTTAAATCCAGAAATACATGGTTACTGAAAACTAACAGAACATGCCTTTCAGTGTTTGGTAGTGAGTAAGGATGATGTCAGATTATTTATACAAGCATTGAACATTTCCTAGAGTTTTCAGATTTAGCAAATAAAAACATAAGGCAAGTCGTTACATTTGAATTTCAAATAAGCAATATTTTCTTTGTAAAAATGTCTAAAATATTGCAAGGAGTTTACCTATAATAAAAAAGTGCTGTCTTTATTTGTTTTCATTTTTTAAAAAATATTTTAGGTTTCACATGCTAGCTTAGTTAAACAGGTTAATAACAAGCAAATAATAGCAACTTCCTCAATACTACCTTCATAACCAGACTTATGGAATAAATTAGTTCATAGAAATTACAAAACAAACTAACACTCAATTCTCAAATATCTTAGCTGAATTATTAAAGATAACAACTAAATTTTTAAAATGTGTGGACAGAGTGACAAACTCATGGGCCAGACAACATGTACATAGAAAGCAGCCTTGCACAAAGAGATAGAAAATATGAAAGTTCAAAACATAGATGAGAAAGTACTATGATTCATTTAATCTTAATTCTCAATGGACCAAATATAAATAAAATTAAATAAATTCATGAAGAGACAATAATTGGCAAATCTTCAGTTGGTAAATGAAAGCTATAACTCAATGAGTTAACTTACATAATCTTACGAAGACAAGTCACAAAAGTTTAATCTATAAGCATATAACATCAAAACCTCAGAACTTCTGGGATACTATAACTCATTTGTAATAAAAAATATGAAGCTGATATGAAGGCTACTAATAAGGGGAAGCAATTAATAATCATTCTCAGTTATTATGTCTGTGGACCACAGTAACGATCAGCATAGCAAGATGGCCCTAATGGTGCAATAGGGACATTCAGATCTCGGGAGTAACCAATAGCTCTCAAATTGGACTGAAGGCCTGCTTAACAGAAGGGGAAACATGCCTGGTACTATAACCTAGCCAACCACATGTGGCTGGTGATGATGTCATGGATCTTAGAGGAGTAGCCAGTATGCAAATTTCTTAAACCAGTACAATTGCTAACTGCATTCTAAATAATTATCTTAATACTCACAGGCGTATAGTTTTATCCCTTGTGTAGGCTTCACTCCTTATCTTACTTATGGTTTCTATTGCTCTGATAAAACACCATGACCAAAAACAATTTGGGGAGGAAACAATTTACTTCACTTTATAGCCTTCAATGAAAGGAAGTTGGGGCAGAAACCTAGAGGCATGAGGTGGAGCCAAGACCATGGAGGGATTCTGTTTACTGACTTGCTTACCAGGGCTCCCTTAACCTCCTTTCTTATACCACCCAGGATCACCAGCCCAGGGGAGGCACTGTACTCAGTGAGTTGGGCTCTACCAGTAAATCGTTAATCAAGAAAACGCTCTACAGACAGGCAACTTGATGGAGACATTTTCTCAGTTGAGGGTCCTCTTCCCAGTTAACTCTAGTTTGTATCAATTTGACAAAACAAGCCAATATATCCCCCATCAAAGCATCTTCTGCAGGATTCCCTGATAATAATGGATTCCCTGATAACTTGGAATTTTAAACAATATGCTCAAAATTATAGTTTGGTCTAAGTAAGTACCCGTCTTTATACTCAACTTGTAAACATTGTAAATGTTGATTTTTCTTTTAGTTTTGAAAGGAGAGGTGAGAAGGCCTAGTTTGCTGAAAAATATTGCTTCCTCTATTACCAATGCACTGATTCTTTGTGGTCCATAACTTCCATTTTCTTTTCTTACTAGCACAAGGGCATTGACGTGTTTCCTTCATTGCATGTGAACGTGTTTTCTTACCACTATGTAACTGGCATCAAGGCTTTGAAACTGGTGCTGGGAGGTGGCTTTTCCTCCATAGTGAAACAGACACCTGCTGGAATACTGAGGAAGGTGAAAGCTCGTAACCACCAACATGTATTTGCTGGACTTTGGTTATGCATATGACTCAATGTCAAGTACTAAAGGGCACACAGACATAAAATAACCTCTGTCCTAAAGTATCAGAACATTGGTAATTTATGTCATTGGTTTACACTGTGGGGTACAACCTGCATCTCATGGAGACGGTGAGAACTTCACAGGAGGCTTCCCTTCCTCTTAACTTTATTGTCCAGGTTCTCGTTTTCAGAGCAACATCTTTTCCATTGTTTAATTCCACACAAGCAAATGCTTGAAAGATTTATTTCTGTTTGCTTTTTCAGCTTTGTTTGTTCATGTTTCTGGGCAAGCACAAGCCCATGTTTTCCACAGTGCTTATGTGGAGGTCAAAGGACAACCAGATGTTTGTTTTCACCTCCACTTAATTTGAGACAGGGTCTCTTGTTCATTCCTGTGTATGCCAGAGTTGGCCCTGGGCTTCTGGGAATTCTCCTGTCCCTGACTCCTCTCTCTATAGGAGTACTGGGATTACATATGTGGAGTAACTTAGCAATCTTTGTGGGTTCCTCGTGCTTGCCCAGCAGGTTGTTTACCCACTGAGCCAGCTTCCCTACCCTTGAAACAGCTAGTATGCTGTTTCAATGAAATCAAGTCCATATTCATTCACTTATTTTCAGGACTGAGATACAATTAACAGTGAAAACTGGGACGGCTCCGTTCAATAGACTAAAATAATGCTTGCTTCTAGTTCCTAACCAGACCGGCCACAAATGATACCTTTTTTCTAAATGTTTTGTCATGCAGCTTTCTCTCTCTGATTTTGGAATTCTCGATTCTAGTCAGCTGTTTGGGAAAGTCAGTGATCAGTAATAACCACCATGTTCTTGGTCAGAAGAATAACTCTAATTAGTTTGAGTTGAAAATAGACTTCTGGTAGGGAAGAAAAAAAGAAAAACATTACACAGCTGTCATACACTTCTAAACACCCCTATGCACTACACGATTGAATGGTTTGCGACCTCATAGCTGCATACAGATGCTTTTTACAGCAACAATGCTGCTGTTCTTCTAATCAAACAAGTCTGTGGAAATCGACTCTGGTCCTCAGCCACCCTTGAGCTACGAGGTAGGGCTTCCAAAAATGCAGCATTCTGCTGGAACCACTTATGTTGTTAGTGGCAGGTTTATTTGTTTGTTTGCATTGTTGATGTTGTAGCTGTTTTGTTTTCTTCCCATGGAGAAATGTAAGAAAAACAGGTTTTAGTTAAACCTTCTGTAGTAGTGTTTTTCAAGCCCAGATGTGGGTGATAGGCAAATCTTGGTGAGTTATGAAGTCAGTGGAAAGGTTTATAGCTAACATTTTCTTTCTAGGTTTAATGGGATGGAGAAGAAGTAAGGGGACTAGGGGAAGGATGAAGATGAACATGTAAGATAGCTACTGCTTTATGAAAATTTAGACTCAGTTATAGAGAACAGCCTAACACTTCATTCTTTCATTCATCCTGTTGACTTTATGGACAGTGTAATGCACACACAGATAGAAAAAGATACAATTAAAGTCAGAGTCCTTTCTGTTTCTCCATTCCTCAGAATACCTCTCCTGTGAAAGCTGTAAATTTCAAAGTCTTTCAAGGTCTTATTGTAGCACACTTATTGGAGTCAAGCTCAAGGTCAAGCTCCCCAAGGGAGTTAAATTACAGGACATTTGTCCAGCTCAGTGAGGGAAGTTTATTGAATGGAACAAGGAAAATGCTGGTATTGGTTAAAAAGAGATGGCAACTACTTATAATGTCACACTAAGAAAATAATTTTCACCTTTGAAAAACATATTCATTTCTCCTTTAAACCAGGGCATGGAACTGGAGAGAAGGACACAACATTGGGGGGACAGTAAGCAGAAGGTGAGGGAAGGAGGGATGAAGGAGGAAAGAAGGGAGCAAAAGGGAGAGAGGAAGAAGTATTGGGAGAGCTGGGAAGATAGCAAAAGAGGGAGTCACGGGAAGAGAAGGGGAATGGTGAGGAGGTAAAGGGAAATAAGGGGTGTACCTGGAAGAGGAAGGGGAGCAGAGGGATACGAGAGAGGGAAGAGGAAGAAGGAAACAGAAGAAACTGGGGGTAGACAAGGTAAAGACGACAAAGTGGAATAGAAGGAGAGGAGGAAAAGATGGGAAAGAAGGGGAATAGAAAATGAGGAGAGAGCCAAGATGGATGCACAGAAGCAACATTTGTACACAGAGAAGTGTCAGGACCACAAAGACACTGCATTTTAATAAGAATGAATGAGTAAAAATTCTGGAAATAGCAAAGAAGTGATTAGAACTCTAAAACAATAAAAAAAAATCAAAGAGGCAGCCTAAAGAAAAGAACAAAGCAACTTATAACTTTCACCCTCACTCCTGACTGGAGCATAGAGCCAGATTTGTTAATGTAAGGTAAGTGCAAATGGCCAGGCACCCCTTTACAAAAACAGAGAGCAATGCTGACTGTAGCAGGGACCCTCAATACGTACAAGCTTTAAATCCAGTTTAGGGTGCTGAATGGTCTAAAGCAACTCTTGTACTCCAGAGAAATTACTGACTGTGTACCTCCATGACACCAAGTATAGACGCCATTTTAGGAGCTGGCAATCCAATACTTGTCCCTTCCCGAAACCCTGGATCTACTGGTGTCTTATTAGATAGAAGAAAACTCACACTTCAGAAGCTTCAGGAAGAAGGGCTGCAGTGACTAACACCTTGCTTTACACCTGTCCTATACCATGGAAAATAGAAAAAGTCTTCTCCTCAGATCATGACTTTCAGATGGTCAATATTATTCCAATACTCTGTTTTATTGTGCCTGTCAGTCCCTATGTAGGAAATGTCCTATCAGGAATCATAGGCCCAGAAATAGTGCCAGTCACCAAAAGCCAAGTCTTCACCTGTATTTTACTGGCATAATTTAGGGGCGATCCCTTGGAACTTCCTTGAGATTATAGATATTACTCTGGATTCCTTGTTGACGTGTTCTTTTTTTTTTGACATATTCTTTATATACCTCCAAGGGGCTAGAGAGTTGTTGGCAGAGCCTCATAGCTCCAAGAACATGGCAACAGCAGCCACAAGTCAGACAAACATGTGCACTTGACCGGACATCTGTTGAAGGTCTCTCCAGCTTTGGAACTGCATCCCCTAGGGCAAGAACCTTTGGCATCACTCAAGTTTGCTCAACAGAAAAGCACTTTCACATTGGGTGGTGCTAGATTATCAACAACAAAATCCTCAGCACAGAGCTCCCTGTGGGATCTTAGGACATTAACACCTATGGCCTGGAATTCCAGAGCCACGGTACCCATAAGCATTAGCATCCCCATTTTACCTTTGAGGTGAAGATCTAGTAGAGGTCTTCTCTACGTCCCATACCTCAAAGGGCATGAACATCAGGACCACTAATCCAAATGTCACCTCTCCAAGCCCCAGGCAGTTGAGAGAATATTTCCTACGTAGCCCACTTTGGACCACAGACGTTAGTGTCAACAGCCCTAACACTAATCATGCTTGTCTGCTAGGGTCCTGATGAAGGTATAATATCAGTTATACCAGTCTATAAAATCAGCTAGTTGTGGTATAAGCTTTAGAGTTGACCACAATAACTCCAGAGGACTGTTGTACAATCATATGATTATTAGTGTCACAGACACCAGTACCAAACATATAAGTGGAACATAGAAAATTTCTTGACATTGAAAATTTCTTCAGAACTATGTCTGATGATGCCATATCCTGAGAACCCCTCCAGTGAACCCAGAATTTCTAGTTAAGATTACTTTCACATTAGGTGTCTAAGAAAGCGTGGCTTCTGTTGACACAACCCTGAACATTACCTGTGCTTTGCTTGACAGAACTGGAGGTGGCCCTATCATCATTAAGCATCAGGGATACTGGAAGTCACTTTCATGAGTCCCAGTGGCATGAAGGCTTAACTAGCTCTGGGAAACCTGAGAACACTTTTCCTTGGAAGTCTCTGCCTACTGAAAATCCCACAACTACTTTCATGAACTGTTACAGTCTAAATTACTGAGCTACTCATGGACACCGTTATCTTTAAAAAGGAACCAGTCACTTTTCTTTGAAATTCCCTCTAACAAAACCCAGAGCTCCCCATCCCAACAGACATCAAACATCCCATCTAAAGAAAAAGTATTTTCCCATGAAAGCTACTTCTTGCAATTAAAAAGGTGAATGCTACACTAGATGTACAGATATCAAGATAGGGGTACAATAAATACAAAAGACGAAAAATCACTCTCCAGAAATAGATTGAAGAAAAACTATTAAATACCTGACAAATAATTTGGAATAGTGAATCTCAATTATATGCAAAAGAGCATAGATAAGGGTTTAGGGGTTATCTCAGTGGTAGAGCACTTGCCTAGCAAACACGGGCACTGAGTTCGTTCCCCAGTATGAACATACATTGAACTCTTGAGTCTCAGCCAGGCTTTTCCCTTCACCACAGGTATACCTTCTTTTTACTTTACTCTGTTCACATAAAAGAAGATATGGTTAAAATTACATAAAATAATGAGCACAAACCCCTCAGAGCAGTTCCTGCACACAGACATTCAACTTGTGGTTATTGTTTTATCTTTTTGTTTCTTCCAGATGCCTATGAAGTGACACCTAGCTTTCCCAAATTCAACCATTCCCCTGCCCATCCCCTCCACCTGTCTTTGAGGAGTAACTGGGAACTAAAGTCTCCTCCTTATGTTCTCCCCCTTTAGTATGTTTACTAGTTAAAGCAAAATTCCCGAGTCAATTTGACAAGTTACTGAAAAACTAGCACAAGATTATATGGATTTCTGGATTTAATCATAACTATCTTTCTTTCTTGTTTCTTTTTTTTACCTTTTCTCTTCAATACATCTTGGCCCCAACTGCCCTTCTCCCACCCCACGTTCCCTATCCCACAGATCCACTTCCTTTATTTCCCTTCAGAAAAGAACAGACCTCAAAAAAATATCCACCAGACACACCATAACAAGATACAATAACACTAGGCACAAACCCTCAGCTCAAGACTGGGGGAGGCAACCCAGCAGGAGGAAAAGGGTCCCAAGAGCAGGCAAAAAGAGTCAGAGACACCTCCAATTTCTCTGTTAGGAGTTCCACAAAAACACCAAACTAACAACCATAGCATTTACAGACTCATACAGGCTCCATGATCGTTGCTTCAGTCTTTGTGAATCCCTATGAGCCCTGCTTAGTTGATTCTATAGGCTGTGTTCTATTACTATAATAATATTATTATTACTATTAAAATCACTGCTTGGCCAATCACTTAAGCTAGCTAGCTCTTATATCTTTGGTTAATCCATTTCTATTTCATATTTTACCGCAAGGGTTGTGGCCTACCAGCAAGGTTCTGGCTGGCAACTGGCATCTTTCTCCTCTGGTGGCTCCACGGCTTCTCCTGACTCTGCCTTCTTTCTCCCAGCATTCAGTTTAGTTTTCCCCACCTAACTCTATTCTGCCCTATCACAAGTCAAAGCAGTTTCTTTATTCATTAACTAATAAAAGCAACACATATACAGATGGGCTTCCCACACCATTTCCCTTTTCTGTTTAAATAAAAAGAAAGGTTTTAACTTTAACATAGTAAAATTACATATAACAAAGCAGGTATCAAGCAAGAATTAAAGTTATAATATTTGTATCTACTTTACCTTATATCATAACTAAGGAAAACTACAACTATATCTATTCTTCAGCTCCATCAAAGACCCCAAAAGGATATAATATTACCTAAGTAAACAGGAAGTGCATTGTAAGCAACTTCCAAAACTCTAGAATTGACAGAGACATCTCACTACCTGGACAGTCACCCAAAGTTCTTCTGTATCCTTAGAGCATCCTACAAGACTGTGTTATTGAGGTGTCCTCAACCCCTCTGGATCCTACATTTCTTCCTCCCTTTCTTCCACAGGGTTCCCTGAGCTCCAAGGGAAGGGGTGCAATGGAGATCTTCAATTTGGGCTCTTCCCACCTAATGTTTGGGTGTGAGTCTCTGCATCTGTTCCCATCAGCTGCCAACAGTAGCCTCTTTGATGATGATTGGACTGGGCATCAATTTATGAGTGTATAAAATATCATTAGGAATTACTTTATTATCACCAACATCTTAAGTGAGTCCTTTTATCAAACTGTCAATACCCTGAGTAGAAGCAGTTATATACATGGACAACTGCAGTACCTGTCAGCCTAGTGGCTAATTGTCCTGGATTTAAACCTTCAGCTAGTGTCTTCTTGCTACATAACACATTCCATGATGTGTTATGTAGGATTCTGTCTTGAGAATGTACTCATGAGTCTGGGGTAAAGTATTTACCTAGCACTCATAATGCCCTGAGTTCAATTTCAGAACCACAAAAGAAGAAGAGAAGGAACAAATTAAAAATGAAAAGAAATTTAGATCTTGATTCTACTCCCAAGTTTTTCACGTAACAGCTAATGACTGAGCAAATCCCCTAACATCTGTCCACCCCGGTTCCTTCATCAGTGAAATGAGGATTGACTCGATCTGTTCCATGTTCCAGGGCAGCAGGATGCTCTCTGACTCTATGTGTGTGCGATTAGGAAATGCTTCAGCCTGGATTCTAGTAGGAAACAGATGGCATCCTCAAAGAGACTAATGGAGGAGAATTTAATACAAAGAATGTGTGCAGGATGTATGGAAACCATAAGGATAATGCAGAAACTTTTGGGTTGATAATAGAGAACCTCATCTACCCATTAAGCTTCCACAACCAAAAGAGACATATGTGAAACTAGTCACTGAACAACAGTAGCTAGACTTGCCAGTCTGAGGAGATGCTTCAGGGTAGGATCTGTGGGGCTGTTCACGGCCTCCTTCCATACATATTTGTGCTCCTTAGTACTAATCAGTAGTAATAAAGAAGACCGAAAGAGCTCACTACTACAAGCTGTACAGGTCAGCATTGTGGGGAATAATACAGGTAGGGGAGAAGGGGGGTGGGTGTTTCAGAGAGGAAATGGCAAGATAACTGGTGCACAGGGATGCTGACTACAGTTATAAAGAATCTGGGCTTGGAGCCTGTTTGTATTATGCATGATGAGTTGTGGTGATGCAGACAAAAGCACTTTTAGTGTCTCACAGAGCTTGGTTAGTCCCCGGACGTTCTGGCTAAGTGTAAATCATCTGAAGTCCCTTAAAGAAGTGACACTGTTACCACCAGCTATATCAAATAAGCCACAGGTTAGCAAAACACAAAAAATGCTTTATGCTACTAGGGAGTCTTTTTGGAAAATAACTTACGGCAACATAAAATGTTTAATGTCACCCAATAACCTTTGCGTCTTATTTTAAAAATTCTTTTTATTAGATGATCTGCACAGTGTTCTTTTGAGAGCACTCTAAATTATTATTATCCAATTCTTATGTAGATTTATAATTAATCTAACAACTATGATTTGACCATGAATATGCCATTGCCATCTGTTATCTTTACCCTGAATTTGATCATGAATAATACATAGCCATCTGACAGTTGAATCCAATCCATAACTTAGCCATACAGAATGTAAAGCCATCCATAGAGTGTTCATTTGCATTCTCCATCCTTCTCATCTAATTCCTATCCAGAGTTTTTTCATTGAGTTTCAAGCACCAGGAGAACAATCCACCTACAGACTTGGCCATATGGGATGGAGTGCAAATTCTCCAGTGTCCTGGGTCTAATCCTAATTGTCACCAGGAAAGCCAAAATGTGCCACTCCAAACATGAACAGGGATGCTTTTGGGCATTCATAAAATGTTTAATGGAGCATTCAGGATGCTGTTGCTGACAGCGTGTGTTTTAATTAGACTTCTAAGTGCACATTTATTTTTCCCACTAGACCTGCCCTACATGTGGGTGAAAGAGACAGCCTGCTCCCCTGGCTTATAGGTGTCAAGCTGGGGTTAGGAAGTGTGACCATCTCAACAGATGTGTAAGGTAAGCATTTAAAAGCACAGCCAAAGAAAATTGTTCACCTGACCTTTATCTCATCCTTTTTCACTTTTGCCCCTATACTTTTCCTCTTAGGAACTGGTACACATCTTTTTCTTCAATTTGGCCCTTCTGGTTGGTAGAGTGTTGACATCACTATTTGGTGTGCTCTATCTCTATATATACTATAATGCAAATGTTTATAGTATAGTATATATACTATAATTCAAATTCAAATGAAATGCAAAGCTGCCAAAATGAAAATCATTTCTAGGCTCAATTTGGTTGGCAGACAAGCAGGCTATAAACTGTCTTCTATGGGTTATTGATATATTTCTTTCCATCAAACAAGACCCTAGGTCATTATAAAAAGTGAAGCCATTCACAGCCATGATGTCTTTACTTAGCAATTAATTCCCAGAAAGGTTCTTATTATAAATTAAAACAGAGGAGGTTGGAGGGTGATTCAGAGTGGGGAGATATCTGGATTAAGTTTTTTAGTTATTGTATTGGAAGCAAGAGTAAGACTATTGAACTTTATATTTGAAAATAATGTTCTCTGAAATTAACAGTGAGCACAAGCGTGGGTATAAATGTGAGAGTCTTCAATGAACAATGGCACTAGGTTTCGATCCTACTGCATGAACTGGCTTTGTGGGAGCCTAGCCTATTTGGATGCTCACCTTTCTGGATCTGGATGGAGTGGGGAGGGCCTTGGATCTCCCACAGGGAAGGGAATCTGGACTGCTCTTCAGACTCAAGAGGGAGGGGGAATGGAGTGGGGGGAGGGGGAGAGGAGTGGGAGGAGGAGGAGAGAAATGGGAGGCGGGGAGGAGGCAGAAATTTTTTAAACAAAAATAAAAAATTCAATAAAGAGCTAATTGATAATAAGCCTGAGCTAATATACCAGAAAATTTGCAATTAATATTAAAAAAGAAAAAAAAATCTACTTCAATTAAACCTCCTTATTTTAGTCTGCACCAGTGGTTCCCAACCTTCCTGTGACCCTTTAATACAGTTCCTCATGTTGTGGTGACCCCAACCATAAAATTATTTTTGCTGCTACTTCTTAACTGCAATTTTGCTAATGTTTTAGATTGTTATGTAAATATTTTTGAAGATATAGGTTTTCCAAAGGGTTGAAATTTTGAAAAGTTACATTTGTTGGTCTTGTAACCCAGTTTGGGTTGTTGGGTTGGGTTTTTTGTTCATTCGTTTGTCTGTTTTTCTTTTGCATAGTTTTGTCTACTCTGTGCTTTGGCTATATCATTTTATCCACATATAACTAATGTAGAGACAAACTAACTCAAGGCCCTGGCAAACAATCTTTATAAGTCATTCAGGGGTCCCCAAAGCTGCTGCTTTAGAGAGGGTGCCTATATGCCAAACTGTCCAGATTCACAATCCTGGGCACTCTGAACATGAGATGTAGATATTTATCTGTTAGATATAGGGGAAGAAGCTGAGATGGGCAGAGAAGGAAGCCAATGGAAACTAATAGCTGACAAAGCTGCGGGCGGTAAAGACTGGCAGAAACAGCTGAGCTCAACAGAGATTTAGTCTCCCTATCTTAGTTAGGGTTTTATTGGTGTGAGGAGACACCATGACCATGGCAAATCTTGCCATGAAAAACATTTAACTGGGGCTGGCTTACAGTTCGGAGGTTTAGTCCGTCATTGTCACAGCAGGAAATATGGCAGCATGCAGACAGACATGGTACTAGAGGAGCCGGTTGGAGTCCTACATCCAGCAGCAGGAAAAGAGAATGACACTGGGCCTGGTTTGAGCTTCTGAAATTTCAAAATCCACTTCCTGTGTCACACTTCCTCCAACAAGGTCACACATACTCCAACAAGGTCACACCGTAACATGTCACTCCCTATAAGGCTATGGGGTCCATTTTTACCCAAACTACCACATACCCCAAAGTGGATTGTCAGGATAGCAAATAAATTCTGCCCAGTGGAGCTCCAAGATGGTCATGCCTAAGTTAACCCACACCTGGAGTGATGGCAGACTTGGGCTCTGGTTAGAGGACAACTTGCAATGTCTAACCCTTGATAGTATGTAAAACTGTAGTTCTGTACAAAACAACTAATTAATCATGTTATTTCTGGGGGGAAAGAATGTTAAGAAGCATTTTAAAGAAAGAAAGTCTCTTTTTGTCATCAAATTAAAATTTGCTATTGACCAAGAGTTATATAGCTAGGATTGTTGTATTTGTTTTGTTCTCAGTGTCTGGAATCTGCTCTTTCTCCTCTGTTTGTCTACTTAGTGCTGCATACTTGGAGCACTTTCAGATTTTGAAAAAGACGATTCTTCAATAAGGAACTCCTGAGCTTTGCAAGGCATTTACCATCCTTGTCCAAACGATGCATAAAGCAACCCTTATCCTCCCCTCCACTGTGGCATTTAAAGTTAAATCCAGTTCTTTCTATATCCCATCAAAAGATGCAATTTCATTTTTCTCTGTAGCTGAATAAAACTCTATTCATCTGTTGGAGACACCTAAGCTGATTCCATAACTTGACTACTGTGAATAGCATTGCAATAGACATGGATGTGCAGGTGTATTGTGCAATCCTTTGGCTATGTGCTCAGAAAGCAGGTTTCTTAGCTAGGGTTTCTATTGCTGCATCAAAATACCATGACCAAAAGGCAAGTTGGGGAGGAAGTGATTTATTTGGTTTACACTTCCACAGTACTGTTGATTGTGGAAAGAAATCAGGACAGGAACTCAAACAAGGCATGAACTTGGGAGGCAGGAGCTGATGTAGAGACCATAGAGGGGTCTTACTTTCTCATTTGCTTACTAGCTTGTTTTTTTATAGCTTACTTAGCCTGCTTTATTATAGAACCCAGTACAGACAACCCAGGGATGGAACCACCCACAGTGGTCTGGGTATTCCCCCATCAATTACTAATTATGAAAATGTCTTACAGCCAGATCTTATGGAGACATCTTCTCAACTGAGGGCTCCTCCTTTCAGATGATTCTAGTTTGTATGTCAAGTTGACACACGACTAGTCAGAATAGTATATATCTGGATCTAATGCAAATTCTAATTTTATTGTCTTAAAGAACCTCCGTATTGATTTATATAGTGTCTGAACCAAGCTGCTGTATTGTAATTTATTAGTGTGTCCTTTATTTTATAAATGCATAAGCCATTTATTCATATATATTATTGATAGATGATAGATACATAGATACATAGATGATAGATAGATACATACATACATACATACATATATACATACATAGATGGTAGAACATAAGAGATGATAAGAAAGAAGAGACTAACGGGAGGACAGAAGGGTGAGGGAAAAATAAATGGAGGACTGAGGGGGTCATTAGCATGATCTAATGACCTGTTATAAATGAAATAGACTGTCTATATGCAGTACTATGTACAGTGAATATATTCTAATTTTTAAGAGGACATGCGTGTGTGCATGTGCATGTGCAAAAGCACACAAGACAGTGATACCCACACATCTCTGTATGTCCACTAGGGGGTAGTGCTCATCTCAGTTAAGGACTATTGACTCAAGCCTGTGCTTTGTTCAAGGACCAGCTCAACTCTTTCTTTAACTCTTTGATATTCCAGATTACACTGATTTTTGTATCTTATTTGAATTCAGACTACACTTCAAGCCAATGTAGCACTAGCTACAAACTCACATGTTAATTTCTCCATCTGTATTGGTTTGCCTTCTCAGTTTCAGCTTGGTCATAAATGATTAAGAGCAGCACCATGAAGTCTGTGAAGTCTCTTGTTTCACACCTCGCATGTAACATAATGCTGAAAACTTAATGCATTCTAATGGGCTCTTGTCAATCTACTGCCTTGCTCATTCTTTGGCAATGCTTCCTACGACTTCTCTATCATCGCTCTTGACAGGTGTCCCTCCAGCGACTAGTAAAAGTTCTTTAGAGGTCTCTGAACACACACGATTACTCCAATACTATATCTAAACTGATTCTGTACGATGATTATTCATAATGCCCCTCTGTTGACTTCTTTGTAAGTAAAACCCTATGTATTCTTCAAAGTACACCCTCTCTGGTGAATTATTTCCATCTTTGTGGCATGTTAATACTTTTATTGGTGCAACTTTACTGTTTACCTGGTTATTGCTCCTTAAAAAACAAGAACTGTGTCTAGGATATTTCTTTAGATTCTAACATGAGGCTCAGTTCTCAGAATAAACTGAACACATTCTGTTTGATTACACTATAGTTTCAAAATTCAGAATCATGAACCTCACCAAGGAAAATGGGGGAAAATGCCCATGATAGAAGGACAGCCATTTCCTTTTCCTTCATGAAATCTTCTCATTTTTGCTAAAACAATAAAAATTCAGGAAACATGATATCTATGGCTCATAACTAATCACAGCTTGAGTATAACTTACATACTCTTACAGTCTCATTAAAGAGATTGAACCATTGCTTATTTTACTACATCATTTTTGTTCCTTCTTATAGTCATGCCAGAGAAATATTTGATCAGTTGCTATCAGTAGATATTAACTCAAACTGCACACTCAGATGGGAGGCAGAAGAAAAATATAGCCTATATTCTATTGGAAGAAATGCTTTTTATTTCTACCTAGCACACAAGGCATTGATATCCATAATAATGATGAAACAATAATTTAAAATAATAATTAAAAAACATACATATGCCAGGAACAGTGGTGCACACTTTTATTCCTAGCATTGGGGTGACAAAGGCAGGCAGATCTGCACAACTAATTTCAGGTCAGTCAGGGCTATACATAGAGACCCTGTCTTTTGAAAACTATGTGTGGGAAACCCTGTCAACTAACAGGACTATAAACTCTTACATGAGAACTTACAAGACACTTGATTAGCAAAACAGGGCTGGTAGCAGGAGCTTTGGAATCATCTGCAGCCTCTGTCAGTTCCATAATAACTGATGGAGTCCTGGTTTGTAAAGGAAGGACCAGATTGAATAAAAATGCATCGAAGACCTCATTCCAGCTACGTGCTTCTTGAGATTCCCAGGGAGTGGAAAAAAAGCATCGCTTTCTCTTCAGTGAGGTCACAATACCAAGCACTACTGAGCTGGTGGGCGTGAGAATGAACTCCTACGTCCTCTAAGAAACCAGGAGTCACAACCTTAGCCTGAAGAGGGGTTGAGTAAGGAAGGAAAGAATAAAGCCATCTCACAAGATGGAATGCGGTTTATTTCACTTCTGCTTTCTTATATTTCTAGTTACAGAAAGGAAGGTGGCTTCAATCCAATCAGATATTGAGCATGCCACTAACGGCACAGCTGTTTCACTATATAATGCCTATGAATGGCTGCAAAAATGCACGGATGAAGAAATCTAGAAAATAAAGGTCTACATTTGACTATACTCTTTAATAAAAATGCTGCCTTTTTCAATTAATTCTTCAAGAACTTCTACAATGTATTTGATCATATTCGTCTATCTTTCTAGTTCTTCCCGGATCCACCTCCCCTTCCTGGATGTCCACAGTTTCCAATCCCATCAAGGATGATTGATACTGTTCTTAAACTCTTGAGTAAATGTGTGACCACCCATTGAAGAGTGGTTGACTTTCAGGGGCCATACACTTTAGAGAACTCTCCCTGCTGCTATCAATAGTGAAAAGATCCTTCACTCAGGGTGGTACTTTATACCCACCTTGTCTCTCCGTGCTAGTGAAAAGATCCTTCACTCAGGGTGGTACTTTACACCCACCTTGTCTCTCCGTGCTAGTGAAAAGATCCTTCACTCAGGGTGGTACTTTACACCCACCTTGTCTCTCCGTGCTAGTGAAAAGATCCTTCACTCAGGGTGGTACTTTACACCCACCTTGTCTCTCCGTGCTACAATTTTATCTGGTTTGAACTTGCATAATAATTCTCGTGCATGCTGACACCACCATTGTGAGTTCATACGTGCAACTGCCCTTGTGTCTAGAAAATAACTTCACTGAAGTCATCTACCACTTCCTGATCTTAAATCTTTCTGTCCCTTCTACAAGTTTCTGAGCTTTGGGAAGAAGGGATATGACACAGACTTGGAAGTTTGCAGTCAGTTGTGGGTCTCTGTGTTAACTGTCTCCTACTGAAGAAAGGGTTTTTTTCCAGGGAAGGGTGAGAGATGTGTTAATCGTCTGTCAGATTTTATCGTAGCTTCTTTGTGTAAACTGTTTTATACATGAGATATGGGAAATGGTTAGGTAAAGGGGTCTTTTGTAGTTTAAAAAATGAAAATAATATTCTATTCCAATGTTTTGGTATGAAATAGAAATAATAAATCGATGTTTCACTCCATCACAAAGATAAAAGTATTTTAAAATGGTCAATATTATTATGTGCATCAAGGGTTAAAGAGTAGAATATCACAGCCATTTGACTCCTTTCTCCAAAACAGCACAGCTAAAATTATAGGCAACCGGTGCATTTTGCCTCAGGCTCTCTTCCACACTTAGGATCTGCACTTTTTCAGAAATTTAAGGTTATAACCTACAGTTCTGGCCCCAAGGAATATTTTTAAATGAGCTATTGCCATCCACTCGCTTGGCTACTTAAAATACCCCTCCCCAGGCTAGAGAGATGGCTCAGCAGGTAAGCTACTTACTGCAAAACAGAAAGAATTGCTGATATCCCAAGAATTAACCAGAAATGTGTGTGTGTGTGTGTGTGTGTGTGTGTGTGTGTGTGTGTGTGTGTGTGTAATACAGTACTTCTATTATGTGGGGCATACAACACATAATGGCTTTTGCTTACAACATCTATACCAGAATGGGTTGAAGGTTATAAGTCATTCATTTTGAAGCAAGTGCTATTTGTTGTCTATGAAATCTTTAGATGATTTGTCTGTTCAAGTCTTGTTTTCTTCTTTTGCAAAATGAATTGGCAAATTGGGATGTTGTATAATATCCCTATTACCTTTGTGTCCCTGTCAACTTGGGCTAATCAGGTCATTTACACTTCCTGCTTTTGTTTTGATTGGGACTGTTAACATTGAAAGAAAATTAACTATACGGACAAATTTTCAAAATTAGTCATTCTATATATTTTCCCTGAGATTCCTCTCATGTCAGCATTTTACACAGGTTAGAACACACTTATCAAAAATAATAAATTCACATTGGCTCATAGCTGGTAATAAATCTACATGTTTTATTCAATGTGATGGTTAATTTTGTTTACCAACTTGATTGGTGAAGAAATACTGAGGTAGCTGGTAAAACATTGGTTCTGGCCCAAAAGACTGGGCGAAGAAGACTTCCCTAGTAGAGATGAGTAGGCTTTACCCAACCTACTGAGGGCCTGAATAATACGGTATAGAAACAGGAAGCTTGCTTCTATCTCAGATGGGACTCCTGTCCCGCCCCTCCCACCTACACACATCTTCTTTTAGATATCAGGAATTTATATTTAGATTAGGACATTACACTCCAACCCCCTATATAAGAGGGAGTTTTCTTATGCCAAAAAAACTTGGGTTGGGACCAACCTATCCACTCCCCATTTTTTGGTCTTTCACCATCTGAATGAATTATACAAACTTATGCTGATCAATAGCTTATAAAATCATAGGTTATTAGGACCTCATAGCCTCCAAAATCACGTGAGCCAATTTCTATTTTAGCAATCCAAATATCATATTGATTCTGTTTTGCCAGAAAACCTGGATTAATACATTCCGATTGGTCCATTTCTTTCACCACTGTAATCTGTCTGTCCTAGATCGCATCCAAGAGATCACATAACATTTAACCATCATGCATTCCTTCCTCTCCTCCCATATCTGTGTGTTCCTGTCTTGTCTTACTTTCACAACACTGACACTTTTTAGAAGTACAAGTTAGGTTTTGTGGATTGTCCCTCTGTTGGGATTTATCATACGTTTATCAAGATTTCTTTGATTGGTATTATGAGGTTAGAGGACAAGCTACTAAGAAGCCTTAAGTCACTGAGGGCATCCCTCCAAGAGGATTATAGATCCTTTTCTCTCCCATTTCTCTCATCAATTTTTTTGACTAAGAGTTGAACCCCTTGTTCTACCATACCTTTCTAGCTGGAATATGTTGCTAAGGTAGAGAACCCAAAACAACAGCCAAATGATAACAATCTGAAACCTCCAAAGTTGTGAGTCAAAATAAATCTTACCTCTTTGTCCGTTGATATATTTCGGATGTCTGTTACAGTAACAGAAAGCTGAGTAACCCACAGCACCAATTAAAATTTCTATAACCAAACACTAGAAGACAAAGAAAAAGCAACGCTGCAGGGTGGCTTTGCTGTTTAAGGCGACATTATGTTTCAAATACTATCTGATATGCATTCACAAAGCTCTGCTTAACTGTTTCGTTTTTCCTCCTTGATTCATATGAAAACCAAATTTGCCAGCCCATTATTGTCTGAAGGGACCACAGATTTCAAATGCGCCTTATACAAAATGCCTATTTACAACTGCCCTGCTGTTCTCTGCTTCCTGGAGTTCGGAGTTATGCGGAGCTCTCCGAGATCCTATACCACAGATGCATGAAGTACAGCCACCTGCTGCCCCTTGCTGAACTAAGGAATGAATGAGGAGCGAGCGTCTCTTGTGTTAACCAGCTAATACTGGATGTTTTGCTTATGACAACCACCAGGTTCTCCCGATCAAAGCAGCCAGAAATTGCAAAGGAGTGGAGCTGATTCAGTTGCTCATGCAGGACCCAGCACCGTTCTTTGAGCAGATAGATGGAACCCGGATGCTCTTGTAGACAAAGGAAGAACGAATAGATACTGAGTGGTTACACGGAGGAATCTGAAGGGAAAATAGAGTGAAGCTCGCACCTGTCTGTCTACAAAGTTGTCCTACTTTACGTGCACCTCAACAAAAAGGGGAGGAGGACACAGTTCCAGTGGGGAAGACAGAAGAAGTAATGGGCTTGAAACCACCGGAGTCAAAATGACAGCTCCTCCGAAGTTTCTGCCTCACAATTTTGAGGCAGTATAAGGGCAATTATTTCGAGTATCCTAGAGCACGGTGTGCATTAGCAGCACAGAAACCCATCCGCCTCAGCTCCAGCTTTATCAGCAGAACATTGGACAGGAATTGAAACAAAACCAAACAGCGAGAAGTAAATAGGAGTACTTGACCAGGTTTCTAGAGTTTTCTAAGTAATTTCCTGCCTGGTAATTGTAAAAGAATGAATTCTAACCGATCTGTCACTTATCAGGAGTCAGTGCATTCCCACTGCAATATAGACCCTTAAAAAACCCATTCTGCTATTTTAACGCTAGGAACCCAATTTTGGGGATCAGCCTTGGTGCTTTAGATCTCACTGAGTATATTATTTTTCTTTCTCTCACTATATACTGAGATGTAATCATGGGATATCTATTTGGGTGACAGTTCATGAGCAGACAATATCTGAGTTTGGGCTCCACACTTCTCTGTCTTCTCGTCCTCTCTGGGTTATAGAAAGGACAAAAGCTTCCTGCTCTGACCTAAAGATCCAATGGCCATATTGCTTATCAAAGAGAGTGTAATTCACTAAATCGATACAAATAATAAATAAGAATTTATAGTTCCAGCTACAGTCTCACATTTAGCATTGCCACCTCTTGCAGACATTGAGAGTTGACTGGTGTGGGAGAATTGTCTGTAATCTGTCCATCATGTTATAAATAAATGCTGATTGGCCAGGTAGGAAATATAGGTGGGAAAACCAGACAAAAAGTAGAAATGATGTAATGAGAACAGGAGAATTCTGGGAAGGAGGAAGTTGATTCCTCCCACTCCTGCCCAGACCATGGAAGAAGCAGGATGTGATCTGCCCCACTGAAAAAAGGTACTCAGCCAATGGCTAACATAGATCAGAAATGTGAGAGTTAGCCAGTGAGAGGCTAGAGCTAATGGGCCAATCAGCTTATAATTTATGGAGACCTATGTGTGATTTTCTTTGGAGCTAAACAGATGTGGGGTACGGGGTGGGATAGAAACTCCCAAGCAAGCAGGCCTGGCCCCCTTGATGATACAGTTGACTTTCCTCTAGTAGATGTAAGAAATGTTGATACGTTCTCTGGAGGGGTCACATATTGAAGTTAGTGGCTTCCTGCTGTCTCTGGTCTAGGTGATGATGTAGCGAAGCTCAGGTCCATACATTATGTAGACATAGCAATCCGTGTCCACAGTTCTAACTACTCAGGAAGCTGAGATGGAGGAATCATTTTATCGCTGGAGTTAGAGCCTAGCCTGGACAGCATAGCACAACAAACACCATCTCATAAAATAAAAAATAAAAATAAATAAATACATAAACTATATTAGTCACCAACAGAGATTATTTTTAAAAATAATATAGAATGTAGTAATACGGTTGCATGTGACTTCACAAAATGTCAAAAAAAAAAACGAGTCACTGACATTGACGGGGCTCTCTGAATTCAAGAATGTCCTTGTGGTTATTTATTTATTTATTTATTATTTATATGAGGTTTTGTGTGACCTGGTCTCGTGTATCCGAGGCTAACTTTGAACTTCAGATCCCCTCCAACCTCCTCTTGAATGCTAGGATTACAGGCACACACTAACATGTCCAGCTCTAACCGCTGTTTTTAAGTAAGAAAAGGCAACATTCAACATATATTTCATAAATAACTACTACATTTCATGACATAAGTAAGGAAGATCCCCATGAGAGGTCATCTGATCACCAATTCATTAATTTAATAGCTGCTGTGCACTCATTCATGTGTGACCGACCCCACCTGTGAACTCCCTATGAGCATGAACATGTTGACATTGGCAACTGGCTCACTACAATAAGCTGGGAACAGAATCTAATGAATTAACTCCACTTGTGTCCTCTAACTCCTAATATTTAGGGCTGTGTTCTAACACCTGGATGGATATTAAAACAACCCGGATAGGTGTGAAATTCACCTCAGAGTTTTCTCTGAGGAAATTAGTCTTTTATCTTCCCTGCAACTGTAACAGAGGGAGCTCAATAGAACACCTTTCAGAGTATATTTTTGCACAATCTAATTATGCCCCTTGTTTGTGGATCCTGTTGTCTTCTATTTTGTTCCTCTGTTTGTTTTGGTTTTGCCTGGTACAAGGATTGCTCCTAGTTCAGGATAAGTTCCCTTCCTTCCCACCCATATAGGAAGAAGCCCTTAGTGCAGCTGTGTAAGGACTTTAACGTGACTTTCGTGTCACCCAGGGATTAATCATTTGGCTGTCCATACAGAGTGGCGATATACTTTATCTTTCAAATTGGGACACTTTTCAGTGTAGCATTATTGATTACCCCTTGACAGCACGCATAAACTTGAACTGTTTTGGACAAACTAGAGCATATAGCACAGTTGGGAATTGAAAATGCAACTGTGCATGACTCAGGTCTTACACAAATCTCCCACAAGGCATTCATTTCTTTCAAGGGACTTAGAGAATGGACTCATTTACATTGCATCAGCCAAAGACAGGAGAGTATAGTGGTCGAGCACAAGGGCTCAGTCTTTCTATTTCTTCTACCCCCTGCTCCTGGCCTTAGAATGATGGTTTACTGTATCCCAGCTACAGAACCAAATCTCAGAGATTCAATTCCAAGGCTTGTGAGTTTGGAAAGTTACTTAACCTTTTTTTCCCACAACTTTCTCATCTATAAATGATAATGGTTTTAAGTACCTCATAAGGCCATGAAATAACAGTGTCAATAGCTATAAACAAATTATCAGAAAGTATAGCACATCACAGGGATATATATAGATATAGATATAGATATAGATATAGATATAGATATAGATATAGATATAGATATAGATATAGATATAGATATATAGATATATAATCAACCAATCAAGCGACTGTCCTTTTTCTCCTTGAACAAGTCATTAGGACTTCTAGAGTTCAGTCTTGCTACTTGTCAATTCTTGGCTATCTGGCCCATCTTGTCATTCACTTTTCTGCCAAAGTAGTCTGCATTTATGTGACTGGTTACTTTGGCTTCCTGAAAATGCCTAGGCATTTGGTTTCCCCATTATTCTTCATATACTGATTTCTTTTCAACGCTTTCATAAGTTGCCTCCAGCCAAATACATTGAGTTCCTTTTCACTATTCAGGGTCACTTCCATGAAATAGAGTGCTAAGGAGCATGCCAAAATGAATGTACGGCCTCACTCTTGCTGACATATTGCTCTTTTTTCATCTCTTTCTGGGGGGCTTTCATGTGAGGCATTGGTTTTGACACTATTACAGCCTGAAGGTTACAAAGACATCCATCATTAAAATCATTATTAGTATCTTCTGCAAGAGTATGCATAGCTCTCTCTGACATTTTAATAAATTTTGCCCCAAAATATGTCATGGAGCCACCTTTTGTCAAGGAAATGATTGGGGGGAAGGCGCTTTCCATGTCTCATAATAAATGTGACCTTTAATTTTCCCATGTTTTGTGTCCTTGCATGAGGTATATCATCCAATTTAAGCATAAGGAATGTCTGAACTAATCTCTTATCAGGGTAAAATTGAAACGACTTATATAATCCTGATTAGAAAGATAAAAGAAACAAACATTCCATTATCATGTTCATAAGCATTTGGTCTATTCATATTGCTTAACTAGAATAATTAAGCCTAATTTAAACACTGGCAATTTGACTTTGCATGTATAGGAGGGAAGAAAGAGGAAAGGTGCTCTGCAGCCCTAGACGCTGTTCTGCCCCAACCTCATGACCATTGTCATTGCCATCATCAACATCATCATTGTATTAATGGCCATCAACATTTACAGTTACTGAGTGTGTATTTTGTTCGTGGTATTTTATAAGCCTGATCTCATTTAATGCTCAACAATAACTCAGTGAGATAGGTTCTACCAATAACACAAGAGTGTAAGACATAGTATAAGGAAATAAAGGGATATTAAAGTCAAATAAATTGGAGAATTAGCAACCTGGGGCATAAAACCAGGTCGAGACACATTAACTACAGTGTTAACTACTAGGTTACACAGATTAACTGCTTCCGGAGAAAGTGCAGGTTCCTCTTTGATGGATGACTAACATGTCAGTGAGGCATATCTAAGAAGTGGATGTCCAATTCATTGCCTTGTCTTAACATGTGTTACGACTGGCTGAATATGTATTCTAGTCACATTTGGGGGCATGTCTAAGGATGGTGTTATCTGGAGGCCTCAATATAAGATGAATCATTAAAATCATTATACTGGTTAAAGATTAAAGCATTTGTATGTCTTAAACATGCCCTCATATATTCAAGAACTTAATTCACAATAACATGATGAAATAGTGGCATTTAGACTCCAGCTTACAATTGAGTGGCCTAAGGGGTAATAGACCCTTATCAACTCTCAGTGATAGAAGACCCTTATCAACAATCTCAGTGTCATTGGTGCCAAAGACAGCGAACGGCTAGGCAGCACCAGGGACATGAGCTTAAGCTGGACTAGCCTTTATTTGTTGAGCATGTGCCATTGCATTTCCTGTTATTACACTAAAGCCAATAATGAAAACACCATATCTCAGCCTTACTTAATTCCTTAGAGCTATACATTGCTATTCTAGTCCCTCGTATATAAAGCCAAGGTTCATAAATGCTTTCTGTCTGTCACACACTGATGGTTGGCACATCAGGCTTTGGATTCAGAAAGATTGATCACAAAGTTTGTGCATTAATCTCAGCAGCATAGAGTAAGCCCCTAGTTAGGTAAAAATTTCTCCTGTCATTTGTATGGCATTTTTTTTTCCTTTATAATCCTAGAGACTTTTCTTAATTAGCTAAAATCTGTGACCTCGTCTCCCCTTATCTATGTCTAAATGCATTAAACATAATTTTTCCTTTACCCTCACTTTAGTGGTCTCATCTCACATGCTAATTCTTGATTATTAAGATTCTAGTGTTTTTTAGACCATTGCCTCTTCATCAGTAAAATTAACTTTCTTGTGAAGGTTTATTTTCCCTATCTCTCCATCCATAATTATCAAAACCACATGTTGAAATTCTTATCGCCAGAGTGATGGTATTAGGGACATTTGGAAAGTAATCTAGTTGTGAGAGTAAAGCCTTGAGGAACATTATTCGTGACCTGGTGAAGTGCACCAGAGAGTTTGCTAACTCTTCCATTCTCATACAACACAAGACAACTGTAGACTGCATCCCAGAAGAGGGTCCTCACTACAACCTGACCATGATAGCACCTAGATCTGGGACTGCCAGCCTAACTATAAAATGTGCTCCTTCTGCTGTTGCTGCTGCTGCTGAGGAGGAGGGGGAGGAGGAGGAGGAGGAGGGGGAGAAGAAGGAGGGGTAGGAGGAGGGGGGAGGAGGAGAAGGAGGAGGAGGGGGAGGGGGAGCGGGAGGGGAAGGAGGGGGAGGAGGGGGAGGAGGAGAAGGAGGGGGAGGAGGGGGAGGAGGAGGAGGAGGAGGAGGGGGAGGAAGGGAGGAGGAGGAGGGGGAGGAGGGGGAGGAGGAATGGGAGGAGGGGGATGCTCAGAAACCATCCAATCAATGATAGTTGGCAACAGAAGCCTGAAAAGACTAAGGCATTGACCTTTCCTTTTGGCAGAGCCCATCTCCCAGGAGTATTTCAAAGAGAATTTTAAAGTGGAAAACTTTTTCTTAAAATTGTACTTCTGAGAGTATCTTTATGAATATGATAATTCATCTGAATATGAAACACTAATATCTAAATCCTTTCCTTAAAAACTTTGAAGACATTACCCATTGTCACTGTTAAAAAAAAAACTTGATATAAACGTGACATTATCTTTGGTCTTTTATTTTACCTAGAAACATCTAAATTTTCTTGGTCTCTGTTCTCTTAAACTTTCTTATTATCTGTCCAGATATTCATTTTCTTATCTGTCCACTGAGTATTCAAGTTGGCTTTTTGTCCTGAGTTCTTCTTTCTTTGATCCTTAAAACTTCTGATTAATATTTTGTTTGCTTCTTTTTCACTTTCTGAGAGTCCTAATTTCAAGAGCGATTTTTGACACCACTGCTTCTGTCCATGGCTCAACACTTTCACTTGGCAATGTCTTCCTAATGTGCCCTCCTCACATCTTCAGGAAGATTTTTACCAGTTCCTTTATTCATTTGCACTGAAGCTGTACATTCTGATGTTCCTACGGTCACAGTAATTGTTACATATTTTTAATCTCAAACTTGCATTTTCATACCACAATTTTGCATTAATTTTTTTTCTTTTGACTACTGCAGAGTTAGAAAGATTCTCTTATCTCATAAAATCATTTTACATGCATATTCTGTTTGCTCTGCTTTCACTAAAAGCGTTTATAATTTCAGTTCTGATTTTCAGTTTATGTTCCTCAAATATTTAATATTTTCTCCTGTGGAGCAGATCATTTATTCATTTGAAGCAATGGTCTTGGCCGTAGCTGAAGTTCCTTAACGAGTAGAGGGAAATGCCGGCAGGGCTGTATATTTGAGTGCTGTAGTTGAAACGCACAGTTCCTGCCCCTTATCCAACATTCCCTAATGCTCTGTTTCTTTCTTATCTTATGAAACCTGTTCTCTAGACACAGCATCCAGGTAGCATCTCCCTTCTTCCCTGGTTGCCTGTTGCAGGAGGATAGAGCAGCATCAGAGAACCCAGAGACCACCAGATCTCCCTCCTGCCTTTGCCATCAGGTCTGACCCTGGAAAGTTACCTGCAAGTTCCTGGTCACATGCACTGTGAGGAAGATGGATCAAATGCTGGGATTCCCCATATTTTGCTCCAGTTTGAAGCCCTTCAAGGGCAATTGGTAGGAAATAGTAGGAACCTTTCTTGAAATTAGACCTGTATAAATGACCAACCCGTTCTTCCTGGTACTCTAAAAAAGCCGTGTATCAATATCAACAGCACCCTCGCTTTCTTTCTAGGAAAGTTTCCATTTTGTTGTACCCGAGACTCTCAGTGACTCTATTTTGGTGCCAGCTCAAGTGTGGCCAGGTTAGGCAAGCCCAAAGGACACCAGAGCCCACACACGGCTAATGATCTGCTATCACTCTCTACATTTTGAAAAGGAAACCTAGACTTTTCATTTGTGGAAATCATCACAAGTTTGGTAGTCAGTCTTCAGTGCCCATAATATCTCCAGGCTTTGTTACAGAAGTTTATGGGGACTATCCAAATTATCCAAAACTAAGTGACAGTTTTAGAGAGTTCGTTCTCTCTACACAATCAAGTGCTGACTCTATCTTCACCTTTAATAAAGCATTGATAATTTATTTGGGGGTAAATAAAAATTAAAAAATGATATAGAACAGAATCTCATGGCTGTTATAGTAACTGAACACAATTCCTGGGCACACCTGTCTCAAATAACTAGAGAATCCTGCATCTCATCCAGTGACTATCCATACAATACCCACCTTTTGATTTTTGGTTTTTTGGTTTTTTTTTTGATTATTTGAGAACTCTAAACTTCAGTAAACAAATTGCATATTATGTTCTAACTCAAATAATTTATAGATGCTTGCAAAATCACACACACACACACACACACACACACACACGTGTGTGTGTGTGTAGAAACATTCCTCTCTTGGAAATAGAGCCTCTTGCTTCAACAAAACTACTAAAGGCAGTCAGACAAAGAAAAAGCTAGAAGTTGCTTCTCCTCGGGAGCTACAAGCAAGAACATTTAGTTTTCTCTGTCTCTCTGTCTCTGTCTCTCTCTCACACACACACACACATACACACACACCCCTCACCAGAAACTATATATTCCCACCCTGAAGGCGTGAATTATGAATGACATTGATCATTATGAAGAATACTTGAGGTTAGAATATGTTGCATATTTTTTGTTTCAAGTTTCCGAAAGGATCAGCAAATGAACAAGTCTTGTTCAAAATTGTCCAATTCTTGCTAACTGTATTACCAGGTTTTCTTTTATTTGTATTTTAGTGTGGTTCATGGTATGGGGACAGTGATAACTTATTGTAAGAATTTTCATTTATGCAAAGTTTGAGGTGCCCTGTTCTAGATACATTTCTAAAGCAACAAAGGCAGCTCCCTGTCTCTTTTCCTGACTTCATAGTTGCTGCTTTTATGTTCCCTGCCCCTGACAAGCCACTGTTCTTCCACCTCAACATCATGAGATGTAGCCACTATGACTGGCTGGCTGCTTTCAACAATGAAAAACAATACAATTTGTGAATCCTGTTCCTCTTATTCACCCTAGTTATCAGAGTTGACAGAAATGCACAGCAATTGACAACCTGATACATTCTATAGCATTAGAGTCAGAGTTTATGACAAGCTTGCAGAAAAGAGGGATGAAGTAAAAACACTCCACAAACAATAGCTGACATTTACAGTAGGTTTTCCCAAGAGTGTTACTACTTTACAGGTACTTTTGAACAAGCAATACCCGTGAGAATATCATGGTTATTATCATTAATAACTCATGAACTATTATCATCACCTGTACATATAAGGATATAAGGAAAATGGGAACAAAAATAAATAATATTTAACATGGTCAGAGAATTAGTTCCTAAAAAGCCAGACTTGACTGTGAATTTTGATTCTAGAAGTGATGTTATAACATGGTATTATACTTTCTTCCAGACCAGACCTCTGTGCCATCATGAGAGCACCGGAGCTATCACAAGTCTTGTATCTTAGTCAGCCTGGATTGTTATAGTGAGATGATATGGACTGACTGGCTTTAACAAAAACTGATTTCCCTGAGTTCTGGATATGGTGCACTGCAAGATCAAGGAACTGCCATAATCAGCATCTGGTGGTGGGTTACTGTCTGACTCAGAGAAAGCTCTCTCCGGCCTCTTCCTATGGCATAGAAATGAAGAAAGCAAATGTTCTCCTGATTATTATAGCAAGGTTACTAATCCCATCCATGAGGGTTCTGATCTCAGGTCACAACCACCTGACAAAAATCTCAATGTCATCACCTCAGAGAGTAGAGCATCAAAATAAGAGTGATAAAGCTCAAGTGAGAAAGAAAGTCTATAGGACCCAATTCACAGAATTATAACTGGTAGGAAGGAAGAACATATGAACATGCAAGTTACCCTGTGGAAATTTACCATGGGTGAGTACTGACTTGCAGGTATAGAGAGTGGCAGAAATATGAAAATATTCTAAAATATATTGTGAGGGTTGCAATACTAGTTAAGTAGTTGGAAATTGGTAGGCTTGAAGGTCGTGGAAGATGGATCATCTCTTTATAATCAGCTTTAGACCACACTTCTCTGTCTCTGCTAACATATTGATCTTAAGGAAGAGGGAAGGAAGTAGGAAACAGGGCTTAGTTAAAGTCCATTAAGGAAAGGCTATTTCCTCCTCATAAAGGATGTCTATTTTATAGCCTTTTTAAAGATTTATTTTTATGTTATGTGTACAATTGTGTTGTCTGTGCACTACCTGTGTGTATGGTACCTGCAGAGGCTGGAAGAGAGTGTTGGATTTCCCAGAAACAAAATTACAGATGGCTGTGAACTGCCCTGTGTTTGATGAAAATTGAACCTGGGTTTTCAAAAGAAGTAGCAAGCTCCCTTAACCACTGAGCCATCTCTCCAGCTCCTCGAACTTATTTTTGTTTATTTTTTAATTGTTTTTATTCTGTTATGTTACATAGTTTTTAATCTAAATAACAGTATCTGTGTTGTATCTTTATATTTTGGTAGGAATGACATTTTTAACTGCCCAAAGGATCCTAAGATTACTACTTACCAGAGAGGCTTTCTGGTGAAGGAATGAGGATATACTAGTGATCCCTCTCTTAAGAGTTCATCCAAATGGGTCTATCAACAAACTGAGCAGAAAACTGTCCTTCTGGAAAGCTGCCTGTTCAGAAATTTTAGGAAATTATATAAAACCCACCTCAGTATAAAAATGAATACAGTGATCTCCCTGCCATTGTCTACTGTGTCTCCATGAGAGATCTTTCCTCGGCCAATGGCCATTCATACCCCCCAGTATATGAACTCATGTGTCCCTTTGTCGTTGTCCACCCCCACACTATGGTTTCCTCTCAGTGGTTGTTTTGGCATTGCTCACTCTCATACCCTATTACTCCATGATAAATTACCTAATTTTTCTATATACTATGTTCTGCGCATCTCATCTAAAGTCAGTAAACAAAGAACACAGAGCTGCAGAGTTTCAAGAAAATAAAAGAAAGGTGCCAGTGACATCTTTTAGTGTTATGGCTGGTTGTCATGGATTTTCCTCATCTTCGTTTTGTAAGTGGTAGACTTCACTCTTTTAGGTTGAGACCACAAGATTCCACGCCTTTCTTTCTACAAATTCACTTAGTGTATCTACTTTAGCTCTGGATACAGGTTACTCCACTTTTTTGTTTCCAGAAATTCATTTTTCCAGCTATAGCCAGAGTAACCTAAATCAGAGATTTTAGTTGTTGTTTTGCAAAATGGCTAGTTATGCTGATGTAATGTGTTCTAGGTGTCTCTATTGCCATTTGACAAGGCAATGTGTTTTCTATGTTTGGTTAATGATGCAATACTAGACCTCATATGATAGGTTCCTCCATCTTTAAAATATCTTTCTTAAAAATTGTGGGGGGGGGAGAGGGGAAGAGAGAGAGAGAGAGAGAGAGAGAGAGAGAGAGAGAGAGAGAGAGAGAGAGAGGTTGTTGTTGTTATTTCTCTAGTTGGTACAAATATACATCTAGGTATATACACTTGTGTGCACATAGATTCCAGAAGAGGGCATAAGTCCCCTCAAGGTTGAAATTATGGGCATTTGTAGGACACTCGGGTTATTATATGGATGCTGGAATCTGAACTCCAGTCTTCATGATTGTATAGCAAGAATTCATAACTGCTGAACCATATCTCTATTGCTAGTTGTAGTTGAGGTATAATTTTGCATAATGTATCAACTGAGTTCTAAGGGATGCTTGGTTTAAGGGTGGCTTTTTGTTTGTTTGGTTTGTTAATTGGTTGGATGGATGGTTGGTTTGGTTTGGTTTGGTTTACTTGTTTGCTTGGTTTTGGTTTCCTTATGGTCTCTCTATAACCCTTTTAGGAAGAAAACAAATTCTGTATCTGAGAGAGGAAATTATACATTCACAAAAAATATGATGATAAAGCTTGTTATATACCAAGGTAATTCTAGAATTGATCCTTATTCTCAATAAGTATGTGGACCTTTTCCCCCACCAGCTAATGTTTCTATCACCCAGCTTCACCCCAACCATCGAGGAACCAGAGTCACCACTGATAAAATCAGTTTCCAAATCAGTATACTATGATATTTCTGACACCCAGTTTCCTGAGTACAAGGAATCATGGCAATCATTCTTGTTTTTTTATTTGTCTTCTTTCTAGATAACTTCTTTGATTCCTGTTGATTTACTTCCCAGATAAGTACAAATTTGATTTTTCCCCTTCCCCCAAATAAAGCAATTAAACTAAGCTAGTCTTACAAAAACAAGATTATTGTGAAATCAAAGTTAGTAGACAAGCCATAAAGAATGACCACTGTCTGTCAACTGTTGACCAGGGACCTAGTTGAAACCCAGTTTTTTTGCCTTTTAAGAGACCATTACGGTCATTCAAAAGTGCATTCTAACTGAGCCTTTCTCCTCAAAATACAAAAACCCTTCTCTATAATGGATTTCTTATTTAACCAGCTTCTGATATCAAAAGGAAGTTACAAAAAATGTCATTGAGGCTCAAGACCCCCATTGGGGCCCTACTAAACACAACAAATTTGTTTTCTATAACAGAAAGAATGGAGGTGATGAAAGAATCTAATTCTAACAGAGAATGTTTCTATGAAGGACTTATTGAATTCCGTGGAGCCTTATGGAGTGACAGATTTCCCACCCACTCCTCTGCCATAGGAAATAGATTTACAAATTAATGCTTTATATCTGGGCAGAAAAGTCATTTGAAAAAAACTTGCCTAAGAGGAATGGGCATCCCCTAAGTAACATTGCCCCCAGTGTGGCCAGGTAGAACCCAAGAAGGTATACTAACTATAAGAATAATGCCAGAGTAGAGTCGCAAACTTTGTCCCTGGAATGAGAAGGCCCTTGACTCCAACTGATGTGCAACTCAGCCATCACTACTTATGAGACAGAGCCATTTGTAAATCTTAAAATTGCAGGTAGGACCACAAGATTTCTCCAAGGTCACTAAGGAACTCAGAATCCTTCTTTCGAGTTCTTAATCACATAAATTTAAGATATTTAAGGACAGGCTCAGAAGAAAATTCTCAGACAATTTTACAGAAGATTAAGATGGATAAAAAAGAGGCAAACAAGTCGGGGATTGCAGTAGCTGCCAAAAGAGGGAAATTGGTTGAGAAGAATAGAGAAAGCTATGATTATGAGACAAAAGTAAAATTACATAAACATAAAAGCAGGCAGGCTCTGTGATATAATTCTGCATGGTGGGTGCAGGTTTGGCAGAGGAAATGAATTCATGCAATGTCAGGACAAGAAGGCTTAGGATTGGGGCCAGTGGCCATAAAAGTAGACAAGAGGAGGGGACAGAAAGAAGTTTTGCTTCCTGAGCCAGAACTTGGGAGACAGACAACGTTAGCAGTGAGGATATGTCAACCCCTGCATCGGAGGAGCTTCCAGAGCATAAAGTCCATACTGCATTAGGATCACATCTGTTCCTCCAATCTTTTTAACATAGCTTCTGTTGTATCATGATTCTTGGGACTTTTGGAACAAGTCCTTTTCCTGAATAGCAATTTCCCATTCAGATGATTGACAGGCCCATTTAGAAATAACTCTTAAATGAAAGGACTGGAATGTATCTTATAATCTTACCATCTTATGGGCAGTCTAAAATGTAAGTCTCTACCCAGGGTCAGAAGTACAGAATACATTCAAAAGAAATAAAGAAAAATTAGTAAAAATTTAACCTACAAAATAGTCATACTTTACCAGGAGAAAATAGCCTTCCATTGGTGGGATTCAGTCAAGCCTATAACCTCATCTGCTTCCCTCTCATGGGCTGCTTTAAATCTTCAGGAGATCCAGCTGTGATGCTTCACCCCGTGTAATGATGGATTTGTATCGCCAACCTCATGAAGTTGAGAAGACCGCTGAAACAAAGCTCTGGAATGACCGAGATGGAAGGCCCACCCTAGACGGTGTGGCACTGTCCCCTGGGCTGGAATTCTGGCTGATTGAGAAGGGGAGAGTGAGCTGAGCAGCAGCATTCGTGTCCTCTGCTGCATGACTCCAGATGCTCCGTGACCATCTGCCTCAGGCCCCTGTTGTCGAGCCTTCCAGGCCAAGATGACTGGAGCCCCAGACTGTGAGCCGAAGTTAGCTCTTCCTTCCTGAAAATGCCGCTGTCCGGTCTTTAGTTACAGGAAAAGCAAATAAATCTCTTTCATGTGGTATTTGAAATTCTGCTTTTTCTTTCTCTTTTCTTATTAGAATTTCTTTTCATACAACATATTCTGGTTATGTCTTCCCCCTCCCCTCAATCCTCCCACCATCCCTATCCACCCAGCTTTATGTTCTCTGTCTCAAAACATCAAAGCAAACAAACAAAAAAAAAGCATAAGACAACAAAAATATAAGACAAAAAAGTAAGCCAAAGCAGAGAGTGCCTGTTGAGCGCATCCAAAGGACTTAGGCTGGAGAAGCTGTTTATCCTGGAAGGAGAGCTTGGGGTTAGGACCCGTAGGTGACATGAGTCCCCTGAAAAAGCTTTACAGCGATTAGCTATGCAGTCTGATGAGTACACTCCACTTTTCCAGAAGGCTGGTGTCTCCAAGAGAGAATATAAGATCTAACTCCCAGAGAATCTGTAATAGATTGAGTGATCTAAGACATCAAAGTAGGTCTGTTACCAGACAGAGTACTAGGGGATCTCCAGTGATGTGATGTCCAAGATCCATGTGTACTGAACAAAGAACTAAACCAGAAACAGGATAGTAGTAACAAAGTATGGGTTTGTTGTGCTGGTGGTGGTTTGTTTATTTTTGTTTTGTTTTGTTTTTTATGTATAAGTATATTCCACAGGGCAGGAGCAAGAATGTGGTCAACAGCCTCAGTTTAGGGTCCGGGGTTTTGGGCGGGGAGATATCCCAAAAGAAAGGAAGTTCTCTGAGTGGACGGACCCTTCTCTGACTCTCAGGAGTAATTTCTTTGTTTTCTAGAAGCAATTCAATAACCCTCAGGGGAGTCGATAGTATTAATGAAGACTGTTTTTGTCAGTTGCTAAATTCCATAATTCGCCTTACAACTCAGCCACATATGTCTGACTCTCTCTTCCTTCTTTGGGGCCATTATAGCTTTGAAGAGATCTGAAAAAGTCAAATCAAGGGGCACTTTTAATGGTCAGCACTTCAGTATTACAGGGAGGAAGTTAAAGCCTGTATCAGAGAAATTTACTGAATCAGGGTTTGTTGAGAACATGCTGTGTCAGAAGACAGATGGACATGCCTATGCCTTTCCACAGTGTCATAATTTACTGAAAAACAGTGAATTCACAAGCTGTATCAGTTTCATTGGCTGAAATTGTTCCTGTGATAGCCATTGACACACAGTTTCTTCTTTTCCAATTGTAATTCCTAGCATTAACTCACAAATAGCATGTTGCACTTCACCCAGTAAATATCTCTGCTTAGGTATATGTGTAGATTACAGGATGGCTACAAAAGGGTTAAATCGACTGCAACAGAATTCAAGGAGTTCAGAGATGTCCTACCAAAGGCAGAGACAGAGTAATAACAGTGTGAAGGAAGTTCTGTCAGGGATTAGATAGTAAGGAACCCAATTGGAGGGCAACCGGCAGTGAAAGCCAAGATCTGGGTGGAGTTGGGATTCACATTTGAGCCAAGCTGTGGAGACAAAGTATAGGAGCACGTCTTGACCAAAGAATGATGAGTATCGGACAGACAACATCTTGACAAGGGTGTGTCAGCAATGAGGTCTGAGATGAACTGAAGCCTATTGGCACCCCTTACAGGGCACACATCAGCTGTTCTGGTGACAAGTCCAGTGCACAGAATCTCAGTGTTAGATGTCCTGTTCTTTACTGGATCCAGGTGAGGGTGCTATGCCCTTTGTCTGCCTGATATGTTCAATACACTTTCAGGACTAGATTTTTCTGATATTATCTAATATGACTTATGCTCATATTTTATTTATTTTCTCTCGTCTCATTGCTATGAAAAAATAACAAAGAAATTTAAGGAAGTAAATGTTTACTTTGGCTCACAAGACCAGGATACAGTTCATCATGAAAAAGTCAGGGCAGCAGGGCCTAGAGGCACTGGTCAAGAAGGAGAAAACACTGAATGTTCATGTAAGCTGCCTTTTATCCACTCCAGGACTCCTGTTCATGGAATGATGTCATCCACAACTCAGATTTATTTTCTAACCACAGTGAATATAATCTAGAAACTCCCTCACCGATACACCAAGAGAAGCGTTTTCGTGGAGATTCTAAACCCCATCAAGATGACAGCTGTCCTCATTAGCTTTAACTGCCTAAAGTCAACTGAAAAGGGAATCTCAGTTAAGGCTTATGGTCATGTCTATGGGGAATTGTCTTGATTATTAACTGATATCGGAGGGCCAATGTGGGCAGCATCATTCTCTGGGCAGGTGGTCATATAAGAAAGTTTGCCAATGTTACTAGGAGACACAATCTCATAGCAAACTCTCTGATCATCTGCTACTACAATCTCTCTACTGCCAAAGAGGAGAAGACACAAGGTTCCCTGTACCTCAGGTGCAAGAGTGTTTTGTAGATGTATCTATCCTTTGGGACTGAGCTCAATGACTACGTTTTCATTAATTGTGAATTTCTGTAGTGGTCTCTATCTGTTACGAAGCGAATTTGAAGGATATATGAGAGGAGGAAAGGGAAGAGAGAAATGCTACTTTATTATAATCACTAAAATGAAGTTAAAAGAAGAGAAAACTAGCTAATAATCCCTTTGTCATTAGACGCAGCATGTGAGTTTTCTTTCACCCGGTGTATCTCATCTAGATTTGTTCAACAGAAAGCACACACGCCAGGAACTGAGAGGAGGCCAGATCAAGATCTCAGCAACACAATAACTTCAAGAAATACCAAGATAAGGATGCTCGGATATATCTACTCCATTCCAAACAAGCAATGTCTCATCCCTAGGTTCTTAAACTCCTAGCCAGTTTCAAACTTTGAATTGGAGTTAAATATGTATTTATTAACTAGGGCTAAGTTAAATGCAGCCTTGCACCCCTCACAGGTCTAAGTCTGAATTTTTCTCCCTACAAAACAAAAGGCATTTCTACATCAGCTGTTTTTAGCTGTGGCAAGATATGCGGGCCCTATGCGGAGCTTGGGAATGGGTCCTGGTACCATATCTCTATTCTAGAGACTCCAGCCTGACATTGGTTATGACTTTGTTACTCTTTCCACTAGTCTTCTAGTGATCAGAATGGGATATGATCAGACAAGAAATAGTTCCCAAAGAACAATAGCCTAATTAATTAGCTGTATTAAAGCTCTCCCATACCTCTAGACACATATGTTACTGTCAGTTCAGCAGTATCTCCCTGCTGGACACCTCTGATCTAATTTCCCAAACCTCCCATCACTCCCCATAAACAAGTCTCCCGAGAGGAAGGTTGACCCATATGCTTGTACTGTGTCTCCCTTATTGCATTCTCCTTGCCTTCCTCTGCGTTGAAAGTAGCACTGTTAGCAATGATACCACTGCTGAAAGAAGAAATTTCCAAAAGGGAGCTTTAAAGTTAGAGTAAATGAATTCGGTTTAATGTCCCTCTCGTTTGGTTATTTACTGTGATTTTGAGATCTCGAAGTTTTTCCAGGTCCGCACGCTCCAAAATACTTCTTAGAGGTCAGTGACAAAATCTGGCCACACATGCTATGTGGGTAGGGTATAAAAGCCATGGTCCTCCCTCCTGCAACTCTCATTATCCCATCTGGAGAAGAGCTGCCTTGGCATGTTCGAAGAGCAAAGAGACACTTTGCAGTCCCAGTGCTGAAAATGCCTTACTCTGTAGATTTGGGATTCTAATTCAAAGATGATACAGTCACTTTTTCTCAGAAGCTATTTATTTGTAGGATAAACTACTCTGTCTTGAGCTAAGCAGCTCCCTTTGCATCTATTTTTTCAGCTCTGCTCAGACATAAAGCAGAGGCCAGAGAGATGGCACAGTTGTTAAGAGCACTGGATGTTCTTCCAGAGGACTTGGGTTCAATTCCCAGCAATACATAATAGTTGACAACTGTCTGTAAGTCCAGTTCCAGGGGATCCATCACCCTCTTCTGTCTTCCACAGTCACCAGGCACTCTGTTGGTATATAGGTAACCATGTAGATAAAACACCCATAAACACATAAAAGATTTAAAAAGAAGATATAAAGCTTTTCACAGATGAGCTTGTGTGTTTTCTAGGCCTTTCTGGTGATTTTTGACTCAGGTGGAATCCTCAGTCTCATTTCTGAAACAGTCCTTAGGGAGTTTCCTAAAATATATCCAAGAATAAACAAGTCTCCTGTGATATTCACATTTATCACACTTCTGCACTTCGTGAAGAAAGAAATAAACAAGTACCTCAATCATAAATAAAAGATATTTTAAAGTCTTAAATATGCAAATGCATAAATATTAACATGCCCTTCTATCTACTGCATCTCAAGGAGCTTTCTGGCTACTGCGCTGGCACTGGCTTTGAAGAACTTGGTCAGAAGTAGAAAGACTGTTTGGCTATAACCGTGGTCCAGTGGAGACAGGATAGTATTTGGACTATGGTTGCTATATAGAGATTTTGAAAATTCCTTGAACTCAGGATCAGTTGGAGAATATTACAGACTGAATATGGATCCTCAGAGTAAAGGAGTCAAGGATAACTTCAAGATCTTAGGTCTCTTAGATCTGAGCCTCCTAGGTTATGGTTTTGCAAAAAGAAGGAGGAAGAGAAGGAGGAGGAACAATGAACGATGAATGAATGACAGTCATTCTTATATAGCAAGGACTATATAGGAAGAGACAGAGAATTCTCCAAGACTAGCCAGATCTAGTATAGCCAAGCCAGCAAGGTCCAGATTCAGTGAGAGGCTATATCAAAACATAAGGAAGATAGCAATTGAGAAAACGACATGGCTTCAACACTTGGCTTCCAAATACATGTACATACACTTATACATGCACCCCATGCACATGTGCATGCATACATGCACAGACACACAGACACACACACACACACACACAAATAAAAAACAAATCATTGGACAAAATACACTAAAAAAATTCATTTACCAGGAACCTATCATCATGCAAAGAATGTTGGATACATAGCAAAGTACGTTTTTTCTTTTATTATATATTATCTCTTATCTTCTTTGTTTTCTCTCTCTCTCATATATATATACTGGAGTTCTAGGAATTAGAAGAATCATCTTTAATTGAGTATTATTGGCTCCACTGAATTCAATTTCAGATGGGTGAGGAATTGGAGTGACTGTGGCACCCCTAGCTACATATCGCCTGCTGGAAATCCCACCGGGTGTTTTGACTCTTCCTATACTGAGCAGAGATGTGACAGTAAGGATGAATGTGTGGAACTTCATCTATACACAATGGTCATCAACTGCTGTGCATGATTGAAAGCTTAGTTTGAAGTCAAATCAGCCTTGACTGCCGCTTTAATGAAAGAAAATTCCCTAAATGAGTTTAATACTATCAAAATACACTAAATGTAATAAGGATAAAGTTTTGAGGAAAATTAAGTTTATATGAGTGTTATATATAAATGTGTGTGATACACTGTAAAAATATCCATATATGCATACATGCATATGTGCACTGAGTCGTGATATGAAATGTATTTTTTACTGTGAGTCACAGTCAACAATATTTAAAAGCAGCAGCCTCACCATTCTGACAGCTACTAAACTCCAACTTCTGAAAAAGAAATGGAATCTAGAAATGATCTCTTTCTCCTCTTCCTGTCGATCTGTGTCCCCATCTGTCTACTGAACATCCCACCAATTCCAAAATTCAACCTTCTTAAAACATCTACCACCTTCACTCCTACAGAACGCCTCTCCCCACATGACCATCTCTCAAATAGTCCCTCCAGACACTCATACGCAAACCTTCAGAGTTAGTCAGCTAGCTGCACATCTCTGTGGTCCTTCTCACCCACACTGGTTCCTATGTTGTTTATCTAAATGTTAACATTTGAATTTACTCTGATACAACTGCCATCCTGATTGAAAAATATAGACAGTGCTCTTACAGAAACACTGACAAATGCCTGAAGACACCCAATGGGTAGTGAAAAGCAGGATAAGAACTTAGCCTCTCTGCTTCGATTTTGTACCTGTCTACTATGCCTTCAGTCAACTTGGATTCAAGGAACAATAGGTCTGATAGATAAACATCTTGAGACAAGAGTCCAAGTTCTCTCTCAGGTGACAATTTCCACATGGCAGACAAAGGCTTTCCTGACAAACCCTGAGATAATGATCGCCCAGACCACAGTTCACTGAAGATTGGTGAGTTTTGTATGCCTCTTCCATCTCTCCATAGATAATTTTGGAGCTCATGTCAGCACCCCCAAAGACAGAATTGGTGATGTTAGTCCACTGGTATTGCCAGCAGAACTATACTGAAGAAAGTCCTTTCTTATTGTGCACCATTAATTATTCTGTTTGTTTTGGAGAGCGCTTGAACTTAACTGGTTGGGACACCCTTAGAGTTGGGCCTTGGGCTTAAAACTATGAGCACTCAGGTGCCAGGTATCCCAAAGTATAATCTTCTAACTACACAGCTCATATATCCGCAGTCAACTAAATATTCTATGCTACCATATTTATATGAGATGTACTTGTCAAATACGTTCAATAGTTTTCTCAAAGCCTATCAAATAATGACCAAACTCAGCTTTTATTTTGTTGGAGAAGCAAGCCACTTGTTCATCCTGGCTGCCTAGAACCAAAATAATCACACAGAAACTATACTAATTAAAACACTACTTGGCCCACTAGCTCTAGCTTCTTATTGGCTAACTCTTACATCTTAATTTAACCCATTTCTATTAATCTGTGTATCATCATGAAGTCGTGGCCTACCAGCATAGTCCCAGCATGGCTGACTCTGGAGGCAACTCCATAGCATCTCTCTCTCTGCCTCTTCTTCGCAGCATTCCGCTTGGTTTTCCCCATCTAGCTCTGATCCCCTATAGCTCTGCTGTAGGCCCAAAGCAGTTCCTTTATTAACCAATGAAAGCATCACATAAACAGAAGAACCTCCTACACCATTATCTGATGCAGGATTGTTGGTATCTAGAGCTTTCAGACCTTGTACTATGTTCCAGTGGTCACTGATGGCAACCAAAACGTCTGAGAATAAATAACAGACAGAAAATACTATTATTAAACAGTCTATAAAGTGAAAGTGGGGAAAGTCTCATTATGAATTACTAATTATATTAATAATCTCTTCATGTGATTCAGAACTTCAAATTTTAAGATAGCTATAAAAAGGCCAGATGATATTATATCCCTAACTACCTAGATGAATGCCAGAGAGTGAGTGCAAAATAAATTGCAGCCTGGCATTAAAAATAAATGAACAGATTCATTTGTATAAACAAATAAAAATGACTTTTGGTCCACAACATTAGCACTATATAGATTTGCATTAAATTATTTAACTTAAATCGGTTCTAATGAAGGATGCAAAACCAGGGGTTTTACGTAACCAGATAAATTAGACTAAAACAGCTGGCTTAAGTGGCTTCATCTACATTTCTCATATATGTGTCCAAATTGTGGGGATATGATTGACAGAATGGCCAAATATTGCTTCTACTCCCTCAGAAAAAGTGCACATTAAACAATAATGGGAAAATAATTTCAATGTGCCAACTCTACATGAAAACTTAGCTGAAATCAAACCTGACAGCTCAGCCCCCAAATGCACATTCAATCTAATGGGAAAGAATGTCAACAGAAAATAATTACCCATGACTCTCACCCTGACTTCAGTGAAATTACCATGAAAATGTTTCCAGTAGTTGTTAGAGGAAATTCCAACACGCGGGGTTAATCTTATCTTTAATTATAATAAAGGCGGCACACACATTCTGAACATGCACCTTCAATTGAACATTCGTGTAGGAAACATTTTCCATCATGGGGGAAAATATCTGCCTTTCAGAACAATGGCACCAGGTGCTAACCAATGAAGTTCCGTTCTTAGTGGGAATTTAATTCTACTCACAAAGGAATGTGCATGACGGAAACAAAGATAAAAAAGTACATCAGACTTCTTAATTGTAGCATATAAATGTACACAGGAATATCTGTATAGAAAGAATTCTAATTAAAAAAAATATGTTCTAAAAGGATGTTTAATGTTTACATAGCATTTTTCCAGTTTGGGAAGCATTCTGAAGGCACTGACAATTCTCTTAGGGTTTCTATTGCTATGACAAAACACCAAGACTGGGAAAGTGTCTATTTCTGCTTACAACACTTGGGTCACACTCTGTCACTGAGGGAAGTCGGGAAGAACTCAAGGCAAAATCCTGGAGGGAGGGACTGATGTAGAGGACATAGGAGTGCTGCTGACTGACTTGCTCCCTGTGGCTTGCTTTGCCTGCTTCCTATACACCCCAGTAATACTTGCCCAAGAGTAGCTAATATCACCCATAATGGGACTGGCCCTTTCAAATCAATCACTAAGAAAATGCCTGACAGGCTTGCATATAGACTAGCCTGATGAGAGAATTTTCTCTTGTGAGTTTCTCCCTTTCCAAATGACTCTTAGCCCATCAAGTTGACATAAAAACTAGCCAGCACAACCTCATTTTCTCCCTATTTTTTGTTGTTGGTTGGTTGGGTTTTGCTTTTGATACCTGGAAGTCTGTTATATTGAAACGATACAATATCACAATGCAAGGAAACCTGATGGTGCAGAAACATATTTTGTGCAAATGATAACTAATATAAGTCATAGAAGAGTTTACTATTAAATAGAGTATGAATGGCATATTTAGACTGGCATGGAACTTTCTAACTTAATCTTCCTCGTACTTCTTACCTATCTTACATAAAAACAATAACTGGGTGGACACAGGCAGACAGAGAGGATGCTGTTGTTCAATTCTAAATCTTTTGTTGGCAAATTTTTCTGTCCTTCCTGCTAGCTCCTGAATAACCACATGGAGGCTTCTCATTAACTATGAAGCGTGGCCAATAACTTTGACTTGTTCCTAAGTAGTTCTTATTGCCTAAACTAACCCATGTATTTTAAGCTATGTTATTTATATGGCTTGGTTGCCTTTCCTCTCCATCTGACTGACAACGTTCTTCTTCCCAGCATCCTCTCTATCTGGCTGTACCTCCTGCCTAGCTAATGGCCATTTAGTTTTTTATTAAACTAATAAGAAGGTGCCTTGACAACGATACATCTTCACAGTGTACAAAAAAATTATTCCACAACACTTCTTTTTTTTTTTATTTTTTATTTTCAAGACAGGGTTTCTCTGTAGCTTTTGGTTCCTGTCCTGGAACTAGCTCTTGTAGACCAGGCTGGCCTCGAACTCACAGAGATCCGCCTGCCTCTGCCTCCCGAGTGCTGGGATTAAAGGCGTGCGCCACCACCGCCCGGCTTCCACGACACTTCTTTACACAGGACAAGTTCATTAATTTCTCATCCTACTCCCTGTTTAAGTCCTCAGCAGACAGCACAGTACAGTGTTCAGATGTCCTGGCCAGACCCAGGCTGCAGGAGTTGAGACTTTTCTACCACTTCACCACTGCCTATAGAAGTAAGACACAGGCCCTAAAGAAACAGGGTAAGAACACCACCAACCCCCAAACCTCCATCCCCACTCACCTTCCAGGAGATCCTTTTGAGAGCTTAATAAGATAAGGTACATAAAACATTTAGTAGCTGGTGGATAGTGCACAATCATTGGGGCTTTTTTTTTTCCAAGTTCAATGCCAAATCTACAAATGGCACCATAAACGATGACTTATAAAGCAACAGGAGTCTCTTTTTATAGCAATTTTGCTCACCTGTAAGGGTCAATTGCGTGGGGTACAGTTGGATAACCCAGGAGGAATTCCCCGTTTCAAGGTCAGTTGCTTAGAACTTTAATTTGTGTTGGCATGAAAGGGAACACAGGGACAGGTTCTGGGAACATGGGCATCTTTAGCCCCCCGTGGAGGAAGGAGAGAGAGGAAGCAGTGTGCTCTGCCTATTACAAACATGGATTACTTTGTGATGAGAAAAGCAATAGGTATTTGTAGCTTGCTCACTCATACAACCTCTGTCTAACCAGTGGCTTTGTTTTGTTCTGCAGATTTAAACAAATGGATTCTCCTCAAGACCTTTTACTTTGATGAAGAAAATGTCACTATTAAAGTAATGCATTACTGACTTACTTAGAATAGGACATCATTAAATAATCTGTATCATATGCATCAAACACACTAATCCACAATGGCTGGTGTGCAGATGGAATCCCCATAGGTGATACCCTGTCTCACCCTGCTTTTGCTTCTACAGCAGCACAGAGAGGAATGTGTGGGTGGCTGAAAGGTGGGCTCAAGTGAAGCATGTTTCACACATTCGGTTATCTTTAATACCTGCTAGGTGACGATTAACATCCTGCTTAATTTAAATAGAATTTCAAGTCATTTCTCTAGCGTTATACAGCTAATTAAGTGACAGAATTTGAACTACCAGCAAAATAAAAACAAGAGTATAGCCAACGTTAGCACATACAACAATGCAGGTGTAAAGAACGTACACTGTCTGTGGTTATGAAAGATGGTACAGCTGGAAGGTAAAATGACAAGAAGAGGCTCTTCAAAAATTAAAAAGGGAGTTACCCTATGAAATACTAGTCCCATTTGTTGGAACCTTTTAGTCAGGATCTCTGCACTGTATCTGCACTCCTATGCAACTTTACTCCCTATAGCAGAGATATGTAAACCGTCCAAATGTCTACTAAGCATGCAGATGAATATATAATGATCCGAATAAATGGGTATTAACAAGGTGGCAGATGGGACAGGGATGAGAACTTAGTCAGCAACCCACGTAGATGGTCTGAGTTTGATCCCCAGAACCCATGTTTAAAAGAGCAAAACAAAGCAAACAAGCAAATAAATAAACAAATCAGGGTATATGGTACTTACTCATCCTCCAACTGTGAGGCAAGCAGAGACCACAAGCTCCTTGTCTTACTAGCTGGCCTGTAGAAGGAACTGCAGGCTGTGTTCCTGCTACCCGGCCCCTGGCTGCCTGGCTAGCTTATGCCCCAAAATACACAAACTGTATTCATATAAACAATGCTTGGCCCATTTCTATTAATGTGTATAGCACCACAAGGTGCGCTTACTAGGAAGATTCTAGCCTACGTCCATCCTGGGCCGGAACTTCATCGCATCTGCCCTGGAAAGCAGAGGCATAGTGTCTGTCTGAGGCGTCTTACCTCACTGCCTTCTTCCTCCCAGCATTCTGTTCTGTTTACTCCACCCACCTATGTTCTAACCTATGAGGCCAAGCAGTTTCTTTATTAATTAACCAATGAAATCAACAGATTGATATATGACACTCCCACATCACTGGCCAGCTAAGCTGACTTGCTTATCAACAAGCCTTCATGAGCCTCTGTCTCAAACAAGATTGCTCTCTAAGTCACATAACCACATATATGCACAAACTCATAAAGGCAGAGAATACAATGGTGACTCCCAGTGACGAATAAAAATGTCCTTCAATTAGGACATATTTTTAGTCTTACAGGATGAATCCATTCTAGTGTTGTGACACAGCATGTTGGCTTTTGTAAAACTCTACGATTTGCTGAAAATTTTGTACCTTCTATTGATATGTTAGTGGTAGTTCTTTGTGGTGTTGTGTGGTACTGTTTCCATACAATTAAAGAAGTAAACACATCAAAAGGATAAAAAAATGCTTTTGGGGATTTTGATGGTCAGTCTTTATTGTCACTTTGACTGGATCTGTCCTCATCCAGAAGATATTATGCTATTGCCAGTTCTATTAGTACAATAAAACCCTGAGGCCCAATGCAACTTAAGGAAGGAAAGGATTGTTTCATCTTACAGTCCCAGGTTATAGCCTATCATCAAGGTGAAGTGAAATCAGAAACTCAAGAATTTAATCATATCACACCCACATTCAAGATGAGAGAAAAACAAATGTATCCACACTGCTTGTTTAAATAAACACATTTAACACAGAATTACCTCCAACTAAGGAACTTACTCCTCAGCCAAAGAAACGTGTCAGGAACCATAGAGGATCCACTTGAAGGTTTGCAGGTAGGTTTATGTTGAGCTAGCTCTGTTATACAGTCCGAGACCACTTTCATAAAAAATGGTGCCTCCCACAAAGGGATGGGCCCTCCTACATCACTTAACAGTCAAGACAATTCTTCATAGATATGTCTAATGGCCAAAGCAATGTAAGCAATTCTTCAACTGAGGTTTTCTTCCCAGGTTCTAGGTTGTACCCAGTTGACAGTTAAAAGTAACCAGGACTCAGGTATTTGGGCATGTCTGTGAGCGGTTTAACTGAGGCAGAAGAAACCAGTCTTTATGTATACAGAGCCATTCCATAGCCTAAGGACCCAGATTAAATATTAAGAAAGTGAACTTATCACCACTGCTTCCTGGTTATGGATGTAATGCAACCAGCTAGCTACCTCACATTCTTCCTGTCCCCTGCCCCATAAGCTAAACCAAATACTTCCTTCAACAAATTGCTTTTTTTACGGGCATTTTGCCATAATAAGGAGAAAAATAACTAATACAGAGATACTCATGTCTCTTTCTTTGTTTATGGTTGTGCTTTGGTGGGCATAAGCATTTGCCCAAACTCAAACTGGACAAACTAAATAAAACTAACATTTAAATATTAAGTATACCTCAATAAAGTCAATTTTACTAAATACAATAGGTCTAACACCAGAAACTTCTATATCCTTTGACATATGAGCCCCCAAAAAGAAGAAAAAGTAAACACTGGGATCAACAAAAATACAGTAGGATTAAAGATTCAGGAATTCCCATTAATAAAGGGCCACAATGCTGCTTCCATCACTACCTCATTCTACCGCTGTACAATCTTAGAATACATTTTTATCCTCTTTTTCCTTTTTTAATTTATTCTATGTGTCTTTTACATCATGTATGTTGTTCCCTTTCATTTCTCTATCCTTCACATCCACGCCTGCAACCACTTCCAAAATAAAAAGAAAAAAATTAAGAGGGGAAAAAATTAAAGATCTCATCATGGAAGCTGCAGTATGTCACAGTGAGTCACACAGCAAACCCCTTTGTTCATGCATCTTTACTTGTACGTGTCCACTGCAAAGGGTCATTCATTAATCTGGTTCAAGGCCTCTGGTTTTTATTACACTATCCGTGCTGGACCCTCACTGGAACTCTTCTTGGACATCCTGCTGATTCCTGTGCTGTGGAGATCCTTCAGCTAAGGGTCTCTAAGTCAGGTTCCTTCACCGTGCTCCAGCAGATCATAGATGGGGTGGATGTTGGGGCAGGCCAAGTCATAACCCTGGTTCTGGGCCAAGGCAGCTTCAGGATTTATCCACCCAACAGTTCTTCTCTGTTCTTACCACCAGGGTGAGCTCTCCAGCATTGCCCTGGATAAATCAACTCTGGCAGAGACGAGGGAGGGGAGGGGCCAGTTCTCTTGCTTTCCCACCTCAAGGGTCTGCCCTCCCACACCTACACAAGATTTAGCATTTTTTCTATTCCATTAACAGTAGAACTATTTTTATATTGTCCCAGTGACAAATGGAAGTAGATTGGAGATTCTAAAATTAAAATTGACTGGGAAAGGAGGCTTTAAATGAAGAGATTCTTTTAAAATTAGCACCAAAAAAATATGTGTTCATTCTTGAAAATGCATATAAATTAGAGCAACATTTTAAAATGTATTTTGAAATAATAATAAAAGCCAAGGTTCTTCTAATAGCTCCCAGTGTTTGGAACAGTTACTGTAAAATTGGGACACATTCATTTACTCCTGGTGCCATTGGAAATCAGTTCACCCCAGAAAAACAGCAAATTGTCATGAATTTTGATTCAGGAAAAAAAATGCTTCTCCTAGGATTTAAGATAAACAAATTATCCAATAGTATAAAAAATTACTTGCATAAGATATTCATTTTTAAACACCTAGAAAATCCTTAAGCACACAAGAGCAAAAATAACTTTATAAATTGCAGAATACCATATTGATAGAAATTGTTGCTACCATTAAAATGGCAATTATAAAATTAATATGGAAATATGAGAACTGTTTATATTTTACAGTTTAAATGAAAAATAAAAAGAGCCTCATAACTTATGACTGCAAACAAAATATGCATTGGTGTAGAAATACATTATATTTTCCCGATCCTAAAATGTATTTGGTGTGTCAACAGCTATGAAGTCAGGATATAAATTATAGTCAATGTAGCCTCCGATTTTAATTGGAAGCACTCTTTTCTTAGTGCTAAATAAAATAATGATGCATCTTAGTTCAAATTAAACATGGTGATGGATGAAAAAAGCAAATGTGAAACTTATGCTAAAGTTGCAGGCTTCTGTTTCCTTTTGCCCTTGTTCCAAAATCACACATCTTCCAGTAATAATGTTAAAAGGATAACAAATGGATAGAGTTAAACGCCTCTGACAGGTGACGGAAAATTATAAAGATCTATGCATCTGTAAAGAATTTTTGTGTTCAGTGAGCAAGCCATTTTTCAAGATGAGGAAGAGAGGGGAAGGAATTCCAAAAAAGAAAATCTATTTTTAGCAAGGCAGAAAGACTAAGCAGGGGGACCCCAAAATGTTCTCTAATCACCCTGTGACTTGCAGGATACAATTTCCTTTAGTGTTTAACTTCAGAAGCATCAGGAACCCTGCATCTTGGGCTAAACTTTTAAGACTAAAAATAACTGTGATTCTGCCTCTTTTCTTTTTCATGAAAGAGGCTAGGTGTGAAGTCATAGTTGAGTTTCACAAAAGAATTTTTAAAATATGTAGTTTTAACCTGATATAAAAAAAAAATCATGGCCAAACCAAAACCAGCAACCAAAAAAATAAAGGAAAAAAAAAACAACGTGGCAACTTCATATGTGGCTAGAAAAATCTTCAGTTTTTAAGAACAAGAGGGCTAAGCCCACAAATATGGGGTGGGGCACAGGTTAACCTCCAGAAAGTAATGGGCGGCAGCAACTTTTTAAATACTGTTAAAAGCACTCTGAGAATTATTTGTTGAAATACAGAAATAAAAGAAATGAGATACGAATGGATTTTTTTCTTTTAGATTTTCTATAAAAACTGAAAAATGAGATTTATTTTTATCTAAATAAGGTCAAGAGTAGACACAACACAAAAAGAGTAGGCTAAGTGGGAAAATCACTGAAACTGGATGGAAAAAATAATCTCCCAAAGCTGTAATCAAGAGGAACTGCAAATCCTAAATAAACCCAGCATCCTGCATCTTTTACGGGAGGGTGACAGCTCCTAGGCTAGCCTCTTCTCTCTTCCTTCTTCCTCAACAGTAAACCCCTAATTTTTTTGCAACCAGGACTGATGCTGAGTTTTCCAGTGTCCTCTGCAGCCTGGTAGCTCCCACAATCTGATGCTTTTTTCACACTCACTACCCAAGTGGCTCATTGCTGAGTCACCCCCCAGCCCAGTGTGGTCCAAATAAAAAAACTTAACCATCTTTTTATCCTGTCCCTGCTTACAAAGACAATGCAGGCACCTTGTTCTAGGGGTAACAGCAGGACACGAGAGACCTGTTACCAACACAGGTGATTCCTGGATGATAGAATTAATCCAATGAGCCAGAAAAAAATATCCAAGCCCTTGACCTGGCCCTGGGTCTCTTCTGTCAGCTTAGGGTAGTTTACCCCTAGATGCTCAGTTCACTGCATATGAGAGAGAATTAACTGTTTTAAGTTCCACCACTGTGTGGTTATAGAAAATGGCCAGTTCAGGCTCTGTATCCTCCATTACCAGGAGTCATTGCGAGGGTCACCCTCATAGAATTCAGAAAGTTTTCATTGCAGTGGGTTTCCACATTAGCCCTAAAATGCCCCACAATTCCAATTCCAGTCTTCTCTCCTAGTACTCTCTCCCTCTATGCCTCCTCAATTCCCTCCTGTTTCCATCCCCAGCCTACAAATGAAATAACTTCGAGTCTTTGAAGACATAAATTGAAGATATCAGAAGATGAAACTCTCTGCCATGGTCATGACTCAGCAGGATTAACATAGTAAAAAATAGTCATTTTACCAAAAGCAATCTACAGATTCAAATCAGTCCCTATCAAAATTCCAGTACAATTCTTTACATACCTTGAAGGAACAATACTAAACTTCTTATAAAAACAAAACAAGACAAACAACCCAAGTTAGCTAAAAACTATCCTCTACAATAAAAGAACTTCCAGAGATACCACCATCCATGATTTCAAGCTCTACTACAGAACTGTATGAATAAAAACTGCATGGTTTTGCCATAAAAACAGACAGGTTGATCAATAAATCTACATACTTATGAACAACATATAACTAATTTGTTATAAAGAAGCTGGAAATACACAATGGGAAAAAGAAATAATCTTCAACAAATGGCACTGGTCTAACTGGATGTCTGCAAATAGATCAACATCTATCATCTGCAACAAAACTCAAGTATAAGTGCGTTAAAGCCCTCAACATAAGCCAGATACACTGAACCTGATAGAAGACTGAGAAACAGCCTTGAACTCATTGGCATAGGAGAGAGCTTCCTGAACAGAACACAGTAGCACAGGCTCTAAGATAAGATTGACGATTAATAAATGGGACCTCATGAAATTGAAAAGCTGTCAATAGGGCAAAATAGCAGTCTACAGAACTAAACAGATCTTCACCAACCCCACACTCAAGAAACTAGACATCAGGATTTTTGTGGATGCAAGGGCAGCGAGAGCATCTATGGGAGCAGATCCCGGAGGGCGCTGGTGGGCCTCGTCGGAGTGTTGAGATTTGAGCTTCGGTTCTCTAACCCAGGATCTCCAAATGCATTGTGATTCCTATCCAACAGATTGTAAGGTGGATGTAGGTAATCATGGAAACAAGACTGAGTTAGAATGAGCTTTTGGCTATTATGGACCACTCTGAAGTGTGTGGGTTGCTAGAAACCCTCCTGACTTTGCTTTTGTTGAATTTGAGGATTCCCGGAGATGTTGCTGATGCTGTCTGTCCGAGAGCAAATGGAAGACCACTATGTGGCCGCCGAGTAAGAGTGGAGCTGTCAAACAGTGAAAAAAGAAGTCGGAATCGTGGTCCTCCTCCCTTTTGGGGTCGTTGCCCTCCCTCGAGAGATGATTACGGTAGGAGGAGCGGATCTCTGAGAAAGAGAAGCTTCTCTTGAAGCCAGAGCAGGTCACTTTCTAGAGATAGGAAAAGAAAGAGGTCTCTCTGTCTCGTTAGAGAAACCACAAGCAGTCTCAAGCCTCTAGGTCAGATGAAAGGAAGTAGAAGAGAAGTTTGCAAAAGCAGTGGTATACAGGAAGTAACTTCATTTGACGGGAATATGTACAGGAAACTCAAGTTTTGTTTGAGACTTCATAAGCTTGGTGCATTTTTAAAATGTTTTAGCTGTTCATGTTCCCTTAAGCAAAATTGAATTTGCTTTGAACTTCAGTTTTTCATAGACTGATCCTACCCAGTTAAAGTGTGATGTACTAATGATAAACCACTAACGGAAATTGAAAAAAAAAAACTAGTTTATTCAGTAGCTGGAATACTGTCTGGAGCTGTGGGTGGAACGATAAACCGTCTTTATTTTTTTTATTTTTTTTAAATTTATTTATTTATTAAAGATTTCTGTCTCTTCCCCGCCACCGCCTCCCATTTCCCTCCCCCTCCCCCAATTAAGTCCCCCCCCCAGCCCGAAAAGCAATCAGGGTTCCCTGTCCTGTGGGAAGTCCAAGGAACCCCCACCTCCATCCAGGTCTAGTAAGTTGAGCATCCAAACTGCCTAGGCTCCCACAAAGCCAGTGCGTGCAGTAGGATCAGAAACCCATTGCCGTTGTTCTTGAGTTGTCAGTAGTCCTCATTGTCCTCGATGTTCAGAGAGTCCGGTTTTATACCCAAGAGAGGCCTTATCATACAACAAAAGTATTTGCTCTACGATATTCATAGCAGCATTGTTTGTGATAGCCAGAACCTGGAAACAACCTAGATGCCCTTCAATGGAAGAATGGATGAAAAAAGTATGGAATTTATACATATTAGAGTACTACTCAGCAATAAAAAACAAGGACTTCTTGAATTTTGCATGCAAATGGATGGAAATAGAAAACACTATCCTGAGTGAGGTAAGCCAGACCCAAAAAGAGGAACATGGGATGTACTCACTCATATTTGGTTTCTAGCCATAAACCAAGGACATTGAGCCTATAATTATTGATCCTAGAGAAGCTAAATAAGGAGAACCCAAAGAAAAACATATAGGCATCCTCCTGAATATTAACATTCAGCAAACGATGAAAGGAGACAGAGACAGATAAACCGTCTTTAAAAGCTGCTGTGAACTCAAGTTAACAGGGAAAGGGTGGGAACTGCACCCTGAAGGTTTCCAAAGAGGTTCCTCACTGACTGCTATCTATGGAGGAAGCTGTTTGGAACATTCTTTATTTGGAAATGGAAGACTAAGTTACCAGTCAGTTTAAGGGTTCATTGCAAAGCTGAACCTCTGAGTTACTGTGCAAGATTTCTTTTTCATTCTGCCATTTGTAATGTTTGTGAGAATCCTCGGGACTAAAGTTTTGGTTACAAATTGTTGTTTAACTGGATAGCCTGTTTTTCCTCACATACTCAAATCTGTGAGCTTGGTATCAAGTCCAAGTATAACATTCCTATTGGAAGTCATACTTAACATTTTTTTGTAAAGTGCTTTTGGATTAATAAAATACGAGCCTAATTGTGTAGTAGTCAGTTGAGCAAACCCACTGTTACCATTGTTATCCCAGAGAAAGCAGTTGGTTACCCAGATCTTTCTTTGTCAGAAACATAACTGAGAGGCACTAGATTAGTGAATAAATTTTTTTCCTTTGGCTGTCACCAAACTAAGATTTAGTTATTTTTGAAGAGTTGAAGCCAGTTCAGGATCATGACATTCACTATGTAAAGCGGTACTCGTGTGGTACTGTAACTCTTTTCAGTTGCCCATAAAAAGTGTCTTTGATCTTCAGCATGAAAACATTCAACAAAGGTTTAAAAATTGATTTCATTTGATACCTTGAGGTCTTGCATGGGATTCCAAACTGATCATGATGTAAAATCTACTGTATAGCTCAATTTAACGATGCACAGCTGAAATCTGGAGAAGTTGTGATTTCAGAGTTGTGTGTGTGTGTGTGTGTGTGTGTGTGTGTGTGTGTGTGGTGTGTGTGCAATTAGACTAAACCATAATGCAACAGTAAATAAAGAAAGAAACTAGGCATCGATAAACCAAACAATCCAATTTAAAAATGAGGTATGTACCTAAACAGAAATTCCTCAACAGAAGAATTTCAAAAGACTGTGAAACACTTAAGTGTTCAACATCCTTAGCCATCAGGGAAATGAAAATCAAAACAACGTTGAGTTTCCATCTTACACCTGTCAGAATGGCTAAGATCAAACACACAAGTGACAGCTCATATTGGCAAGTATATGAAACAAGGGGATCACTACTCCAGTGCTGTTGGGAGTGTAAATTTACAGCCACTTTGGAAATTAATGTGGTGGTGGCTCAGGAAATCAGGAATCAAATTACCCCCAAGACCCAACTGTACCACTCCCGGCAAATACCCAAAGAATGCTCCGTCTTACCAGAAGGACACTTGTTCAACTATGTTCATAGCAGCTTTATTCATAGTAGCCAAAACCAGAAACAACCTACCTGTCACTCAACAGGAGACTGTATAAAGAAACTGTAGTACAACATGACAACATGAGGTTTGCAGGCAATTGGATAGAACTAGAGAAAAATCATTCTGAGTGAGGGTGCCCAGACCCAGAAAGACGATAAGCATGATATGTACTCACTTATAAACAGATATTCATGATACAATCCACAGACACAGAGAGGCTAAGAACAAGGAGGAAGCAAGGGGGGGACACTCAGATCTCCCTGGGAATGAGAAATAGATACATCCTTAGTGATTGCCAAATGTTCTCTTCTAAAGAGTAATGCACTTGGGTCTCACTTTCAACTGCTGGTTAAACTCATGTTCATCTGTAAACAACCAGAGGAGTATTATGGCAGGGATTAGAATAATTTTCTCTGAGAATTGGGTGAGTTTGGTGGTGGTGATGAAGAAAGGGATAATTCAGTGTAATATGAATCAAATAACATATCCAAAACTATTAAGAATAAGCCTGTGGGCTCAAGAAAAATGCAACCATGAGCTAAGATTTACCCCTTAGTTCTGGTGTCTGTTTGAAAAGGGGGCTATTTATGAAACATCTTTTGATAAACAGGTTTGTTTTTCGGTTTTGGGTTGTTTTTTGTTTGGGTTTTTTTTTTTTTGCTTCATTTTTATTAGTATTGTGAGTTTGTTCTTGAATCAAGTTGATCCCTCAGGAAAGTATAGAATTGTCCCATATTATGTCCGCCCTTGAGATGGGGTTATGTAAAGTAATGCCCTGTCACTCCTGAGGAACGAAGCTGGCGTCTCACAGCTGCATGTGGTATTATTAAGAACATCGTCTGCTGCCATAGGAGAATTCCCATATAAAATTTAGCTTAAATGTTAACCAACTGAAGCATTTGTTTCTCACCAAAATTGGTATGATTATTCTCCCTGGATATTAAAACTATGTCTCAGACCAATTTCTGTTTTCATGCTAACTGCCAGGAAACATGGGGCCCCGTTTCTTGTTCATTTCTAATAACTGTGAAGACCCACACAACGTGGAAAAGTGTGGTTCTCATCTTCCTCCCTCACCCATCTTAACTTCTGTCTACTAAAGCATCTTTAATCTATAGTGCATTGTAGGACAAGGCAAAAAAATGATAAATAAATTGATAATAGCCCTGGAGTTGGCAAGATAACTCAGTGGGGTAGATAAAAGCACTTGCTGCTGAGCTTGACAACCTGATTTTGATACCCCAAACCCACACAGTAAAGAAGGGGGACTAACTCCTGCAAACTGTTCCTCTGAATACTACATGATTGCTTCTGTACTATGTCATACACACTCACAGACACATGCACACTCACACACACAAGAAAGAGAGAGAGAGTCCTAGTTTGCTTTTTTGTTGTGATAAAACACTGACTAAAACCAGCTTTGAGAGGAGATGAATGGTTTGTCTTACAACTTCCAGGTCACAATGTATCACTGAAAGAAAGGGGGAGTCAGAGCAAGAGCTGAAGGCAAGAACTTGGAGGCAGGATCAAGAAAAACCATGGAAGAACACTTCTTAAAGGTTTACTCCCATGACTTACTTAATGTGCTTTCTTATACAACTCAGGGAAACACCTGCTAGGAGGGGCACCAACCACAATGGGCTGCACATCAGACCTTAATCAAGGAAACACCATGTAGCCGGGCGGTGGTGGCGCACGCCTTTAATCCCAGCACTCGGGAGGCAGAGGCAGGCAGATCTCTGTGAGTTCGAGGCCAGCCTGGTCTACAAGAGCTAGTTCCAGGATAGGAACCAAAAACCTATGGAGAAACCCTGTCTCGAAAATCCAAAAAAAAAAAGAAGAAGAAGAAAAGAAAAAGAAAAAAGAAAACACCATGTAGACATGCCCACAGACCAGTCTAATGGAAGAAATTCATCAGTTCAGGTTTCCTCTTCCAGGGTTACTTTCCAGTTTATATCAAGCTGGCAAAATCTAAGCAATATAAACTCTAGAGATGATAGATAGATAGATAGATAGATAGATAGATAGATAGATAGATAGATAGATAGACAGACAGACAGACATGATAAATGATTAATTGTAAAAGTATAACTTACAAGTATTTCAGGTGAATACAGGTGATCTTTGCTTACCCTGAAGAAATGACTTTTCTGATGGCCAGCATCTTTCCAGAATGCTCCCCCAAAGAAATCAGATTCTATGCAGAAATACTTCATAGAGGGGGAAAAGATAAATCTCAAAATTGGGAAGAAAAGTATGGAAGAGTAGATAGAGGGTAATTAGTTCAAGACATTGTATGAAATTATAAAAGAATTAATAAAAAATTATTATAAAAAATTTAAATGAAAAAGTTGCTGCCATTAAACAAGTGAAATCCACAGATAAATAGAGGGAACTCAGGGGAAAAAAATCATCCTGAGTGAGTAACACGGATGCAGGAAGAAAATTTCATATGTATTCACTTAGATGTGAATATTAGCTCTTCAGCCAATGATAACAAAGCTACAATTTGAAAAAAACACAGAGAATTGATATAGAGTAAGGATCTAGTTGGGACAGATAGATTTCCCTAGGAAGGAGAACTAGAATAATAGGAAGTTATAGATGAATGGAGGGTGACTGACAGGAGAGCCAAGTGAGGAAGGGAAGGGAAGAGAGGGGCAAGTGAGGGAATATGGAGAAAGACCACTAAGAATAATGTCCATTTGAGGAAACTTAATAGAGAAGAAGTTTCCTAAAATACATACATATACATAAATAAAGTCACCAAATAATGGGAGAGACAGAAACCCAACTAGATATTATTGGAGGAGGTCACTTGTTTGGTTCCCAGCCACATGGCTAGCTTAGATTCACAATAATCGCATAAAACTGTATTAATTAAATCACAGCTTGGCCCATTAGCTCTAGCTTCTTATTGGCTAACTCTTACATCTTAATTTAACCCATCTCCATTAATCTGTGCATCACCACGAGGTTGTGGCTTACCATCAAAGTTTCAGCACATCTATCTCCAGCAGGGAATCCATGGCGTCTCTCTGACTCCACCCTTCTTTGTCCCAGCATTCACTCCAGTCCTCCCCACCTACCTAAGTTCTGCCCTATCAACAGGCCAAGGCAGGTTCATTATTCCTTAATGGTAATCACAGCACACAGAATGGTAATCACAGCACAGAATTGTTGTCCAGAGGGGTCCCATGAAAACTACCAAACAACTCAGGTTGTTACCAATATAAAGGTTGCTTTCCACAAACTGACCACAAAGTCCCATGACTGAAAATAACACCTTCACAGCTCCTTGAACATGGAGAAGCTGAACTGGTGCCTACAGAAGACCTTTGCCCCCACATTCTAATATCTTTGGCACAAAAGATAGGAATGTACTCTGCATGCTACCAAACTAGAAACTTAAAAGCCAACCCAACCACAAACCCTTTGATCTACAATGATGTCCTGCCTGCTAGATATACTGATGCAATGGTGACGCAAAATTTGTGGAAATAATTAATCAATACTGATTTGATTTGAGGTCTACTGGAGGAGATGGAACACAGCCAACACTTCTTGGGTAACCTAAGACTAGATAACGTAGGGACTTCAGATATAATACACAATAGTAAAAGCAGCAATAAAATGCCTCCTAATGACATTTTTCTATACTCATAGATCAGTATCTTGATCAGCCTTCATCAGAGAACTTTCCTCCTGCAGCAGATGGGAACAAATACAGAGCTAGACATCTGTTCAGAAAGTAAGAGAACTTGGAGCACTCCAACATAAACAGGCCTAAATCTCCATCAAATCCCTCCCCGTAGGAATAAAGGTACCCTATGGAAGTGGAGGAGAAAGAGTGTAAGAGCCGGAGGGGATGGAGGACACCAAACAGACAAGAGCTTCTAAATCAACATGATCAGCACACATATGAACTCACAGAGACTGAGGTGGCATGCCCAGACAGGGCTTGCATGAGTCTGCACAAGATGGGGTCCTAGAGTCAAAAGAGTAAACACCCTATCCCTAAACCAAAAGCTATCTGCAGTTGATAACCACCTGAAAATGAATATTTAGTTTTCTCCAAAGGAGACTCACATGGGAAACAAATTGCCCTTAAGGGTGGCTGCATACCCAAGAGTATATAGTCAACAGAAACAACTGAAAGCATCATGGTGTCATGTCAGGGCTATTTCCTTTTTAAAATTTTTATTATTTTTAATTTTTATTTATTTGTTTTTTTCTTCTCTTTTTGTACCCTATAAGTCCTTTGCATAAATATGTGTGCATGTGTATGTATATATGTATGTATATGTGTGTATATATGTATATGCATATATGTATGTATGTGTATGTATATATGTGTGTATGTGTATATGTGTGTGTGTGTGTGCGCGCGCTTCTGGTTTAGGTTTTCTTCAGAATTCATGAGTGTTTCAAACAAGTAGGTCTCTGTTACTTGTGCCTTCTCTTGGGCTCTTTTTCTTCTGTTTGCTTGTTTTTCTCAATTCTGACCTGTTCATTTTTGTTTAATTTTTTTGCATTTTATTTTATTATTATCCCTTAGAAACGGTTTGTTTTCTAATAAGAGACAGAAAAGGGATGGATCCAGGTGGGATGGAAAGGGATGTGGGAAGGAACTGGGAGAAAAAGAGGGAGGGAATTGTAATCCGGATGTATTATGTGAGGAAAAAATCTATTTTCAAGATAGAAGACCATATTAGCAATTTTTTGTTAACCACATGTTGAAATGAGAATATTTCACAATAAGTACTTATTTAATCTCACACAGAAGAAAGCTGCAAGATTAAGGAAGGAAGTGAAGGAGGGAAGAAGGGAGAGAGAAAAGATGAAAAGAAAGAAGGAAGGAAGAGAGAGGAAGTGAGGGGGAGGAAGGGAAAGAGAGAGAGAGAGAGAGAGAGAGAGAGAGAGAGAGAGAGAGAGAGAGAGAGAGAAAGTGAGCAAAGCCAGTCTCCACAGTGACAAATGTCACCAGGGGGCGCTCTGTAGTCTTTCCTCAACACTAAAATGGAAAACTAGCCAGTAAAGAAAATCTTTTTCTTTCAAAAAAAAAAAAAAAAAAAGGAGAGAGAAAGCAGAATTGTATATAGTGAGATTCTTAGAGTTGTTCACCTTTGATCTCACCAAACCACTAATACATTCTCACCAAGCCATTAACATAGTCTCATTAACATACTTTCTAGTGGCCAGAACAGTAGATTACTTTTGAATCTGAGCCTATTCTAGGATAGGTCTCACCTGGTACATATGTCTTAGATTATAAAGTAACATTCTTAGTTTTATAAAACAACTCAAAAGCTGAGAATTAAATCCGGATCAGTTAATAACTGACTGGTGCCCATTTCTCCATAACAATTTGGTCACATAATAATCATTTATTATATATTAATTAATTAACTAACTAATTAATTGTTATGTATGAGCTGATATATGAGACTCATTATGAATGAGTTGTGAGTTTGACATTTAGGGAACTTAAAACAAAATGGAGAACGTGAGTGTAATTCTCAGAAGGAATGCTGAGATAGAAGTAGTCTTTCCTTAGGGAGAGCACTCTAATTGGTCTCCAGTGAGAAATGGTCTGCTCTGAAAATATACATGCAAGTAACAGACTGAGCATAGAAGAGTGTGTGTGTGTGTGTCTGTGTGTGTGTGTGTCTGTGTGTGTAACAGTAATTAATTAAAAAGGGGGTACAAATTTGAAAAGGAGTAGGGAGAGATACAGAGGAGGGGAGAGAAGACATTATGTAATCATATTATAATCTCAAAACAATATTTTAAAATGTTTTGCAAAGAGCTTATTATTTAAAAGCTATGCGACAAGTACAGAATCCAACAAGAAGTTGAAACAGCAATAATTTTGTGGTAATCCTTACAGTGACTAGTGAGACTCAATGTCAGGTACTCCATGAGAAGGGTTGTAGTTAAAGGCCTCAGTGGTAAATGTCTTGGCTCAACACCCTTGGGAATGAAAGGGAATAGTTGAGAGAACAATACTGGCTTGAGATGATAAGGTCTGATGTTATCTGAATGGTGTTAAGTGGATTTGAAAATTTCTACAAAACACGGAATTAGCAACAGGATCGGAGATTCCTTCAGAATTCTTTGAAAGAAAGGAAATGAACAGGGACAGAAAGGCTTTCTTGGAGAATGAGTGGAACAGGGGACTAGTTTCTGACATGAGAAGCATTTATTTAATGTCTTATTGTTCTGGTAACCATTGACTTAAAATGAGTCATATATGCTGTAGTACACGCACAAGCAAAACTAATAACCCCTGAGATCATTTACTGATGAAGCACAGCTTTACTGATGCTCACCCACAGCCTTCCACAGTGCAGAAATCTAAGATCACACAATAGTTTATCTCGATCACTTCATATTTTACAGAAATCAAAGACTTTCCCACAGTGTCTTTGGAGCTTTCTTTTCTCTTTTTCTTTTTTTCTTTGTGTTTTGCTCTGGCAATCAAATCAGCAAGGAGTCCAGTTTTCTGAGCATTATTGAATGAAAATGTTCACTTCTGAAAATGCTGACTGCTTTCAAAACTATAGATTATCGTGTCCCCTCTAACTCACTGAGTACTTTTCTCCCATGGCTGCACACCTGAACATCACAAAACCTTTCACAGAAGAGGCGCCCATCACAATCAAAACCAATCTAGGATTCAGGCCCATAAAAAAAAATAATCATTTATTTCCTGGTTTTTCCTAGGTCACCAAAAATGATTCTATTGAAAATAGAATTAGCTAAATTATTATTTTATCCAATTCAATGAGCTCTTAATTAACTTTTGGTGCATTGTTTTAAAGTACTTTACAGATCCAAATTTTCAAGAATGCAAAAGGAATTGTTTCTAGATGTTATAGCCTATTTATAGTCCTGTGCTATGCACCTTTGCTGGGTTTTAGCCCCATAGCTGTGCCAAAAGTGCTTTGTGTTAAATTCTGCTGAAACTCTTTAGGTCAGGATGCTCTCTCACCACCTTCTACATAGGAAGATTTACATTTCAATGTTTTCAGTTGATAAATAAAGAGAATTTATTTTATTACTGATCTATTGAAATTTTAAAATTTCTCCCTTCTCTCTTTCCTTTTTTCTCCTCTTCTTCTCCTCTTCTTCCTTCCTCTCTCCTCTCTCCCCTCTCCCCTGTTCTCTCTCTCTCTCTCTCTCTCTCTCTCTCTCTCTCTCTCTCTCTCTCTCTTTCTCTCTCTCTCTCTGCCCCTTCTTCTCTTCTCTCTTCTTCTTGGAAGGATTTATCACTGGTGCTACTTAACCTTCTAGTCCATTTTGATACTTGTATATAAATAGATATATCCAGAAATAGGAAATTCCATTGCTTCTCTCTTTCTTTTCAATATTAAATAAATTGCATCATCCTCACTAGCAGCTTGTCTTGGGATTCATCCTTTGGTGTAGAAGTCTAGGTTTGTTTCTTTTTATCCCTGGATCTTGTTTCTCTGTATTTTCCACCATGTGTTTATTCCTTGTAAATTTTTCCTTTATTTTCCCATGTAAATAATTTTAAATTTTTTACTTTCACAAACAGTACTGTATAAAAAGCATCATTGCTCTGGCCTGCTGGCTTGCTCAGTTTTGTTTGGGTTTTTTTGGAGATTTAGAAAAATAAAAACCAAAACAAAATACAAATCCCAGTTTCTTTGGGACATGCATGTAGAAGCGGACGAGATGAGTTTTCTAGGGAACCATGACAATGGTGGCATGCTCCCTGCAGGGGCAGCATCGCACATAATTTTGATCTTTTGTTTGCTTCCCATACAAGTAGTTGGCATTTGTAGCTCTTTTTCCGTGTGTATTCCCAAGATTACTCATAAAGAAACCCAAGTGAGCTGCTTCAGGACTGAGGGGATCAGAGAGAACCTTCGTCTGGAGACGGATGGAGACAACAGACAGCAACCCACATTGGAACACTGGACTGAGCTCCCAAGGTTCAGTTGAAGAGCAGAAGGAGGGAGAATATGAGAGCAAGGAAGTCAAGACCACGAGGGGTTGGTTCACCCACTGAGACAGTGTGCCTGAGCTAATGGGAGCTCACCAACTCCAGCTGGACTGGGCATGAACAAGCATGGGATCAAACTGGACCCTCTGAATGTGGTTGACAATTGGGGCAGACTGAGGGGCCAACGATAATGGCACTGGGATTTGTCTCTACTCTATGTGCTGACTTTGGGGGATCCTATTCTCTTTAGATGCCTACTGCCCTAAGCATGAATTTAGGGGGGAGGGCCTTGGACTTCTCACACTGCAGGGTGCCTTGCCCTCTCTCAGGACTGGAGGGAGTGGGGAGAGTGGAGGGGAGTGAGAGGGAAATGGGAGGAGAGGATGAAGTGGGAACTTTGATTGATATTATTTATAAAGTAATAAAAAAAGGAAAAGAGAAAAAGAAACCCAAGTGGAGCTTTCCCTTCTGTGACTTGCTGAGGGCCACTTTGTCCAGAGAGATGACAGCACTCTGTCGCTACTCTTGTCTTGGAGGAAACTTTGTTCTAGGGTGACACATCAGTCCTCACAGGCTAAGAGAGGCCGGCATCCTAACGCCCTGCACAACATGCCACATTTAACAAACAATCACATGTTACATAACCACACAAAGCAGCACCTGCCTCAGGTGTGGAATGGGGAGGCAAGGGGCATCTGAACATAAATGGCTACCTGAGAGTCTAGGTTGGTGAATAAAACAGAGGCTGGGGAAACAGCTTGATCAGTGGAAGCCTGTATTTGTGAGCACAACAACCTGAGTTCCATCCTTAGAACCAACATTTAAATTTTAAAAAAATAATAAATAAATAAAACCAGCATGGTAATGTCCATTTGTAGCCCCCGCACTCAGGAGGTAGAGACAGGCCGACCCTGGTATTTGCTACCTGGCCAGCCTGGTCATCTTGGGAAGCTTCTGTCTAATGAGCAACCCTGTCTCAAAAAACAAGGTGGACAATGCCTGGAGGATGACATCCAAAGCTGATCTTCTAGCATCACACACACACACACACACACACACACACACACACACACACACACTCAAGAAAAAAGACGAGACACTTTTTATTCAAAACAGAAAGCTATATTTAAAGGAATAAAAAACACTAAAAGGTCTTAGTATATCATGAGGAGTCTTATTATGACCCCTGTCTATCTTTTTTGTCCTATAGTATTGGCCCAACATTCTACAGCAAAGAGTGAAAGAGTCAAATTTAACTGAACACCCACATCAGTCCCAGGTCCATGCCTGCTTTTAAACTAACAACCAAGATGCCTGGGTAAACTCCTCTGTTCTTGAATCATTTCTACAGGGTAAAAACCAATGTCAAAGGCATGTTCTATATCTGGATGCTCCATTGTTTTTGTTCTCCTCCATATTGTCCTGATTTAGCTCTGGAATGTACCTCAGAGACTCGCACATTAAATCCACAGTGCATTAGTATTCAGATAAGGGGCTCTCTGTAAAGGTGATGGGATCATGGCAGTTTGACCTCATCAATGGGACAATTCATCAGTAGATGTGTAATTTAATGGCATTATTGAAAGACGAGGGAAATCTTAGGAGGTAAAGTCTGATTATAGAAAGTAGGTGACTGCAGATATGCCCTGGCTGTCTATTATCTTGTACCAGGCCCCTCCTATCCTAAATCACTCCTTCTGCCTCCTCTCTTCACAGGATAAATCTCTTTAGTAAGTCAGACATTTTCCACCATCGAGCTCTGCCTCAACATGCACAAGCCCAAAGCAACAGAGCCAGGGGACCATGCACTCACACATAAGCCAAGAGAAAGGTTTTCTCCTTTTAAATTGTTTTCTCAAAACTTTGTCACCTTAATGAAACCAGACTAATACATATCCGCCAACTACCTAAGCTCAAGAGTTGAGCCTGACCTTGTCTGACCTAGGTTCCCCCTCCCCATCTCTCTCTCCCTCTTCTTCCTCCTTCTCCTCCTCCCTCCCCTGATGGAGGAGTTACTTTCATTGGTTAATAAAGGAACTGCCTTGGCCCATTTGATAGGCCAGCCCTTAGGTGGGTGGAGTAGACAGAATAGAATGCTGGGAAGAAGGGAAGTGAGGTTAGAGACGCCGTGGATCCAGCAGCCAGGTCAGACATGCTGAATCTTTCCCGGTAAGACAACACCTCGTGGTGCTACACAGATTATTAGAAATGGGTTAAGCAAGATATGAGAGTTAGCCAAGAAGAAGCTAGATATAATGGGCCAGGCAGTGTTTAAACGAATACAATTTGTGTGTTGTTATTTCGGGTATAAAGCTAGCCAGGCAGGAGCTGGGAGAGAATGCAGCCTGCAGCTCCTTCTACACTCCCCCACTCTCTCTTTGCCTCCCTCCCTCTCTCCCTCCATCTCTCTTTCCTCTCACATGTACACACACACACACACACACACACACACACTCGTATCATAAGAACCTGTCTGAACTTGCTCCTTTCATTTCATTAATACATCACATGGGAGGAGAAAGGAGGCAGCAAAGCTGAGCCCCAGACTCCACCACTCCCTTTCCTGCTTCCAGCTTGCTCCTTCCTGCCTATAGCCAGCTGTTCCACTGCTTTATTGCTGTCAGTTTCTTCCTCTGATTGAAGGCTTTTATAAGGGAAAGAGAACAAGCTAGAATCCCTACTAGTATCCCATTCCCCTATCACCCACAGAAGGTGGTATTCCATATGCCCATGCGTTCATCCAGGAACCAGGCTAAGCCCCTAAACAGCACACACACACACACACAAAGAAAGACACAGATTCCATGGTGGAAACAATGTAAGACAAAAACATTCGTTCTTCCATAAAAACAGCAGGGGAGGACCTTCTAATTTATGCAAATTATGATCAAATAATAATAAAACACATTAAGAGCATCATACAAATGCCACAATGTCCTCCCGAGGAAGGAGTAACACATAAGTAGAACCAGAAGCAAATTCACAAGAAATGGGGCTGCATATGCAGAGACATGAGCGGGGAACACGTGACATATCAAGATCCCTCTGACAGTGCTGACGTATTGGCCGCCTGAAAAGGAATAGAACTGTGTTATATCAGTGGATCTAGTAGACCACATCCAGACTGTGACAGGAAAAAAAAATACAGCAGCAACTAATGGAAGCTTTTCACAACTGCCTTCAATGAAAGGGCATAGGTTTGCACAAGTCATACCAGAGGGTTCAGCAACAGAGACAGAGAGCAATAGCATCACAAGTTCTTGGAGAGCATCCTAATAAAGAAGTGTGGCCTGGGATTTGCTCTGTGTAATCAAAGATTAGACTACGAACAATTAATTTGATTCATTGAGCCAGTTCTACTAGACAGAAAGTGAGTTCACACAGCAAAATGGAAAGAACACTGAAGATTACTTTCCCCTCAAATCATAAACTGACATCAAGGGAAACATTTTTGCCGTCTCTCACCGCACCTCTCAAAATGCCATTTCCCCATCATGTCTCCAGTGACGATGATAGTACATCAGTTTACTCACTGAAGGGAATCAGTAACAGTTATTTCTCCCACTAGTTATCAGAGAGAAGATAAGTGTACGTCTGCACAGAAATCTCCATACAAACTTGCGTGCACCACAATCTGCAATTGTTGAAAACCTGCAAACTTCCCACTGTTTAATAAAAAGCTAATACTATTATGTTTGCAAAATGATATACTACTTGGAAATCGATGGGAACAAAACATTGAGATGTACAATAAATTAGATAGGTCACAGGAGCATTGTGCTCTGTGAAGATGGAAAGATGAACTCAAATCATAGTGTGTGTGTATGCCTGTCTGTGTCGGTCTGTCTGTCTGTCTGTGAGTCTGTGTGTATGAGTATCTGTGTGATATAGATGTCATACATATATGACTTCTGAAAAGACAAATCATGCCTCTGCATGCTGTGAGTCTACTTGGGACACTGAATTAGAACTGCTCCTCCCACTGATGGGGAGAGTAGAGAATTTGTCAGTAGAGAACTGGCCGTGCCAAGGCAGGTGGTCATTTCATGACAAAGCAGGGAGAGATGCACAGCTGGGGCTTATGGGAAAGTACATGGATCAAAGGCACCTGCCTTAGGAGAGAGAACCAAGCATGTTGTAGCTTTTGCTGTGAGGAGACTGTAAAGGCAGGATGCTCACAGAAGTGAGAGTTGCAAGGACAACCGAAGCTGAAGGAAGGGCAGAAGATGTAGAGCTGGGGACACCCTGCAGTGAGGATTTTTGCATGCGTTGACCTTTCACCCTGTACTCAAGCGACAGTCAGAGCATGTTTCATGGTGTCTCTTGCACAAATCAGCAAGAACATGGAATCTCCCAGGCTGTGGGCAAAGTTAGGCTACAGAAGTGTGATATCCAGTATGGCTTTATAATTCCTGTCTGCTGACATTCATTACAGGTAATGTAGCATACTCTTTGAGTGGAAGCATAAAAATGGGTCACGAATGATGAAATGCCACATGGTAAAAGGCTCCTGCTGACCACTGTGCTGTAGTGTTTTCCTTCCTTGCTGGCTTCCTAAGAAGGCAAAGTATTCCAGCATCGAAGTGAGCTATGAAATATCCTTACCACAACTGAGCCCCTGACATGAGAACACAGCTCTGGTCAATAGGTTCATGGAAACCTCATAGGGGCCCCAACTGAATCTTGGACAGACATTTGACTCCAAAAAAAGCTGTAAAAGAATGAACATGTTTTTGAAGGTGCTAAATATATCTTAATTTTGTACACAGCAAAGAAAACTAATGCACATGCACAAATTCCAGCATGTTTCAATCCTGTAGGTAGAAAAAGAAAGATCTACACTAGGCCTAGCCCCAGGAAAGTACATGACTGTATGGTCTCCTTATTTTGTAGGGAAGAGATAAGAATTCTGGCAATTGAATCCGTAGTTGAAAAAAATGATTAGCCAACACTGGTCAAATAATAAGGGATTCAAGCATCTAACCTATACAGAAGAAGGAATCAAGTAAAGTAAGGAAGGTTTAAAGAGCCAAAGTTCCAAGTATGAGTGCACCTTACAAGTAAGAAAGACCCCAACTACTAGTTTCTCCCTGTTCTGATTCTTCTACAACCCAAACAAGCTGGACTCCTGTAGCACAGCTCAAACTATTAAGACCATAGACAGCTTAACTAGAACTTTTCACTGTGGGTCACATGGATCATCAGTAACCAGCTTTAGGACATTATCTCCTTCATTGTGTATATCCCCACCATATGTTCCTACAGCGCTGATTTTCATGGCTTCCTCTTGTCATGGAGGGAGCATTTCACAGGCTGATCTCTAACATGTGATTTCATCTAGCTTTCATACAGTTACGAGCTCTTCAGCTCTTAGTTCAGATGACCTTGATCTAAGCAAGTCTGTTGTTCCCTCTAAAGTTAGACCTAACTAAAAATGGAAGCTATTTTGAGTGCAGTAGATCACACTGGCTCAATACCTAGCATGACTTCATGGCTATTCAGCTGCCTGTGTGAATTTGTTTAATGTGAATTTCTTCCAATAGTGTCTTTCTGAGCTATGTAGACTTGAAATATCTGTAATGACTTGCTCTGGACTTACTAGTACTGAGAGGAGCCTGGTACATGATATAGTTCAACACACACACACACACACACACACACACACACACACACAAAACCAATCAATCAGTGAAGACTGCCAAAACAACATTTGTCTGAAGTAATCAAAGAATAAAAGATGAGCTCTGACCTAAAAGTCAAGAGAGCCAGGTGTGAGTCAGGTTTCCTCTCAGACAGACGAGGACAGAGAGTGAACTGTGCAAGCCTCTGACCCTCAGTAGCTCTAGTGGCTTGAGAGTCCTTTTTTAATTCTAGCATAAATATAATTTCTCTTACATACCTACAGGATATTGTATGATAATTTGGTACACAGATACAAAACAGTGTAGCTAATAGTTCTATGTGAAATATTCTAATTTAGACAGGGATCATATATCCCACACTGATATCAAAGTTGATATATAATCAAAGCTGACTCGGAACTTTTCATCTTTCTGCCTCCTCCTCTGAGCACTGGGATTACAGGTGTACACTGTCACGCCCATTGTATGTGACCCTGGGGGTCAAATGAGGAGCATCATGCAAGCATTCTGTCAAGTGAGCTATGTCCCCAATCTCCTTATAATAACTTTTATTAATATGCAATAATTATACATAATTACTTATTGTATGGTAATATTTCAACACACGCATACACACACACATGTTGTATGTTTCTTTTTTCTGAACATAGCAATCATTATCTTCATTAGCTCAACTATGACTAGATATTTACAAGAGATTCTCAAGTTCAATCCTATTGGCTGTTGACATTCCCTCGAAGAAGGAAGTGATGAACAGTACCATTGAACCCCCATATGAGAGTCTAGTTGTTTCCTCCTTCACATGTGTATGTGATTTTGGCTTTGGTGCCCACAGCCTCATGATCTCGGGAATCAGTAGAGCATGTAAGTATGTGAAAAGTTAGCTGAAGAGGGGTGTCTCATCCATGTAGGAGTGAGTGAGACTTTTCAGTGGTTGCTTCTGAGTTACCCTAGATCCTGTAAGCAACTCCTCCCCAGTCTGTGTAATAAGATCTGTAAGCAACTCCTCCCCAGTCTCTAAAATAAGCTCAATAAAAATCATTGGTTCAACTGAGAGAATGTGAGTAGCATTGTGCTTCAGTTTGCCATCGGTTCTTTGTATGGAGTGGGGAACCGATGTTTACATCTTTCTAATGAAAGAGTTAATACAGCACACACATAGAGTGTACACTGGAAAGCCAGTGACTACTGTGTCCCTCTTCTTCTCATTACTTCCTGTTTGGAGCCATCAGACTCGTTCTATCAGATTCGTCAGGATATAGAAGGTAACAGGAACTTCCTAAACCAACCTTGAGAGTCTCCGATAACCTGATAGTGTCACCTGCATGATTAGCTTCTTCACTTTGCCCCTTGAAGAAAGCAATGGAAAGAAGACCTTTGAAGTCTTACTTCATTTCCTCAGGTCTCAACAATTTTTTAACAATAACAAAAAAAAAAAAACTCTTCAAAAGAACTATAGGCTATGTGTAACCCTCTCAAGAGCCCATTGGGGCCTAAAGCTAAAAGGTCATACTGTGTACAATGGCCTTCTTAGTCATCGGAGAACAATAACTAAAGTATATAAATTACAAAACTGTGATGGCCAGCTGCTGTATCCATGGAAACAGATGTCGGCTTGGCCAAAGTGCTTTATAATGATTATGATTAATCACCCTTGAAATCACTGTTATTTATTGGTGTATAACTGATGGAAGTGTGTTGGAATGGCTATATTGTACAGTTTTACAAATTTCAGTTGTTGGAGCCTAGCACCCTGACTATAAAATAGCAAAAATGTTCTTTAAAGTGTACTCATTAAATATCGGTCAAAGAGAACTGAATATAAAAGCCATAGCTTAGAAAAACAGTCAATAAAAACATTGTAGCAACACAAGTCACTATGTTGAAAGTATATTTCCTTTCATCTTCATATAAATTTTGTGCTAAAAGAATACTTAACCCCATGGGAGCCCAGCCTCGTGAGTTGCTTCCAAATCTTTTTCCCAAGTCTACTTCTGTGTATTTAACGCAAAGCCAGGGGCCAGAAGAAGGTATGAATTTCCTGACTGTTGACCAACTTTCCCTTATCTAATACCTTTCCACCATAATGAAGTTGTGGGTACTTTTTGCATTGTTCTTATTTGTGCAACGCTGATGATTGAACTCAGCGCTTTGTGTGTGCTAGGAAGGAGCTGAGCTACATTTCCAGCCCCCTTCTTAAAACTGTGTATTAACACATAATGGTTGTACAGTTTAAGTACAACAAATTGAGGAAGAATATTTATTCAAATTTGTTTTGAATGAGTTAGGGGTAGGGAGTTGGTACAATTGCTCTGTCAACCAATTTTTTGCTTTGCAAGTACAAGAATATGAGTTGCATTCCCAGAATCCACGTAAAACAAACAAAAAAAGGCCAGGCTTGATAGCGCACACCTGAAACTGGTGGAGGCAGAAAGAGAGATCAAGGAGATTCTCTGGCCAGGTAGCCAGCCCAAACTAATTAGCAAATTCCAATCCAGTAAGAGACCTTGTCTCAAAAGATGGGTGGGACACGAAGAATAAAACCTAAAGTTGTCTTTTGAGTATCACATGTACATATCTGCATGTACACACACATAGGCAGGCAAGCACGCACACACACACACACACACGTGCGCATTTTGAAAGAAGAAAGGCACTACTTTGTGGAATCAGGGAGCATCTTGCCTCTTGTCCCTCATTTTCTCCTCTGACTCTCCATCCCCACCCTGGTCAAGAGGCCAAGTATACACCTAGTTGAGCATGCACCATCTCCCTTCTTCCTCCCTGATGCAGTGGGATGCCTGAAATGGAATACTGCGAGATGTCCCAGCAGGTGGAATGACCACTGTGGCTTGTGTGAATTCCTCATGCATATTACGCCAGACATGTCCACACTTCTCAAATACATACAGCATTGTTTTCAATGACAGCAAAATGCTGGGAGGAAGGGTGAGTCCCTCAGGTGCTGCTGGCACAAGTTTTTCCTAAGCACACCCATAAAGTGATTGCCTTACCATTCTTGGTCGTGTGCCACACATAAACAGCAGCTCTTGGGCCCTGGGCTATTCTCTCTGAAGAACTCTGGGATGGTTCTGCACAATGTACTGATTGTCTTTTGGAGTGGGTGCTGACAAAGGGCTAAGGCAGCCCAGCTAAGATATGTTCCAAACATGGTGTGTAACACCTGCTACTGATGTGCAAAAGCATCTGGTCTATGAAAATGGCCACAGAAACTGCAAACCTCTGACCCTAATACACTCATCCATCTTGAAAATAACACAGAGTAATTTATGAGGCCTGATGGATAAGAAAACATTTAAAAGCTGGAATTGATAGAACATAAAAAATAACTTGAAGAATGCAAGGTTGTGACTATTTCTCAGCCATCATAACCAGAAAATCCATATATGCAGTACATTATAGGAAGGCAAAATACAGCTGTATGCTGTACTCACATCATGAGGGCAAAGGGGAGGCTGCCCCAGGGAGAATATGGGCCTTCGATCCAGACTAAAAAGAGCTGTCTCAAAGAGGGATTTTATCTAATTCTCTGAACCTTACAGAATTGAAAATCCCTGGTCTAGTTTTAAATTCATTCAGAAAGAAGATTCCATAGTTTAATTTCAAAGCATATTCTAGACCATATTATATAACCTAGTGGAGAGAAGGGATAATTGGACACAATCACTCCCAGTGGTTCTCAACTAGAAGTATGATGCCAGCCCAGCAATATCTAGGAAACAGCTAGCATTGTCCAGAGATGGGTTTTCTATATCATTACAATCAGTGGAATAAGTGTGTGCTCCTGATGTCCGATTGAAGAAGTCAAGGACACCGCTTGATTCCCTATAATGGAAAAGGCAGCCTGGTAGAGTAAAGCAATACCCAGCCCAGAATGTCAGGGCTGCCAAGGTTGAAACACACTGATCTAGACAACCAGTGGAGCTTAATCATTCCTTTCTGGGGCCCTGGAGCAAGGGCAAAGTGCTGCAGTTTGAATAATTGGATTAATCATTAAAAGCATCTGTGTGTGTCATGCCTCGGTCCCAGAATAATACATTAATTTCATTGAAGGATGTTGTTGGCAATTATTCAGGTAAAATGAAGAGACCGTTTTAAAATGCTTGCCATGCAGGAAGACATTGCCTTTAAAGAGCCAATATTAAAGAGGTGGTTGTGGAAGTACTCAACACGTGTTTGGGAGGAAAATAAGTCTGCTCGGCTTGGGTATCAAGCAATTGCTTGCATGGAATCATGACTTTAGTTGTACTTGACCTCCAATTAATAAAACTTGAGCTTGGTTTGGAAGCATGGTTGAAAGAGTCACAAACACTATGCTATAGTGTTTACGTTTATCACCTCATTGTGTTCTCCAAATAACTCTATAAGGTGGGAATTATTACCCTCATCGTACACATGACCCGGACTTCTAGTAGAAGCTATCAGCCTCCAGAGCGAGTGCGCTAAAGCACTGGCAGAGCAGCTTTGATGGAAATGGTCCTGGTGATTTCTGTGAGTGGATGTCGTCTCTTCATCATCAGAATCGCTGGTCTCCAAATCTCCCCAATACCACAATGTCTTCCAACAGGAAGGTGATAGGTTCACCATGGTGTCTGCTCCGCAGTGGTGAGGACAACTGGATTTTCAAACTATTTGTAAAAATAACATTGAACTTTTTCCGAGACACTGAGTATACAAAGCTTTTCCTCTTGGTTATATTTTCCAAATGAGAAGTCAGTTGTCATCCTTGTTTCTCCAAGATCAAGCAAACTTCAACTTGATTGTAGATGGATAGACAGGTTACTCTTTACATGCATGATCTTCATTCATTCTTAACATAGTTTACTGGTTCTCTGCTGTATGTGGAAAAAGAAGCTGAATAGTTAGGATAGAGCCCTGATCTGCTGAGCCTTAACCTTGTAAAAACACTCAACAAAAATGGAGCCTTGAGACTTAGAAATTTCCAGGTAAGCAAAAACAAATAGAAAGTTTCTTTCTCTCTCTCTTTTTTTAATCAAAAGTTTTAATGCAATCTTTTCTCATTTTACATAACTATCCCCTTTCTCACGCCTTCCTCTCCTCCCGCTTCTTCCCCCACCTTCTCCCCTACCTCACCCCCCCAACTCCTCAGAAAGGGTAAGGCTTTCCATAGGTAGTCAACGAAGTCTGATACTTCACTTCAAGGCAAGACCAAGGTCCTACTCCTATATTTAGGTTGAACAAAGTATCCCTCCAAAATGAATGGACTCCTAGATGCCAGTTCAAGCACTAGGCCCCTGCCAGTGACCCCACAGACTGCCTAAGCCTCACAACTGTTCCCCACATTCAGTAGGGAGAACATGAGGGAATGGGATGCTCAAAGAAGGGGGAAGGACACTGAGGGGGAGAAAGAAAGGAGATACCTTGGTTGAGGGAACCATTAAAAGGCTATCAAGAAACACAGCACTAGGGAAATTCCCAGATAGCCACACGTATGACCCCACTTAAGACTCTAAGCAACAGTGGAGAGGATGCCTATACATACTGACCGCTATGTATTAGGATTGTAATCAGATGAAATTGATGACTACTTTAATTGTCATCATAGAACCTTCAACCAGCAACTAATTAAAGGAGATACAGAGATCCACAGCATAGCACTGGGCCGAGCTACCTAAGACCAGCCCAAGAGAGGGAGGAACAATAATATGAGCAAAGGATCAAACCATGATGGTGACACCCACAGAATCAGCTGACCTGAGTAGCGAGACCTCACTGATGCGGAACTGATAGTGGAGGAACCTACACAGATAGAATGTTTCTTATCTTTGATTTCCATAATTATTCACCTGAGTTTCCAATTTGCACCCAATCTCACAAAATGATACTGTTTTGTTGTATCTGTCCTTAAAACAGATCTACATGTGATCTGTAAAAATTGAAACAATGCTATCACCTGTTTCTGAAGTCTTGAAATAGCAAACAAAGGTATATTACATACTAATGTACTGGTAAGATTTTCTTATCTCAATGACCTCTCCCCTGACCTTCGCTCAGAGATTTAGGAATTTTTATTCCTGTGTGTAACATTGAAAATATTTTCACATATTTATACATAAAATAAAATTCTTCATGCTGAGAGACATTAAAAGCAGTTTCATTTTAAAGCGATGCATCTTTTCCCATGTTCTAGTTTAATCTCAGCTGGGCAGCTCTGCTATACCTTGACTTGACTTCGATAAGGAAGATGGGTCTTTTCATTTTCAAAACCTAATCCCCTGTCAAAACCATATCCGTTCCCTTTTCGTCTGTTTCTATTATTCTTTGCATTGAGAATCCCCTTGTTCTGTTCGCCAGAGCATGCAACACTCCCTGCAGACCCCATTTGAAATTGATCAATTTGGATATACATGTTTATCTATATACTTTTATCTATTCCTGTAAAGATATGATGCAGTCCCTAATAAGACACACAGAAGATAATACACTAGCAACAGTTAAAAATAGAACAGGAGGAAAAAGTAAAACAAGAGATGAAATACATACATATGTGAGTTTAATGATGCATACACAGTACCCCACACTGTGAACAGGTAGGCCATAAAACTGGCCCTCCATGTTCTGGCTGCCAACGTGAGAAGCAACGTCTTATCAGTTACACAAAGTTGTGACCATGCAACACTAACAATTCATATTTCCTGGGGAAGTCTAATTATCCCCAGTACTCAGACTATCCAGGGACATTCTCCAGGATTCCCATAAAAGGGCGATGAACAATCACCACAGGTTCTTCATTCTTCTTGTGAGATCCATGGGCAGCCTGTTAGGTTGACTACTGGTACCGGCTAAGGGCACACTCACAAACACCAATCTAAGATGCCCTTTGGACAGGGAAAAGGAGATTGCAGGAATGACCAACACAGCAACAACAAGTGTTCCAGCCACCGCTCATCAACTCTGCTCAGACCCCACCATTTAGAATAGCTGAAAAAAAATTAAAACCGTCCAAATATTGTTTCAGCTAGCTTTTAATTAACATTGTGTGATGACAAACTAGTGGGTCAATGTGACATTTATTTGCACAAAGAACAACTATGGGTTGTGCCGTTGGGCTCATCATTCAATGCCTAGGCAGACCCCAGAGATTGGCTAGGAGTCAAGACATTTGCAAAAGCTAATAAGTACAAAAAAAGTCCATATCTAATGGACAGCTTAGCCACCACCTTACCTTACATGAATAGAGAAAATACTGGCAAGAAATATTAGGATTGATTTTGGTTAATTGAAAATATATTTTTTTCCAATATACTATATTCTGGTTATGGTCCCCCAACTCCTATCATATTCTTCCCACATCCTCACCCACCCAAATCTACATCATTTTTTGTTCTTTATCTTTAGAAAAGAAATATGCATTTTTAAAAAAAAGGAAAAATAACAAAATCATTATTTTGAACACATATAGTCAAAACCCTAAAATTCTACCCCAGTTTTGGCAGGGCAAAACAGTGCTAGCCTTCACCAACAAAGACAAGAAGTTACCTGTGCTGGCCAAAATAAAAGCACAATACACGCCGACATATTTTAGTTTGCGCAGGATAGTCCTGGTATGTATCACAGAAGAATATTCCAAAGACAGGAGAAGCTAGTTCTTCCGATAAACGGTTTTCTGTGCAAGCATTGAGAACCGGAGTTCAGGGGGTGAATGCCCATCCCTGCAGAAAGCCGGGCATAATGTGCCCACCTGCCGTGCTAGGGAGGTAGACACGAAGATCCTGGGGCTTGCTTGCCAGCCGTGTTAGACTACAAAGGTGAAGCCTCATATGCTAGTACAAAGCCTGTCTCAAAAAATAAAGTAGACATCTCCAGATGACACCCAAGGTTGACTTTTGACTTATACACACACACACATACACACAGATACACACACATGCATGAATGCACACACACACACACACACCAATGTATAAGAACACACACATGCACGCATGTACACACAAAATAATTATTTTCGAATCACTGTGACATTCACATCAAGGAAAATAGCAGAAAGTTTATGAGGTGGTTTGCTGTTTGTCAGCCAACTAAACATCTATAACAAACAATAACGTGTTAGGAAACAGAAAGAATAAAGGCAAAAAGGACACAAGGCATATCAGTGGCTTTTCTTTTGGACAATAATTGGCCAGTGGGTCAGAGGCCTTTTAAAGCCACTCCTTATCTGAGAAACAGTGCCGTAATATTCATGTTGGAAAGAATGGTTTTGTTATTCTTCTCGGTGCCAGCAGAAGGAGGGGTTGAAATCAGCTCAACGAGATCATTAAGAGCCAAGTTTTAGAAAACAGAAAGTTACACACAATCCTTTGTAACCCCAAAGGCAATAGACTGCCATGGCAAACGATTGTTTCAGTTGGCTCTGATCCAAGCAAAATCACAACAGGGTCACTTCTGTTTAAATATCTGCACCTAAGGCTCCAGTTAACTTGAGCTGACTCTTTCAAATCAGCCAAACATTGAACATGGGACAAAGATGGAGGGACTGTCCATAGATGCAGAAGCAGTGTGATGTGTTTTTTTACCCAGGTTCTTCTAAATGACCACAGAGGATGGAAGCAAGCTGAGCTTGGGAGAATACTATTCTCATTTTTCATATACAGTGTTGGCAAGGAAAGTTACAGCTGGGACTTGATGATCAGAGACTGATTTTAGGTCATTGTCCAATGAAGAAAGGCTGCAGCATGAAATAGGTGTGTTTTGCTTTCAGAATGTAGAATAATTTATATTAATTGTCCAGTGGGGTGCAGTTCTGACTGTAGTATCAATGAGATTGGGAAGTCGAGCTGGTCAGAAGGATTTCCACAAGAGAGGGAGGGCATGACAGGGGTGTGAAATGGTGGTAAAAAATAACTAAACTTGGCCAATATTTAAAGCCCTCAAAGAGTAAAAAAATAAAATAATTGAAATGTAAGTAGTAAGAAAGTAAGTGAGGAGATTTTTTAAGGGGTTCAATTGTTCAAAGAATGTAAATTCACACTGTCTGTTATAGCAACCTCATTCAGACTTTGACACCTATATGTAAGGTTAACTTTTGAAATAATGTCAAATTTCAAGTAGTTTTTTAATTGTATATGTTTCCAAGCTGCACTGTAAAGTTTTTTTTACGTGTACTACCTCATTAACCTCATTGTAGATGTTTAAATTTTCCCGCTCTCTATGCAGATGTGAAGAAGAAGCAGCCTCTGAAGAGTTTAGTCATTGGTTGATGAGGCCACACCACCCACTTGAAAATCACTTCCAACTCTCTAGGGCTTCTCTACAAAAGCAACTTGATAATGTGTGTGGAGATTTGTTTATGAATTAGATCTTCTGAGATTCAGAATTTACAGATTCTATACATCGCTTTTTGAGGGTATAGTTCAGTCCATAACACAATGTTCTCTGGCTTATTCTGCAAGACTGAAAACGATTCTTCAGAACAGGCTGCTTCAGCTATAGACACTTCACCTACCAAAGAACAAGTAAGTACTCATAAGCTGAAGAACAAGAGCAATGACCCTCTGCTTCTCACCCCAACAAAGACCAACTTTCTCATCCTCGAGGCATCTGTCTGGTCTCTACAGAAAGGAGGCCTTGTGGGGCTGTGATTGATAGCACAGAACCTGAATCCATGAGGTCTGGTTACAAACTCTAGCACCATACACCAACACGGTGCCTATAGGGAACTACATAATATGGTGGTTCTCAACCTTCCTAATGCTGCCCCTTGATATGGTTCATTTGTGGTGACCCCCCATCATAAAATTATTTTCATTGTTTCTCCACAACTGTAGTTTTACTACTGTTATGAATCATGATGGAAACATCTGTGTTTCCAATGGTCTTAGGCAACTCCTGGGAAAGGATCATTCCAGCCCTAAAAGGGTTGCAACCATCGAAATTGAGAACCACTGACCTAAGAGTTGGATTGTGAAACTAGTACCACCCCCTAGGATCCTGATCCTAGGGCAAGAACCACTATCTCAGACCAGATTATGGGACCAGCATCTGTGTTCTGAATCATGGAGCCAGAACAAATTCCAGCACCACTCCCAATCAGTTGCAGAATGCTCAACAAGTCTTTTATTGTCTCTCTAATATTTAGTTAACTCATCTTCAGGATGAATATTGCCATGGAATTTGCTTCACAGAGGTGTTGCAGGATTTAAATGATTCAGATAGGTAAACACTTATACCAAGGCTAGTACTACATTTTAAGCAAAGATTTTATTTGTCACAGTGAAAAATCATGTTGGCCCTCAATAGGAGATTGCTGGTCAGAAAACAGGAATATTTCCCCCAGATAATTCCTTGATGGCTCTTACTTCATAGTCTTTCATACCTATCGTGATTACTTTTTTCTCATAGCCTTCGGAATCATAACAAAGCAGCTTTGCAGGCTGATTTCAACTCATTCTGACCATCACCTCCTTTTGCCCAATGGGACCAACATAGCAACACTGGAAGCTGCTTCACACTGCTATCTTCGTCTCAAGACAGATTGTTTTTCCAGGTTGCTGTGAGCAAATACTTCAAAGTATGAGCAATGGGTTCCATTTCTTTCGCGTTTTACAAAATTTAAAGCAGTGTGATATGTGTGAGCAGGTGTTGGATAAATCCCAAATAACTGAAAGCTAGCTACAGACTAAACTTTGAACACTAGGAACAGGGTCTTCTGTTATAAACAAATTTGCATATCTAAGGTTCATTTTTTTTTCTTCTGAACCATTGTTGTTCAGAAATGTTCAAAAAAAAAAAAACCTTAAGGAAGGGCACAGAGAATAAATTAAGATTATGGCAGGGAAGGGTTGGCTTTGAGCCTAACATTGCTTTATCATGGCCCTGGCAAGTAATCAATAGGAAATTCTGTTGCACAGACATAAATCATAATTGAGTTTTCATCGGGCCTGTGCCAGATCTGTGCTGGTACGAATTCCAGGCTCCTGGTGCCAAGGTGCCTTATCAGCCCATATGCAAATACGTCTTTTGATGAAATCAAAGAGCAGTAGAATTTAGACAAGAATGCAGCCGCGTGCAGCCAGAGCCAGGTAGGCATTTAACTCTTCCCCTGGCCAGTGGAGTGTGGAATAATGCAGTGGGAGGCTTGGCTCCTAGATTGCTTCTCTGCCCAGACTCTAGAGGATGCACCTTGGTGATGAGTCTCCCTAGCAGGTTATGTTCCTATCCCCAACTCCTTGACAACTTTATCTAAACTGTACTCTCAGGCCATCAAGCAATTAAAGAAAACCTGTATGTGCATAGCTTATTAAAGGTGTGGAAGTGTCATTAAAGACCATCTTCTGGGAATGTTAGCAAAGAGGACAAAATTTTAAGGCTTTGATCTTTTCCTCAAAGAAAATGCATCAGAAGTCCAGTTTCATTCAGATTGAATAATTTAGTTCTATGCTTACTTATGCTGAGGAAGATAATTAGATTTAGATGCAGAACTCTGCTGGTAAGTTTATAAGGACCCAGACACTTAAAGTGATTTGAATATTTATTAAAATGCTTCATCTTTTTTGATCAACCACCAGAAGAGATTTTAGTCTGCTGGGGACTGGATTATTTGGAAGAAAATTTTATCTGAATAATTTTCTCAACATTTCAGACTTCTTTTACTATACAACAGAGAGAGACAGACAGACAGTGAGAAAAAGACAGAGAGAGACATATTCACACACACACACACACACACACACACACACACACACACACACGGAGAGAGAGAGAGTTCAGATCAGAATGAATGCTTGTGCTACCAAAGCCAGGTAGACATTTAACTCTTCCATTGGCCAGTGAGTAAGGAAGGACTGCAAAGGGAGTCATCACACACACACACACACACACACACACACACACACACACACACGAAGGAGATTCTTTGCTGTGCTATCCAATTGCAATAGTTTAGCGCTAAAGTATACTGCAAAGGGCTAAATCTTGGTAGTTTGGTCTAAACAGGGGTACTGTTGTAGACTCTAGAAACTTTAAACTGTGGAGCCTCAAGAAAAATCTTTAAGTAATTGGGAACACAAGCATATATGTCTGTCTCTCTGTGTGTGTATGCATAGTGTGCGTGTAAGTGTGCATGTGTGTATACGCATGTCCCTTTTCACATGCATACAGATGCATGGGAAAACAGCGGTAAACCTCAGTTATCATTCCTCAGGTGCCATTCACCCTTGACTTACCCTCTGTTTGAGACATGATCACTCATTGGCTTGGAGCTCACTGACTAACTAGGCTAGGCTGGCTGGCCAGTGAGCCTCAGAGATTGGCCTGTCTCCATCTCCCCACCACTGGGATTACAAGTACATGCCACCATGTCTGGTTCTTTTGCATTGCTTCTGAGAATCAAATTTAAGACCACAAAACTGCACGGCAAGCATTTTACTGACTGAGTGCAATGTTAAGTGGGCTTCACTTCCTCTTTATTTCTTCTGCCTCTTGCCCACAACGTGAGTCCCCTGTTTTACCATACCTGTTTTACCCTCCCACTATGCTGTGCCCCATTCCATAAGCTGACAAGCAACAGTCAATCAAGCAGGAACTATAACCTCCCCAGCCAGGAGCCCAAATAAATGTTTCTCTTTGCAGATTACCTCAGGTGTCTGTTATCATCTGACACACCACCACAGTAGCCACTGGGCATATGTGGCTATTTAAATTCAAATTAATCAAATATAACTAAAGTTCAAAAAGAACCTCACTGTTATAGCTGGTTTTCCCATGTTCAATATAACACATGGCTGGCCATAGCATCCCACAGCAATCCATCCATATATGTCTCAAGACAGAACCATTCCTTACACGTGCACAAAGAGTTAATCTTCATACCATAGAAGAATGGACCCCGCCCTGTTTCACCTAACATCTTCTAGATATGTTTGATTTCACTACAGGCACAAGTCAGCAAACAGAAAAATCCATGGGGTTCCTGCTGAGCCCAAATGTGTTGGAAAAGGACTAATGGACTTTGATTTCGGCCAGCAAGCTTCAAGTGAATTACAGGAGTGATGTATAAAATTTGCTGTGAGTATTTTTGTTCCTACACTGACACATTTGGAATTTTCCATTTCTTACAAAACATTTACTATTAGTGGTCTGCTGTTTATAAAATATAAGTAAGTACAGAAATAAAATTGCCTTCTGATTACTCTCCACCCTCTCTCCTTCTCTCTCTCCCACTCGCATCAACTCTACTCCCTACAAGTCCCTTGCCCATGATCATATCTGTATGCATGTGTGTGTGTGTGTGTATGAGCACATGTGTGTATGACCCGTTGAATCTGAGGTTTGCCAGGGCAGTTCTGTTGCCATAAGTGTAGAGCTAGCCACTGGAGCCTGAGGAGCTCACTGGTGGGTACACAACTAACGTCACTGACTCCTCCTCTTCTAGGATCCATCAATAGCCAGTATTTGTCCAGGAAGGGGCAGTGTCCCATGAGCCCCTTCTCCATGCACGACTGACTATTGACAGCCTCGGCGCAGGCAATCACAGCTGCTGTGAGATTTAGATAATTGGTTGCTATTGTGAGAGTTGGTCTTTATTGGCATTCATTGTTTTCCTGGCATTGTACTAAATTATTTTTACATGTTTACCCTAGTTTCCTTTAACAAAGTTATTATCATTATCTCTGTTTCACAGATGGGCGATGCTGGTCGAGTTACACATCTGGTACATGGTAGGGCTGGACTCAATACCTTTTCTGGATGATTATCATACCCAGGCTCTAACTTACTCCTCCAAACTTCATCCTTGGCGTGCAAATCAGGGAGTGCACCCCTAAACTGTTCACCTGATTTCATAGGCAGTTCAGTTTCCAAAATTAGGAATCCTTCCTCTTCTTGACGGAGAAGTGTGGGTCCATGAATAACACTAAACACCTGTAAGTACCACCCCCCCATAAACAATTGTCTTAATCTCTCCACATTCCCACATCAACTCGATCTGGCCTTCTCCTAGTAGGAGTCTTTGATGCTCTAGCCATCAACATGGAAATTTGAACCTCTAGTCATTCATTGAACTATGGTTATATCATGTTCCTAATAAATGGTATGGCCTGAATAGGTTATTTCCAAAAACTGATTTATTTAACATTAATATTTCATAATATTATCATTATCTTTTATGATGACTGCTGCTACTAAAGATGAGACAGGATGTTAACAAATGTTTTTCAAGTAAATGGTTCCATTATATTCTTTTTAAAGCATTTATTTCTGAAACTTTATTTATTTTAGGGGGTATGTGCACCTGAGTGCAGGTGTTCTCAGAGGCCAGAAGGGGGCGTTGGACCACTGAGAGCTGCAGTTACAGATGCCTGATACTGGTACTGTGAACTGAAATTATATGCTTTGCAGGAGTAGTACATGCTATTAACTTCTAAACCATCTCTTCAGCTCTCCTGCAGTGTTCTTATGTATCAAATATATTATTTATAACAGGGTAAATTGTTTTAAAAAAATTTAAGTTAGATTATTGGGAGGAGAATTTGCATGCCAGTTAAATAACTTAGAAAAAAATCTTTGAACCTTGCAGAAATATCTTATTCAACAAAAACAAGTTTTGAGTGCATATTATACAACCAAATTTTTAGAGAGGTATCAAAAAAAAGAATTATGAATGGCAAGGAAACAATTCGAAAGGTGTTCAATATCCCTAGCCAATAGGAGAAACAGATTAAAACTACTTAAAATTCCACCTCACCCTAGTCAAAATGGTCATCATGAAGAATACCAATAAAAACAAATTGCTGGCTGGGCGGTAGTGGCACACACCTTTAATCCCAGCACTCAGAAGAGAGAGGCAGGCAGATCTCTGTGAGTTCGAGGCTAGCCTGATCTATGAGATCTAGTTCCAGGACAGCAAGGGCTGTTACATAGAGAAACCCTTTCTCAAAAAACAAAATGAAAAATAAATAAAAAAAAACCAAATTGCTGGTGTGTATATAGAGAGAGGGGAACCTTTATGCACTATTGTTATGAATGTGACCCAGAGCAGCCCCTTTGGAAAACAGTCAGGAGATTTCTCAGAAGACTAAAATAAAACTCCCATAACTCCCAGTTGTACTACAGGGCAATTGTCTAATCATAATTTGATTATTTAAATGATACTACCTAGACACTTACACACCCATGCACACTACTGCCTTATTCACAGAGAGAAATGGACATAGCTAGATAAGCAACAACTAATGAATAGATACTGAACATCTAGTTGATATCACAAGGGAACTTTACTCAGCTGAAAAGAAAAACAAAATCGGGATAATAGATTAGTGTGAGTTTACTCACACCAATAATTATAGTGAGTAATAGAGTGAATACTTGTGAGTTATTATTTATAGGCAATTACTTTGGTATAGATTCTTGTATATTGATACAAAGTTAAGTTATATTGAATATTGTATGCATGCATACATGCTTCTACCTCTGCTTGAAATATTTTTATATATGGATATATATTTATCATATTACAATGTACATTTCTACCTTTGATCAAGATACTTATACATTGTTTACATTTTTGAGGTCATTGTCCTCATTTATTGCAAAATTATTTATTGTATAATTTTTTAATATGGGTTCTTACTCTTTAAGTTATATAGGTATTAAGAATTATATATCAATAATCATCTATGTTTGTGATACTTAAAGTTAGACTAATAAGGGTCTTAAATACATAAAGATTATATTCTGCATAGATAAGTAATCTTCAACTGCTTTAAAGAATATGGCATTTAAATAACTTACGGTTCTGTTGAAGTGAGGCACAATTGCTCCTGGCAGCACCAGTTACTTAAAGAAGATTGGCATTGAAGAGGCTCTTTAGCCAATTGGGCAAGAAACTGCTCTTGCTTGGACTGCTTCACTGGACATGCAGTACCCATAGAGAGATGAGTGCTGAACTTACCTAAAAATGAGATTGTCCTTTGGGGTTCCTGCTTCATGAAAGAGTCTGCCATACATTCTGCAGGACACAGAAGAAAGTGACTGAACTGTCGTTGAAATTTCCTGCTTCATGGAAAAGTCTACTGGATACTATGGGCCTGTAGGCTAAAGATGGATGCCCCAATGGTACAGAAGAACTTTGGGTGACTGTCCAAGCAGCAAGATGTCTCTATCAATTCTAGAGTTTTGGAAGTTGCTTACAATGTACTTCTGGTTTACTTAGGTAATATTATATCCTTCTGGAGTCTATGATGGAGCTGAAAAATTTACAGTTATAGTTATAGTTTTCCTTAGTTATGATAAAAGATAAAGTAGATATAAATACTGTAACTACAGTTCTTGCTTGATAACTGTTTTGTTATATGTAATTTTAACTATGTTAAAGTTAAAGCCTTCCTTTTTGTTTAAACAGAAAAGGGGAAAAGGTTGCTTGTATTGGTTAATAAATAAAGAAACTGCCTTGGCCAATTGATAGAAAAGAACTTAGGTAGGCAGGGAAGACAAAACTGAATGTTGGGAGAAAGAAGGGCGGAGTCAGAGGAACGCCATGGAGCTACCAGAGACAGACATGCCAAATCTTTCCCGGTAAGCCACTGCCACATGGTGTTATACACAGATAAATAGAAATGGGTTAAATTAATATATAAGAGTTAGCCAATAAGAAGTTAGAGCTAATGGTCCAAGCAGTGATTTATTCATTAACCAATGCAAGCAACACATAGAAAGAAGGACCTCCATAAGATTATGAAATTTGCAAGAAAATAGACAGAACTAGAAAAGAATTATACAGAGTGAGATAACCATGGCCTGGAAGGACAAATGCACCACTCACCATATTGTTTCTCATTTGCAGATCCTAGCTTCAACTCTTTAGTTCGGTTTAACATAGAATACCTGTAGAATCTAGGAAAACTAGGAAGGGAGCGTAGGGGGAGATGACTTACAACAGAGAGATGGTAGAATATAAGTAAAAAAAAAGGAAGAGGGGAAATACTGTGGTGGGAAGCTTCACTCATGAAGAAGCAAAGGAATTGAGAAAAAGGAGGTGGCAGTGGTAGGGAGAGGCAATGTAGACAAAGGAGACGTAAAGAAACCAAGCAGAAGCCTGCTATTTTGTAACCCAAATTAAAACAAAATCTACAAAAGATGGAATGAAGGGAGTTGCCCTGCAAGGCTGGAGGAATGTTCCTAGAAGCAGTGGATTACTGAAGGTAGTTCCCAGCCCCAGGTGTGAGGCCTTTTCCCCACCAGAGTGGGGCACAGAAGCCCTAGGAACCCCAATACAATACAGGCACTTGCCAATCCTCTTGGATTACTGCCAGATCTAGAAGATAAGAGCATCTTGCACATACCACTTGGTTACAAGATGCAGAGAAAGCAAGCTTGAATGAAGCTGGAAATATCTTCCCTGATCATATTCAAGAGTGCAGAGGGTGCTCTGAAGGTTGCTGAGGGGGAAGAGGTATTGTTGGTCTTGCTCAGCTGTGAACCCTACAAATCAGAAGGCCAACCTGCCAAGAAAGCAAAGTTTCTATAAACCTGAGAGACACTAAAGGGAATAGCAAAGCAAATCCTTTAAAAACCTGCAAAGGGGAGCAGTGAGGAACACCACAGCTCAAAAAGATAACATGCACTAAATATGATGAGCCTGTTTTTGAATGATAGGAGGCAGTAAGTGCTGGAGCAAAAATCCTAGGATCAGGATCTGAAAAGCAAAGATGAGAAGCAGCCATTTGGTGAACAAAATACACTTTGTGTGAAAGGTTGCACTGTTGCACTAATTCCAAGATGCTTCATTATGAAAAATTGCAAACTAAAATGCCCACAGGGAAGATATAGATAACTTAATGAGTGAAGATATTGATAGTACAAAACATAACAATTCATTTGAAATGATTGGCAGAATAAGAGCTGTGTAGGAGGATGCCTTGTATAGCTTGGCAAGCTGTTCCACTCCCTACTTGGCATCATACCACTGAGAGATTTTGGTTCTGGGTGTTTTTTTTTAATTGGCACAATAAACAACCACCAAAACTCTTGTTCTAGTATTTTATCTCCCAGGGCCAATTAAGCTTCCTAATTTATCTTGAAGTTAAGAACAACAGAGTAATCTTGATTTAGAATGGCAGCGCAGGCAATACCATGATGTCCTCTCCAGTGAGATAACTGTAACCATTGGAAATTATCTAATTTTTAAAACACCTTTGTTGGTATTTCAGACAACACACAGCAACTGAAGACTCATTTACTGAGAAAATACACTAAATACCTATAAGAAAAAATGAGTCTTTAATGTTTGAACCACAGCATGTTCCTCTCCTATACCAGGCTGAACATACTTCAAGCTCGGCTCAAGGTAGATGTAACCAAGAACTAAGGGTTCCGTCTCTGTCCCCTTAGCCCTGCAATGCTGAAACATGCATGGGCAGCCTGTATATGGTGGTTCTGTTGAACCTGTCCATATTGGGTTTCGTGATCTAAGTTGGTGAGGATGACTGACAAGGTCTCTTCCTCAAGAGGGAGCTAGATCTCATTATAGATGGTTGTGAGCCACCATGTGGTTGCTGGGAATTGAGCTCAGAACCTTGGGAAGAGCAGGCAGTACTCTTAACTGTTGAGCCATCAAGAAAAAATAATAATGGTAATAAATAATAATAATAATAACAGTAATAATAAAGCCTGGGGAGGAAATAGACTCAGGATACAGAATCATCACAGTGTATTACCTAAAATTTCCCATTCAATTTTTTTCAAAATGTAACTGTCAAAGTTAGAATATGCTGTCTCCAAAATGTTATTTCATTTTTTCCTTTTTCTTTTTTATTGATTTTATTGTGCTATACATTTTTCTCTGCTCCCCTCTCTTCTTCTCCCCTCCCCTTCAACCCTCTCCCATGGTACCCATGCTCCCAATTTACTCAGGGGATCTTGTCTTTTACTACTTCCCATGGCATAAATGTTAACAAAAACAATGAAAGAAAGTCACACATAAATGATGTGGGAGTCCCCTCTGTGTGCTGTCATTACCATTAATGAATAAAAAACTGCCTTGGCCTGTTGATAGGGCAGAACTTAGGTAGGCAGGGGGACTAAATGGAAAGCTGGGAGAAAGAAGGGCAGAGGAAAGAGACACCATGGAGTCACCAGAGTCAGACATGCTGATTCTTTGCTGGTAAGCCACTGCCACTTGGTGATACACAGATTACTAGAAATTGGTTAAATTAATATGTAAGAGTTAGCCAATAAGATGCTAGAGCGAATGGGCCAAGCAGTGATTTAATGAATACAGTTTTTGTGTGGTTATTTTGGGTGTAAGGTAGTTGGGTGGCTGGAACAAACAAGTGGGCCCTCCTCCTACACATAAAGAAACAAAAGGAATTGTATTGACAAATTCCTATCAAAATAGAGCATTAATAGAAGTAATAATTGAGATAGTAAAAAAATCAAATAAAATTCTAGAGAAAACTACAACCAAAATAAAAATTTTATTGGGCAGCCTCAATAGGTAATTTCAGATTTAAAAAAAAAAACAAGGTAATTCCAAATATAAATCAACAAAATCTAAGCAGTCTGGAAAACAGGAAAATTTTGAAGACAAATATGTATGATGTTGCTAGGTCTATAACATATGATTAATAGAGAGTTATCAAACTGCAACGACACAGAAAGGAATATATGGTTTGTAAGCAATTGCTGGTAAATTTTATCATCTGCTAAGAAAAATTAGTCTATATATCAAAGAAACTCAATTAATTTCAAGTATAAAATGATATATATTCAGATATCGTGGCCTGAAGTCCAAGAGACAAAGCTGAAATCACCAAGAGAAAAGAAAGCAACCCCATTTAAGGAATCCTCAATAAATTCCAGAGCTGACATATTATCAGAAACTATCTGAAAACATTTATACACTTAATGCAGAGAAATGACAACGCTGGACAAGAATTCCATATCTACGAAAACATAATTATCACCACACTTGATCACCAAAAATAAAGGCTTTCCCCTGAAGAGCAGAAGCCCATCAAGAAACAGTGCCAGCCATTGTAGATTCATTATTTTATTAGATGACTTTACTATAGAAAAAAATCAAACATTAATATTAGACAGAATTGAAACTATTTCTGTTCACAAATAATAAGATTTTTCTGTGGTTTGCATATAAAATGTCTCACGAATGCTTAGGTTTTAAAGGTTTGGTCCCTATGGAGACAGGGATTGGGAATGTGATTGTATCAAGAGGGCACTAACTATATAAGAAGAAGACTCCACCGAAGCAAAACAATTGAAGAGTCTCTCTCTCTCTCTCTCTCTCTCTCTCTCTCTCTCTCTCTCTCTCTCTCTCTCTCTCTTTCTTTCCTCCTCCTCCTCTCTTACTTCTCTCTCTTCACTCCTCCTATCTATTTCTCCCCCATCTGTATCCCTCTGCCCCACAACCCTCCCCCTTTCGGGCTGCCATGAAGTCAGCTGTGATCAGTGACCCCTTCTCTGCCATGATGCTCAGTTTCCCACAGACCCAGAATGAACACAAATTATACATCAAGACCTCTAAAACTATGAGACAAAATAAATCTTCCCATGGTTTAAGCTGTTTCTCTCATACTGTTTTGTCAAAAAAAATCTAAGAATCCACTAAAATTATCTTTTAATACAAAGAATAAGTTAAAAATGTTCAGTGCCAGTAGTTCAGTATTAGTCAATATTACAGAATATTAATCAATAAACAAAAATCAGTTTTACTACATTTAGTAGAGATGAAAGAATTTTTAAAATCAAGAGCATAATCCCACTTTAAGAACAACAAAAAATAAAATAGTGAATTTAATGAAAAGAAGTACACAATTTGTACTTTGAAAAACACAAAATTGTATTTAATGAAATATTTTTAAAAACCTAAATAATTAAGAATGTGTCTCATATCCATAAATTTAAAAACTTATTATTAGAGTAACAAAACTATTTTTACCTGTAGAATGAGTAGCACAATCAACATAATCACTATTAAAATTCTTATTTGTAGGGGATAAAAGATTACATGTGTTATATAAAAATATAATATAATTTTATGATATTAAAATCCATATAGCAATTGAAAACTGATCTTTAAAAGTGGAATAAACTTGGAGGATATGTATTTCTATCTTTTAAACTTACTATAAAGTTAGAGTAATAGCAAACTTGTATAGACACTTTGGAAATCAATATGGCAGTTTCTCAGAACATTGGAAATCAATCTACCTCAAGACCCAGCTATACCAATCTTGGGCATATACCCAAAGGAAGCTCAATCATACCACAAGGGCACATTGTTCATAATAACCAGAACCTGGAAACAACCTAGATGCCCCTTAACCAAAGAATGGATAAAGAAAATATAGTACATTTACACAATGGACTGAGTCACTTAAACACTCAGCCCCATGATCCACCTCTGCTGACTTACACTCATCCCAAAGTTGTCAACCCTCCCAACACAGAGACACCAGTTGGGAACCAAGTGTTCAAACACACGAGATTACAGGGGGCATATTATATTCAAACCATAACACCCATCTTTTTCCTCAGACTAAACCAGCCGCTCTCGTGGATTTGCCCTCCACACTACAGATACGTGCCAGCCCTCCTACAGCTACAAGCAGGACTTGTGCTTCTGAACCGCCTTCACTGTGCAAGCCAATTGCTCCCTAATAAATATGTTTCTCTGAAGAACACCATTACTTCTGTATCTCTGGCGAATAGTGGCTAGCATAAATTTTTAATATCTCGCTTTTCTTCTAGGCTACAAAATCTACAATAATCTGTGAAGAATTATTGCTGTCCACCCTTTGATTATATTAAGGGTATAATTATTTCATGTTACAGAGTATCATATGAGCTTAAAATATTTCTTCACTAAAATAACATTTATGCTATCCTCTAATTTTTAGAACCCTATTTTGGAGTTTGTAAATGTTTTAATTTAGGAGTCTTATGTAGCTGTAATGGTTCAATTTTTCCCAAGCTTTAGAATAATCTAGTGGAAAATCCAAATCACAAAGCAGAATATTTAGCTCACTGTTAACTTATAATGCTCCTGTGATCGTGTGTGTGTGTGTGTGTTTGTGTGTTTGTGTATTTGCATGCATGTATGTTCTGAGCCTGTGGATATCAAAGACCAGAGATCAACATCAGGTGCCGTGCATGTCATTCCTTAAGTGTCAGGGTCTCTCCTTGCCAGAGAACTCACCAAGTAAGTCAGAGAGTCCAGGGATCCTTCTCTGTCCACCTTTGAAGCATTATTGCAAATGTGAGCTACTAGTCAATGCTTTATATATATTTATATAAAATGCGGTCTAGTACTAAACAGTTCTCATGATTGCCTAAGCCAGTGGTTCTTAACTTGTGGATCTCAACGCTTTCGGGAATCACATATCAGATATCCTGCATATCAAATATTTACATTGAAATTTATAACAGTAACAAAATTGCAGTTATGAAGGAGCAGAGAAATCATTTTATGATTGGGGATCACCACAACATGAAGAACTATACTAAAGGTCGAAGCCTTAGGGAGATAGAGAGCTACAGGCCTGTTCATCTCTCAGTCCCTGCTTTGGTTGATCATGAAGCTTACTTTTGCCCTGAAACCAAGTGGATGCGCGTGATGATTTACCCTACCTACTTCTCCTCACTACCATCCTTTGATGATGATCAGATCAAATAAGAAATGATTTCAAAGAAGGACGGCGCTGGTTGTTGTGGTGCACACCTGTAGGATTTGCTGAAGGAGGCAGAGGCAGGAGGATCATGAGTTTGAGGCCTGTTTGGGCTACACATTAAAAATAAAGCCTTTAATCCCAGCACTCAAGAGGTAGAGGTAGATGGATCTCTATTTCAAGGCCAGTCTGGTCTACAGAGTGAGTTCCAGGACAGTCAAGGATACAGAGAAACCCTGTCTCAAAAAACCCCAAAAGAAAAACAAATGAAAGAAAGATTTCATATAATAGGGATATCATTTTACTGTGCTTATGTAGGTAAATGTTATTCATATTTTAGTGTTAACCGAAATCACTCTAGTGATAATACAAAGAAAACTAAAACAGCTGATCTCAAATACATTCTACATATTCAAATAAAATTTGAAAGTATATAATACAAAAAAATCACTAGATCATTTTCTGCTTCTTTAAACATTACAGTATAATGTGGAATGAAAATTAAACTTGTTATAAGCATAGAGCAGATGGGCTATTAAATTAATTTAATGTAACCAAGCCTGATAAAATGTAGCATTGTTTATTGACATAAAAAGCCTCTCCACTCTTATAATATCATTGACAGTAGCTCCAGAAATTCAAAACCCAATGCAGGGTCAAAGAGCGTAGTTATTATTCATAGAGTGATTAGGAGAAACGGCATTTATGTACAAATAAGAATACTGGCTATAAGAGCATGAAGGTACTTCTTTTGCTCACTGTTTCAATACCATGTCGTTTAGAGACTAAAACATAAGTCAATTGAGAACTTGGATATGATCCAAGGGAAGGCAGTGAAATGATTAGAGTTGGAAAATAGGCTCTATAAATCATGACTCTAGGAACTGGGAGTCACTTAACCTGAAAGCAAAAGCCACATGCCTGCACTGGATGCCGGGATCTGAAACTCTGAGAGGGCAAGATTTGCTTTGACCCATCCTTGGCTGTGCAAGCACAAAGATATCCAGAAGAAAAAAAAAAAGGATAGTCTCAAAGCATTGCTGCTTTTCTGCAAATATGTAACTATCGCTCATTTTGAAGGTGACCAACAGCAGCCCTGGGACAAGCAGGGTGTGTGCCCATTCATCAAGTGGCATGGAAGGCTGTGCCAGCTGTGACCCCTAACCTCCAGAATTGGTCAGCATGCAAACAGAAGCACAATGTCTGTGTGTGACATCCCGTTAGTGAATCCGAAGACAGATGGAATGCAATCAGATTTGCTTAGGCGGCTGGGGTGGAGACCATGCGTTTCAGGGAGATCTTGATCCTATAAATGACCTTGCTGGCATAAGTGGACAGGGCATCACCATTCTGCTTGTCTGGGAATACAAGCACATAGAATACAGGCAAAAGGCAATGGGATCAAGCAATCACGTTGTATCAGATAAATGCATTTTTCCCATTAGACTCAAAGCTTTTATCAATAGAAAATCCATTGTATTGATTTATTTGATGAGTGTGAGGAGGGACGATGCCATCATAATCACAAGTATACACATACACACACACACACACACACACACATACATACACACACAATGCAAATGAATTCTTTGTATATGTAAACAGGTTTAATCTGATCTGCAACATAACACTCCACACAGTGAAGGCAGGAGACCTGAGCTGAAATTTCCACACTTCCAGGATCTGTTTTACATTAAGACACAGCACTGTACTCACCCCGTCAGCAAGTTCCTTTTGTTCATCCTCTCGTCACCTCGCATATTTCCTTCCCTTGTGTTTTATTTAGAATGTTTTCATACACTTTGAATCATTCTAAAAAAAAAAAATTTAGATCTTATATTATTACACACAAAAGTTGGGGAGCAAAGCTGCTTGTTGGGGTCTAGACAAATACCAGGAGTGTTTTACAGGGGAAAAGGGGCTGATAAATTAACATCTGTCATTGTCCTGTGTCTCTGTGATCTGAGCCTGCATAGAAAATGACTTCTAGATTCCAGATTTTAAGAACCCAGAATGACTTGTCTTAACGTTCCGTCTCATTAATTGAATGAAATGAAAAAATGCTCTTTCTCTTTTGAAGGTGAAGTGGGAAAACTTCACAGATGATAAATATTGAGGGTACATGGGCTAATCTTTTAAAGCATCATGGGATATTTCTTAGAAGGCTTTGCAGGCAATCTCCCAGTTAAGGAAATTGTGTTAGAAAACCTTAGAGCTTTGCTATCATCTGACTACACTTTCAAAAGTTCTCCTTTTATCTTACCACATGGCTGGGGATCACCTTAAAATTCAATATGAGAAGATGAATGCTCCTGCATCCACATCCCCAGTGTCCTAATGGTAATTGTACCCAATTTGTCTCTAGCTGCAAAATGACACAAAAGCTGCCCTTTTACCCTCCGGGCTTTTCCTCCTTTCCTTGCACAGATCTCTCGTAAATGCAGAGAGCGCAATTATGCCTGGGGGTCCCCATCTGCTTGTCATTACCTCTAAGCACTAACGGGCAGGAAGACACTGGGAAGTCGCTGAGAAGAAGGGCAATTTCTTAGCCACCCATTTAGAATGCCCAATGCCCCTGTATGATTTACAGCATGAACGTTGGGACCTCAAAAAAGCTACTGGTCCCACCGCTCTGCCCGACGCGGCAAACTTCTGAGTTATTTTTATAGACAGAGCGTGTGCAGCTAAAAGCGAAGCTTCAGCACGGGGTCTGAACAATTCTCTGCGTGTCACGCTAACCTAAGAATGGAGAAATTCAATCCCATCATATTAACGAACACTGATCTGTTCTGACACCACTGAGGAGAAAGTTTGAGTTCAGAGACTTGGATAAATGGTCAGTGGCATCCAACAAGCATTTTTCTGCAGAGAAGAGCCACCCAGGGAAAAGCCGGCCTCACCTAAAGCTTCCAGTGTGTGCTCAGAGGACATTATAGGCTCAAATCCCAGGGAAAACGGCCCAGGTTACACACTGCAGAAATGTATTTTGTTTGAGTTAGTTGGGCAAGTAGATCCTGAGGGGGAAAGAGGTCCTGGAGAAAAGAAAGAGCAAGGCAAATGGGGACATTGAGGAAGAGCCAATCACCGGGATTACAGAGTCCTTAGTATGTCTTATGTTAAAGCTGCATCTATGCAAAGGACGCCAGGCTGCGGCACTCGTCACGGAAGCATTTTATTTTTTTTTTATAAATTTATTTATTTATTAAAGATTTCTGTCTCTTCCCCGCCACCGCCTCCCATTTCCCTCCTCCTCCCCCAATTAAGTCCCCCCCAGCCCGAAACGCAATCAGGGTTCCCTGTCCTGTGGGAGGTCCAAGGAACCCCCACCTCCATCCAGGTCTAGTAAGTTGAGCATCCAAACTGCCTAGGCTCCCACAAAGCCAGTGCATGCAGTAGGATCAGAAACCCATTGCCATTGTTCTTGAGTTCTCATTAGTCCTCATTGTCCGCTATGTTCAGAGAGTCCGGTTTTATCCCAGGGTTTTCCAGACCCAGGCCAGCTAGCCTTGGTGAGTTCCCAGTAGAACATCCCCATTGTCTCAGTGTGTGGGTGCACCCCTTGCGGTCCTGAGTTCCTTGCTCATGCTCTCTCTCCTTCTGCTCCTGATTTGGACCTTGAGATTTCAGTCCGGTGCTCCAATATGGGTCTCTGTCTCTGTCTCCTTTCATCACCTGCTGAAGGTTAATATTCAGGAGGATGCCTATATGTTTTTCTTTGGGTTCTCCTTATTTAGCTTCTCTAGTATCACTAATTATAGGCTCAATGTCCTTGGTTTATGGCTAGAAACCAAATATGAGTGAGTACATCCCATGTTGCTCTTTTTGGGTCTGGCTTACCTCACTCTGTCGTGTGCGTTACACTCTTCCCAGCTAGTTCGACACCATAGTCACTCGAGTACATTCAAGTTTTCCTTTGCAGTTTCTCTTTACTGATAAGACCCTGGCTGAAACAAAGATGAAAAATCTTTAATAAAGCTACAGACAAAATAAAATAATTTTCTTCCAACTTTGTAGTGGCTGCCTTCTTAAGAAATGCAAAGTGTGAAGATTAAAAAAAAAAATTCTTGTGAGTTTACATGTAGATTCAGGAAAATATATTTTTCCTTTTTCTTTTTTTAAAACAATCTTTTCTCATTTTACATACCAATCCCAGTTCCCTCTCTAGCCCCTCCTCACACTCCCCACACCTTCTCCCCAACCCACCCCCATGCACTCCTCAGAGAGGATAAGGCTTCCCATATGTATTCAACAAAGTCTGACAGGTCACTTTGAGGCAGGACCTATGCCCTCCCCCCCCCCCACCTATATCTAGGCTCAGCAATGCATCTCTGCAAAAAGAATGGGCTCCAAAAAGTCACCTCAAACACTAGAGATAAATACTGGTTCCACTGCCAGTGGCCCCTCAAACTGCCCCAGCCATACAATCTAACTGACACCCATATTCAGAGGGCCTACTTTGGGCCTATGCAGATTCCTACGCTGTCAGTCTGGAGTCAGTGAGCTCCCATAGCTCAGGTCAGCTGTTTCTGTGGGTTTCCCCAGCATGGTCTTGACCACTTTGCTCATATTATTACTCATTTTCCTCTTTGACTGGACTCTGGGATTTGGCCCAGTGCTATCTGTGGACCTTTGCCTCTGCTTCCATCAGTGGCTGGATGAAGTTTCTATGATGGCAATTAATGTAGTCATCAATCTGATTACAGGGGAAGTCCAGTTCAGGTACCCACCCTCTCCACTATTGCTTACAATCTTAGCCGGGATCATCCTTGTGGATTCCTGGGAAGTTCCCTAGCATCAGGCTTTTTGCTAGCTCCATAATAGCTCCTTTGCTTTATATCTAATATCCACTTGTGAGTAAGTGCATGCCATGTTTGTCTTTCTGGACCTGTGTTACCTTACTCAGGATGGCTTTTTCTAGTTCCATCCATTTGCCTGCAAATTTCAATATGTCATTTTTTTTTACTGCTGTGATACTCCATTGTATAAATGTACCACATTTTCTTTATCCATTCTTCAGTTAAAGGGCATCATCTAGGTTGTTTCCAGTTTCTGGCTATTATGAATAATGCTGCTATGAACATAGTTGAGCAAATGTCCTTGTAGTATGACTGTGCATTTGTAACACAAACGGGGCCTGATTGTTGGGGTTTCTGTCCCTCCCGGTACCCCATAGCTGGCAAGCCCCAAAGAAAATCACACAGAGATCTCTTTAAGTTATAAAGCTGATTGGCCCATTAGCTCAGGCTATTTATTAGCTCTTGTATTATTGTATTATCATTATTCTGATCTATTTTTGACATATGGCTCAGTACCTTTTTCAGCTGGCAGGTCACATCCTGCTTCCTCAATGGTCTGTGCAGAACTGGGAGGAATCAACTTCCTCCTTCCCAGAATTCTCCTGTTCTCATTGCATCATTTCTACTTCTTGTCTGCTTTTCCCGCCTATACTTCCTGACTGGCCAATCAGCATTTATTTAAAACATGATTGACAGAATACAGACAATTCTACTGCACCATGCATTCTTTGGGTATATGCCCAAAAGTGGTACTGCTGGGTTTTGAGGTAGACTGATTGCCAATTTCTGAGAAACTTCCATACTGATTTCCAAAGTAGTTGTACAAGTTTGCATTCCTACCAGCAATGGAGGAGTTTTTCCCTTATTCTACATCCTCTCCAACATAAGCTACCACTGGTATTTTTTTATCTTAGCCATTTTGACAGGCATAAGGTGGGATCTCAAAGTCATTTTGCTTTGCATTTCCCTGATGGCTAAGGAGGTTGAGCAATTCCTTAAGTGTCTTTCACCCATTTCAGGTTTTTCTGTTGAGAATTCTCTGTTTAGCTCTATATCCCATTTTTAATTGGGTTATTTGAAGTTTTGGTGTCTAGTTTCTTCAGTTCTTTATATATTTTAGAGATCAATCCTCTGTCTGATGTGGGGTTGGTGAAGATATTTCCTCATACATTTGGCTGTAATAGAAATCTGTAATTTTTACAAATGCACAGGGATAACACTCAGAGCTGAACATGTACCAAGCAGAACTCAGTCAATGGGTCCAACAGTTCTACTGCCCACTACCTGTGTGATCACAATTGCTCTGGTGAACTCTAAGTGCCACAAATCCCTACCTATATATGTGACCGCTACATGAGAGAAAAGACAGCCTTTCACTCTGTTGAACCATCCCATCTATCACAATACATCCCTAGACTCAACTAATTCTGACAGCAGTATACCTGAATCACTCTGACAACCCAAAACACATCACAGAATGGCAGGCTGTCCTCACAGAATGATAGATTATCCATCTAAAAACAACCCATTCACACCTCATACCTCTGATCTCTTTACCACTTATCATCACCACTGTTATTGTGTTAATAATACTATCATAAGAACTACCTTCTTGAAAAAATTTTAATATCTTTGTTTCCTTATTAAATTTTTGAGAATTTAATATATTATATTTTGGGGATTTCTATTTTTTGATATTAAAATATAGTTACATCATTTTCTCCCCTTTCCTCTCTTCCCTCCAGATCTTCCCATGTCCCCCACCTTGCTTTCCACCTCAAATTCTTGGTTTGGTTTTCTTTGTTATTGCTATACACACACATGTGTGGGCACACACACACACACACACATAGATGGGCAACTTGTTACATTTGTTTAGTGTTACTTGTATGTTTGTGATTTCAGGACTGCCAAAGTGTAATGGATAGCCAAATAAAAATTCATCTCTTGGGAAAACTATTGCTCCCACTTTCCGCATTCCTTAGTTGCCTGTAGTTATTTTAGGATGGGGCCCCATGTGTTTTTATTATATTTGTTCTTTCCCCATTTTCTCTCAGAATCATTTCCATAGTCACACAATTTGTGTCCTCACTCATTTTTTTAAATCCATGAAATCCAATTCTTTCTGCCTATAGACTCTTGGATATGTGATCATTCACTGAACAGTGTTCCACCTGCCAAGGACCACACCTTTAAAGAAAAGTAACTCTCCCTCCTGATTAGCTACTCATAGTTCCTCAGCTAATCTTTGCATCCACCTCCCCACGTTGATGCTGGTATTTTGACCCATTTGAGCTTCCATAAGTCTTGAGCATGTTGCCACAATTATTGAGAGTTCATATGTACAACTGCATGACTTTCTAGAAAGAGGCACTGTTTACTTGTATTCATCCAACATCTCTGGTCCATATGGCTATTCAGCCCTGACTTCTGCAATGATAGTTTAGTCTTTGGAAGTATGTAAATGATGTAGATGTAACATTTAGGACTGAGAACTCCACTGTAACTTACCCCCTACATCATGACCATCTATTGGTAAATGTGATAGTCTCCATCTATGACCAAAAGAAGCTTGTCTAATGTATGTCTGTGAAATGTACTAATCTATGGGTATAATGAGAAGCTGTTAGAAGATGGCTAATACTATGTCTCATTAAAGAAATAATAGTGGCAAATTCCCCTCTAGGGCTTATGGCCTGTCTAGCCACTGGCTGTTGGACCCAATAAGTATTCAGGCATGGGTTTTATCTTGTAGAGCATCCCCAAAAGTAGTTGGTTACTCCCATGGCATTTATGCCACTATTGCACCAGTAGGTATTTGCCACATAGGTCATTATTGTAGTTCACAGGGTCCATTGGCATGTAATATTGGTGGTTGCTTTTCTTCCCCAGTAGGATGCTTAGTACCTTCTATTACTATAAAAGCTAAAAGCAGGGATGACACTCCCAGATCAAAACCAGCTTAATTCTCAATAGTCTATTACTCAAGTATGCAATGTCGTTGGCATTAGAATCTTACTATTAAGTTTTGAAAGGTACCCAGGGGCAATACAATAGTCTATAGTACCTGGCAGTCTGGACTACAGCCTATTATCATTATTTAAACACTGTACATCTATATAAATTCATCTCATCCACTCCATTTCATCACTCTCATGGTCCACCTGTTCAGACAATGGTATCCTATAAACAATCTGTATGACCTTCCTCAAGAGCCATTGCAAGATATTGTTTCTCTGCATAGAAGACTTTTAGCTTTAATATCTCCAATCTCCTTTGTTCTCTTCAACCCCTGTTCAGATGTTCACTTTATCAGGATCATTCTCCAGCCACGTTGCCTAAGAAAGAATCCTACATCATAGCAATGTTCCTTCCCCTTATTTTACCTGGCCCTCTGGATTATCAGTTTAGTGCCTAGTAGAACATAATTTACCTGTTTAACCTTCTGTGTCCCCTCCCAGTAATAGTAACTTGACTAAAGCTCAAGACTGTTCACTATTATATATACAGCATTTGAAACAGAGACAGTAATTGTCTGTACAATGAATTGCACAATTTCACACATAATAGCACATATTTGGTAACACCCCTTTTCCTGTATACGAAGAAAGATCATCTCTCTTTCCCTGCCCATCTCCTTATGAAATTCTTACGCAATTTTTTCCAAAGGAAAAAAAATATGCAAGTCATGTGTTAGAACACATGAGCATTTCTTATTTAGAGAGATGAATGTAGAGTGGTTCTAATGTAAGTCCTCATGAGTAACACTTAAAGTGGGCATTTGGTTTATAAATCAAAGAATAGAAACTGTGACACGACAGGGGTCTCTTATAGTTAATTTGCACCACCATGTTGAAAAACAGAGAAAAGGAAAACAACCGCTTAATGGTATTAACAGAGTGGAATTCAAAAGCATCTTTGTCTGACTCCAAAATCTCTGGTCATTTTACCACATGGTTAGAGTGAAACAATGAAATATGCTGAGCGCAAATGCAATTTCCAAGAATCTGAGCATCATTTTACCACTTGCAGGTTCTAGACAAATATGCTGCTTGGTTTCCAGGAATATTTGTTTCATGCCGTTATGAATAACATCCAGAAAACCCTGAAGAGTAAAGTCAACATTTTTTATCAATTTCATATGAATAATGAACAATTTGGGCTTACTTGTGGCAAACTTTTATTTGTATATTAACAGTATATTTTAAAAAAGAGCATCTATTCTGTCTTAATGAATTGCTTTGTTGGTATTATTGACAGTTCATACTCTGCCTAGTTAATTACTGTGTCTTTAAAAGAATCAATCTCCTTTATCTTGCCAAGGCAAAGGCAATGTAATAAAAACAGTCAAAGGTTTCTGCAAACCCCCAACTCTTGCTTGTTAGAACTTGGCAGTAGAAAGCACTGCAGAGTCAACACTGAATTGGAACTTTAACAGTCTAATCAGAATACAAGTGGGTCAATATCCCTCCTAACAGCCATATTTCTCTGGCTTTAGGTCAGCATTTTTATCCTTATAAGGTAAAAAGATACTCACCACACCATGCATACCACATTGGTTGTTATACATATTACTGTAGAATTCTCACAGCATGAAGAATTAGTGTTAATTCAATTTACAAACCAAAGACTGAAAGCCTTGATTGACTTCTGATAAAGGTAGCTGTTATTGGTTGTTGTTTTCATTCTTTTGGTCTTTGGGGGGTCCACCACCCAGCTGCCAAATAAATGTTCAAGGAAGCTTAGTCATTCTTATAAATGCCCAGTCTTAGTTTGGCTTTTGGCTAGCCAGCTTTTCTTAATGTAAACTATTGCATCTACCTTTAGCCTCTGGGCTTTTTCCTTTTCTTCAGCTATGGCTAGCTGTGTGACAATGTGACTGGCCCCATGCATCCTCCTCTCCTTGTTCTTGTTCCTCGATCTTCTTTTACTTTCAGATTCCTTTTATTCTATTTATTCTCTCTGCCTGCCAGCTGCACCTATCCTTTCTCCTGCCTTGCTATAGCTGCTCAGTTCTTTATTAGACCAACCAGGTGTTTTAGACAGGCAAAGTAGCACAGCTTCACAGAAGTAAACAAATACAGCAGAAAAAATTCAGTACATCTTTGCATCCTTAAACAAATGTTACACAGCATAAATAAATAACACATCCTAAAATAATATTCCACATTTCTTTCTTTTTTCTAAATAAAAATGAAAGGTTTTAACTTCAACATAGTAAAACTATATACAACAAAAAGAGTTATCATGTAAGAATTACATTTACAATATTCAGTCCATTTGTATTTAACATATTAAGAGAAAATATTTCATTATCTATCCTATCTTAGTAAATTGAAAGTTTTTTACCTAATCTTATTTTTATCATATCTAAAAAAACTTCAACTATAATTATCTAGTCTTCAACTCCATCAAAGCACCCCCCCCCCCGAAGGATATAATAATACCTAACAACAGAGACATCTTGCTACCTGGATAATCACCTAAAGTTCTTCGGCAATGTTGGGGCATCCATCTTCAGTGTAGTGTATCTGGCAGACTTTTCAGTGAAGTAGAAAATTTGAAAAACTGTCCCACATTGTACTGGTAAAGTTCATCAGTAACTTTCTCTATGTCTTGCAGAATGTTTGGCAAACTCTTCTATGAAGCAGGAATCTCCAAGGACTGCCCTACCTTGTCTTATCAAAGTTTAGCAGTCATTTTCCTATGGGTCCTGCATGTTCATTCTGCACAACACACAGTCAAGCAGTCAAGGCAAAACCAGTTTATTGCTCAAATGACTAATCTTGCCACAAAGAAAACAAATTCCTATGAAGTTTCTTCAATGCCCATCATCTTCCCTGAAGTAAATTGATGGTTATCTCATTGTCATGAAAACCTTATGTTAACAAACAGTTTAAATGTCATATTCTGCAGGTCTTTGAAGTGTTTTAAGATCATATATCTATCTAAAATATATCTCTGTGTGATCTTGAAAACATGCCTAACATATCTACAAATTTGATTGTTATAGATGACTAAATACTATGTTAGTCATGTTAACTATGTTTCTTGATTATCCAAAATGGTTTATAGTAATAACTTTCAAAAACTAGAGCTTTACCTTATATGTTTAAATAAGCTGTATAAGTACAATACCTGAAACAAGAGAAGAACCATGTATACAGTGTAGCAAAAATAACATTAAATTTGTATAAATATACAAAAATATATACCAATGCAAAATTTCTGAGTATTAATAATAGTTATCTTTTTTCCTATATCCCTATATTCCTGTATTCTCCTGAATATAACAAGTATCCATGGCCCACCAAATAACCAAAAGCCTCCCATAACCCCCAACTCTTGGTAATGTGGACATTGTATCCTCCAAACTGCTTCCTGTTGTCTGTGGATGAAAGCAACTTTAGGGGTCCCTGAGACAAACTGAAAAAATGGCCAAGTCCTGGAAAGACCAGCTATAACCTTTGTTGGTATATATCACCTGTCAAGATTCAGGAAGTCTCCATTGGCCAAACTTGATCATGTTAACCTGAAATGAATCCACAGTCTCTGGTTTCCTGTGGAAGCAAAAGCAAAACTGCTTCTCCAAAGCAATGCATCTTTAAGTTCCATTTTACAAATATATTTTTCACTCCCATTTTAAAGTTAAGGCATTCTTGAAATATCTGGTTTATTTTATCTGTCCCTCTTTCAATACCACGTCTCTTAGCAGCTGTTGCTTGCTTATCAGTATTCAAAAAATTCAAAATCAATACAATAACATACAGGATCCAGACTACCTGTGTATTTCCTGTAATAATAAGGCTGCTTGTTTGTTTCCCGGATGCCCGGTAGCTCAGACCTGAAACTGAATTAATTAAACTACTGCTTAGCACATTCGCTCTACCTTCTTATTGGCTAACTTTTATATCTTAATTTAACCCATCTCCATTAATCTGTGCATCACCACGAGGTCGTGGCCTACCAGCAAAGCTTCAGCATGTCTGTCTCCAGTGGCAGCTCCATGGCTTCTCTCTGACTCTTCCTTCTTCCTCCCACCATTCACTTTATTTTTCCCCCGCCTAGCTCTGTTCTTCCCTATTAGGCCAGTTTCTTTATTAACCAATGGTATTCACAGCATACAGAGGGCAATTCCACATCAATTTTCCATTTCCATGTGGCTTATTTTTTATGTTACTTTACTTCTTTCTTTAGAGACTTTATTTTTAAACTGTCCATTTTTTCTATGACTATACCCTTTTTTTCTTTTCTTAAGCCTACACACTTTAAACACACGCAACTCGCTTAGAGGTTTTTCTGTCTGAACCTCTTTTACTGTGTACCACTAGTCTTTCTTGACCACATGAGCAAATTTTTAAACTGCTAAGCTGCATCTGGGTCCTCCACATGGCTCTATCGGCTGGCTCTGCCTACTTCTCCAGTTGTGAAAGCCAAGCCTAGAGCTCGCAGCCCAGTTGGAGGAACATGGCCAGGAACTTCATTCAACCTTCCTCACATGGGAAGCCAGTACATGTGTTGCCACAAGCAGTTTTTACTTAGCTTGCCATTTCTATTCAGCACTGTCCTGCTGTCTGAACAGTAGCACCTCTTAAAGGAGCCATGTCCTTCCTCCTTTCTTTTTTTATTCAGATTACTCAGGCCTTACATGGAAATACAGGTCCATGTTAGAACATTAAAATGTAGTTGGTTGTTTTTACCCTTTTGTTCTTTAGGTGGCCCACCACCCAACTCCCAAATAAATACACATGGAGGCTTAATCTGTGATGGAGGAGGGTCATTTGTCTATCTGTGGCTTTCATTGGTTAATTAAAAAAGAAAACTGCTGGGCCTGATAGGGCAGAAAATTAGGTAGGTGGAGTAGACAGAACAGAATGCTGGGAGAAAGAAGCCGAGTCAGTCAGTTGCTATGATTCTCCTCTCTGAGACAGACGCAGGTTAGGATCTTTCCTGGTAAGCTACCACTCCGTGGTGCTACACACATTATTAGAAATGGGTTAATCAAGATGTGAGAATTAGCCAATAAGAGGCTGAAACTAATGGGCCAAGCAGTATTTAAAAGAATACAGTTTCTGTGTAATTATTTCGGGTAAAGCTAGCCATGCGGAGCTGGACGGGAATGCAGCCCACAGCTCCTTTCAACAAATCTTTCTTATAAATGTCCAGTCTTAGCTTGGTTTATTGCTAGCCAGTTTTTCTTAACTTAAACTATCCCATCTACCTTTTGCCTCTGAGCTTTTTCCTTTCCTTACTTCTATATAGCTTACTTTTACTCTTACTCTATGACTGTCTATGTGTTTGTATGGCTTGTCCCATACATCCTCCTCTCCTTGTTCTTGCTCCTTGATCTTCTTTTGCTTTCTATTCCCTCTGTCTCTCCTTCTATTTATTCTCTCTGCCTGTCAACCCTGCCTATCCTTTCTCATGCCTTGCTATTGGTCATTCATCTTTTAATAGATAAATCAAGTGTTTTAGACAGCAAAGTAACAGTTAAACAAATGCAATGTAAAATAATGCAACACAGCTTTGCATCATTAAACAAATGTTCCATAGCATAAACAAAGGCAACATTTCTGAAAGAAATATTCCACAGCAGGTAGTTGAACTCCAGCTCAAGTCCCTATGACTCCCTTATCCTTGACTTCTGCAGGGTGCAATAAAATAGAGATGTTCCACATTGGAAAGAAAATGGTGTCAAAGCTTTCCATGATGAGTCTGTAGGCAGAATCCTTAGCTAATATCTGAGCAGGAGGTTAGTATCTTGATGCTCACTAAGTAGCAAAACGCAACCAAATGTCCCAAGACTTCAACTAAGTAAGTCAGGATTCAGGCTAAGTTCCAGATTCTGAGAAGAAGCTAGACTGGCAAACCGAGAAACTGAAAAATTAGGGCAAAAAGGAAGTCTAAATAAGCACAACAGGACTAAAGAATGCTCGTCAGATACACGAGTCTGTTGGGGTTCATCTCAGGAACACAGTAATCAGTGATTCATCAGAGCAGTGGGCCTCATTTAATGCAACAAAGTACACAGTGACTCAGGAGCTTCTGGAGGGGGCTATATACCAGGGCCTAAGTGAAGCAAAAGAGCACAGAGGAATTTCAGTCCAGTAAAAATTATCAAGCACTTAACTGACTTCATCTATTCATCCTATGCATGTAGCAGTCACTTTGTCAAACTTAGACTTCTGGTTTGGCAGACAAATTTTAACCATTAATTCTTTCCTTTTACTTGTCATTCCAGATTTCTACGTTTCTTCAGTGCTACAGCTCTAACCCAACACTTTCTATATCATACACACTTACCCTGCCACTGAGTTACACCCAGCCTCAAATTTGCACCTATCTGCAACTGAACATTTTCCTGAGATATATTCTTCTTGAAACATAGCTGCAAGCAGTATGAGTTTTTCTTTTCTTATTATTTATTTATTTTATATATCAATTCCAGCTCCCTCTCCCTCTTCTCCTGGTCCTCCCTTCCCCCAACCCCACCCCTACCCACTCTTCAGAGAGGGTAATGTCTCCCCTGGAAAATCAACTAAGTCTGTCTCATCACCTCCTTGAGGCAAGACCAAGCTCTCTCTCTCTCTCTCTCTCTCTCTCTCTCTCTCTCTCTCTCTCTCTCTCTCTCTCTCTCACACACACACACACATACACACACACACACACACACACACACACACGCCTAAGCTGATCAAGGTAAAACCACTACACAGAGAATGGGCTCCACAAAGTCAGTTCAAACATTAGAGTTAGATCTGGTCCCACTGCCAGTGACCTCACAGAAAACCCAAGCCACACCATTGTCACCTGTATTCAGGACGTCTGGTTCAGGTCTACACAGGTTCCTCAGTCATCAGTCCAGAGTCAGTGAGCTCCCCCTAGCTCAGGTCAGCTGAGTCTGTGGGTTTCCCCATCATGGTCTTGATCCCTTTGTTCATATTACCATTCCTCCCTCACTTCAGTTTTATCCCAGAGCTCGGCCCAGTGTTTAGTTGTGGATCTGCTTCCATCTGTTTCTGGTAGAGGGTTCTAGCTTCTCTGGGGTTGTGAACTGTAGGCTTATTATTCTTTACTTTATGCCTGGTATCTACTTATGAGTAAGTACCTACTATACAGACTGGGAAAAGATCTTCACCAACCCTACGTCTGACAGAGGGCTGATTTCCAAAATATATAAAGAACTAAAAAAAGAAAAAGAAAAAGAAAGAGACCAACATACCAAATAATCCAATTAAAAAACGAGAGCACAGATCTAAACAGAGAATTACCAACAGAATAATCTCAAATGGCCAAAAGACACTTAAGGAAATGTTCAACATCTTTAGTCATCAGGGAAATTCAAGTCAAAACAAATCTGAGATACTATCTTTCACTGATCAAAAGGTCAAGATCAACAACACTGATGACAGTTTATGCTGGAGAGGATGTGGAGTAAGGGGAACACTCCTCCACTGCTGGTGGGAGTACACATTTGTACAGCTTCTGTGGAAATCAGGATGAAGGTTTCTCAGAAAATTGGGAATCAATTTACCTCAAGACCCAGTAATACCACTCTTGGGCTTATACCCAAAGGAGGCACACTCACACCACAAGGCCATTTGTTCAACTATATTCATAGCAGCATTAGTCATAATAGCCAGAAACTAGAGACAACATAGATGCCCCTCAACTGAGAGATAGATAAAAAAAATGTGATGTTTGTTTATTATTAGCTATGTCAAAATAGCTTGTCCCTCACCTGACAAGCTGAGAATCCCATATTGGCTCAGGCCTTGAGGCTGGGTTCCTCAGTGGTCAGAGTAACTTCACAATGCCTGTCCCACACTGAAGACACTAAGAACCTGATAGCTCCTCAATCTGTGTCATGAGGGGAGGAGGGTAGAAAGTGGGAAGTGGAATTGGTATGTAAAATGAAAAGAAAACACTGTTTTAAAAAACCTGACCATCCACAGGTTTCCATCTTTTCTCCAGCCAGCCAGACTTTCACTCACAGCTTAACTTCTTCATTCTCTTTGATGTGGATTTTCAGAAAATCAGGTGTAACCAATAATCAAACAGAAGCAAAACACATCATCCAAGTTCAAATATTTTCACAATATCCTTCACTCAAGTTGACCATGTTCTGAACTTCGCTACTCACAGACCTGTGAGATTTCTCTTTGGGACTTTCTGAGGCCATTGCTTATAAACTGACCTTACATGGGGGCTTGGCTCAGGGGGCAAAGAAGAGCTAAGCCAGACAGCTCTATTTCTGGGACAGAAAAGAGTGTTTTTCTCTACATATAAACTATTCAAGCTATTAGAGGTTTTTAGACCCACTAGAAAAAAAAATACTAGGCATATATCGACATTATTTTGCCAAAAAATAATAACAATATAGAGACAGCTTTCTAAAAAAAATATTTGAGGGGGTGGGAGAGGTGTCTCTGTGATTAAAAGGTCTGGCTTTCTCTTTATAGAATCTGGGTTCATTTCCCAGCTTCCAGAGTGTGGCTTGCAACTGTCTAACTCCAATCCTAGGATCAGGTGCCTTCTTCTGGCCTTCTTTGGCACTGCATACAGGTGGGACAGACATTCAAGCAAACAAAACACCCATAACATAAAATAATTATTTTAAAAATTCAAAGAAATAAAATGAATTGACTCTAAGACGATAGCAAAGTGTCATTTTACGTAACATAAGGCAATGATGGCATTGAGACTCCTGTGTATTGATAGTACTATGTCAATTATTGCTTTAAGGGAATCAGAAATACTTACTATAATTAACTTGCAAAAAATTATAATTAATTGATATATATGTTGCTGTTGTTTTACCATAATTTTAAGGAATCTGACCTAAGAATACTTAAATTACACCACAACTTTAAGTCCGATACATATTGGAGTTTCCAAAATTTTACCAGGACTTTATTATTCTTGTTATTCTTACTCTTGTTAATTTTCAGAGTACTTGGAATGTTCTGTAATTTAGCAGATAAATATTCATAACTCCCTGAGAATGAAAGGCATCATTGGTTCTGGAAATGAGTGGGCTCTGGCCATAGTCAAGGTGCTAGGATCTAGTCCTGTCCCCTTCCTCTGTGACCTTGAACTAGTCAATTTACTACCCCTCTGACCAAGAATTTCCTCACCTGTAAAATACAAGAATTGAACTAGATGATCTCTCAGATTCTTTGCTCTCAAATTTTATGGCCAAGTCTCCTTTTTGACAGGTGAAAAAGATGGGGCTAATTTCAATGCATATTGTCTGTCTGCATATCTAGCCTATAACTGATTGCAGATGCCTAGACGCTAAAAGGGAGGGTCAAAAAGGTGCCATCTGCTTCTATTACCAATTACATTGTGAAGCTGCCTCATTTTTTTAAACATTTAGTGAAAAACAGAAGTTGGCAGGAAATGTGTTATAAACAATATCACCCCGCACATTCTTTGAATAATTCATAGCCAGTGTGTGGTAGAGGCATAGTTTCTGAAATGACATTTTTTTCCCCAAATACCTGAATGTTCCACATCAGTAACAAATGATTAGTTAACATTACTCCGCTAATTACAGTGCTTAGAGACCAAGGTCTCAGATCCAAATGTATTGTATTCTTATCAATTTCTTCTGAATTAATTTTTTCCATATTTGGTAGGAATGAAATATTTATCACAGTTGACTGTTCACTAATCACATTTTCCCAGTTGTACCAAAGTGTAATTGACAGATAAAATTGTATACATTTAAATCATACAATGTGATGCTCTGGTCTTTGTACATATAGTGGAATGACGACTATTGACCTAATCAACACATCCATCTACCCATACATTATCATTGGGATCTTGAGTGGTAAGCAAGGTTAGGTTTTGATGTCTCGGCACATTCCAACTGCATTATGCTGTGTTATTTATTTAAAATATGCAAGACTTATTCATTCTAGACATTTAAAACTTCATACGCCTTCATCAGTACCCTCCCATTCCACCTTCTCTCTGATCACTCAGTGACTACCAGTACCTAGTCTGCTGTTATGAATTCAACGTGAAGCTCACAGGTAACTGAGATCATACATGATTGTTTTGGGGTACTGTTTGCTGTTGTCATCCTATGTTTAACCTGTGATTGACAGTGTTCTTGGACATTATGTCTTACAGAAAAGTAAGACAATACACTCATAGCTATACAGAATATATAGCTGCCTAGAAGTTCTCATTGTATCTCCTACACCCAGTACTTAAACACACTCTTCTTCTCCCTTTTCATCTGCCAGATTCTTAAGATCTCCATTCATTTTCATTTTGTAAGAAAGGATCTCCATTCATTCGTTTTGTAAGAAAATGGCCCCCAAAGGCAGTAGCACTTGTTAGAGTAGGTATGGCCTTGTTGGAGGAAGTGAGTCACTGTGGAGGTGGCCTCTGAGGTCTCATATATGCTCAAGATACCTCCCAGTGTCTCAGACCGCTTCCTTTTGCCTATAAGTCAAGATGTAAAAACTCTCAAGTCCTTCCCTAGCACCAAGTCTGCCTGCATGCTGCCTTGACTCCAGCCATGATGATAATGTACTGAACCTCTGAACTGTAAGCAAGCCACCCCAATTAATTTTTTTCCTTTATAAGAGTTGCCATGCTCATGGTATCTCTTCACAACAATATAATCCCTAAAATACCATCTTATGCTTAATAACAATACCTATTAATAAGTAGTGAGTTTTCAGAGGTAGAAAGTCCAAAATACACTGAATCCCTGATCTCCCTTGATATAATACCTATTTAATTGTAATGTCAGGTCCTCTGGAAAGTGGATCTGAGCTTGCATTGCTTATGTGTGTGCATATGGGTGAGAGATGAGTGTAGATATTTTGGAGGCCCAAAAATGTGAGCCTATTTTCACGTTGACCAAAGGTCAGAGAGTTGGAACTTACCTCTAGTTCCTTCAAGATTATTGTGTTTCTACCTCAAACGATGGTCTCACCTAGGTAAAGGTCAGAGAGTTCTGCTCTCTCAAGGTTGTTGTCAACAGGTGTGGCTAATAGCCAGACCTTGTAGTTCGGGAATAGAGAACAGATGTTTCTACCTTAAACAAAAGCCTGTGGATCCAACTAAGTTCCAGTTCCCTTAAGGAGATAACTTTGGATTCCACCCAGGGAGTGGTTTGCCTTTGGTCTAGGACGTGAGCTTGACTTGTTTTGTTCTAACAACAGAATGTTTAACCATGAATGTAGCCTGTGACCTTCAATTGGTATGGTTCACGTCCTTGTATCATGTTAATGTAGTTTTTGTCTTATTCCTACCTTTTGGGCTCAGGGGTATTTTAAGTAGTTGGAAATTAAACCCGGGCAAATTTCAGTACTCACTGGAATTTTCTCCCGGTGCTATCCTCATGTTTCTCTGTTCTATCATTTTAATTCATGTCTTCATATTCTTCATACTATATTTCTAAATCCCCATGCCTCTACCCTGGCAAGAGGTATTTTTATCAAGGCTGATCCCTGACAAGATATGAGCTACGATATTAAAAAGGAAAACTCCAATGGGGAGAAACCAGTGTTGAGGAAACAGGCATGAGCAAGAGCAAAATGCCATAGCGATTCTTACTACTGTTTGTGCTAACCAAATTTTAAAACAAGTATTACTGGACTTTTGGAAGATTCTATAGGAAATGCATTTAGTATGCCAGCCACTATTAAGTTTCTCCAAAAAACACAGCTATTTATTCTTATAATTTTCTTAGTATAAAACTAATACAAATTTATTTTAAATGCCTCAAAGTGAAATTTTTGTGACTATCATGATGCAAAGCATTCTGTTTGTTTAGCACAAAATAACTACGTTTCAGCTTATCATGTACACAAAAACATCTATACTGCAAAGTCAGCCAAAATCCTACATATCTTTCTGCTGGTACCTTTTATGTTCTTAACCTACCAAGATATTATTGAGCCACTTTTAAATGACGAATCTAAGGATCACACCTCCATTATCTCTATAAACTCCAAACTCTACACTTAACTCCTTTTCAAGAAGCAATACATATATAATATACTCAATTGCAAAACTGCTCATGCATCCTTTTATACCTCCTTCTTTCCCTCCTTCCCTTCTTCCTTCTTTCCTTAGATAAGACCTCACTGTGTGTTCCAGAATGGCCTTGAATTCCTGATCCTCCTACCTACGTCTGCCGAGTACTAGGATTGCAGCCGTGTGTTACCACATCCAGCAGTCAACGCCCTGTTTTTCCCTGGTCTGTATCTATAGACTGTATTCCAGATATAGTCACAGAATCTGTAACATCTGATAATATCTGATTAAAAACTCTTCCAATGACCTAAGCCTTTAGTATCATGGGAACAAAACTGAACAATTGATCCATCTCAATATGATAGTTTTTCGTCCAGGTGTTTAGATTTCCTGTAGGCCAAAACCTTGTACTAGAACTATAATACAGTACAAGCATTTACAAAATTCAGAACCCAGTATGACAAACTTCTCAGCAAATTGTCCAATAACACTTATTATCACAATTACCCCTTACTTTGTTATTCAACTACAGTGTCGATGAAAAAAACATTAATGATGCTTTAAAGGGTGCTGTACTCAAGAAATGTGTAAACAACAGGGCCTAAAACCGAAGAACCAACCACTAAATAGGAGCAGTGCACCCACTCCTACAGCTGACAAACTTCCATAGACTCAAGTCACAGCCTAAGAAGAGAGTGATCATTTAACTGTTTATCCCTTCCTACATGTGAGTCATTTTATTAACTTCATTATTTGTAGTTAGAATTAAGTTGTCCATTAAGAAAATAATATTAAAGATGGCAAAATGCTAGAGTCTGTCCACAAGTTGTAGAGCTACACAGGATCAGTCAGGTCTCTGAGTTCGGCCCTGAGTCACAGGCCTTTCATTTCCTGGGACTTTCAGAAATTTAGTAGCCTATTCTCTCAACTGCTCTATGCCAAGGTTCTCCTGAGCCATAAACCTGCATCTCCATAAGTCTAGTCTCAGAACTTCTTGGGCGGAGCTCAGGAGAGGTTTCAGGGCGAGGCAGTCTCCACCTCATAAAATCAAGATTTAAGACCAGTAGTATTTGCTGCCTTCCAGCTTAAACTATCCGGCATTAAATTTTATAACACTGAATGTTTTCTACTTTTAATGCCTTTCTAATCCCATCGTTTTCTCCTTAGACACCAGCTTCAATACGAGCTATGAACTCATTATGCTCTATGAATTTGGTTCCCCCTTTCTTGTCTCCAACAGGAAATGTCCTAGAACCAACAACAAGTGGCCAGAAACTTTTGAAAAATCACATATTCAATGTGCATTAAATACATTAGCAGAGAAAACTCGGTATTTTGAATGCATCTATAGAATATTGATTTACTAGCGATTGATTCTTGTTTTGAGACAGAATCATGGGCCTTGAATTCCTAATAGTCTTGCCTCTGCTTCCCAGACGCTGGGATTGCACACAGGAGCATTTCTAAATTATGTTCATTGTATATCTGTACATTGTCTACATCTGTATAGCTGGACATTGTTCCCAGACCAAGTTCTCTGCACCAAATCCGCATGCACCCCGCAATGCACTTCAGCCCTGCATCACCCACCTTCATTCTTTCTTGCCTGGCTCATTTTTCAGCCCAAGTGCCATCCATCCACAGAACCTTTTCTGGTCCCACCCCTATCCCTAGGCTTACCCTGTGTCTCTCTTCTGTCATCCAGCTTCCTTAATCTGTTCTCTGCAATCACTCATGCCAAACTGCATCGAGTCTATTTATAAGCGCATGCCTCCTCTCAAAGACACAGACTCTGACCTATGTGTACCCTTGTCACTCATTAGCAGCACCCGTATATAATGGTTGCTCAAGCAAAGGTTTTGAATGATTGAGTCCCAATGAGACATTCAACATTATTCTGGAAATTCTATAAATAGTTACAAGTTATACTTTAATACAGTAAATGCTTTAATTTGTAATTGGCATCACATTTCATTCCATCAAAGATCACATAGTAAGAAATGATCATAGTGGGAATTTACATCCACGTGGCAGCAGTTCCAGTGCTCAGTGCCCACCACTGTTTATCTGAGTCATGGACATTAGCAGGAGCTTCATTCATCCCTGTTTTCTGAAATAAGCCAAAATCTCTTCTATAAATAAGTAATCAAATATCAGTACGATTTGCCTGCACTCTTAAACATTGCATTCGAATCTATCTAAGAGTGCATCTTCCTGCTGTTGATGTCACTTGCTGTTCAAGTGGCAACAGAAACCTAAGTGTCAGTCTAATTCCTGAGAGGTGACGGTCAGGAATCATTTGGGCCCTTCATCATCATAAGATGCACAGTTGTGCATAGAAAACCTTAACTTCATTGCCGCTTATAAAAAGCTGGGTTTGTCAGCTGTTTAAAGGGCCTGGAAATTATACAAATATCTCTTTGGCCCTTCGGTGTGGCATAATCATAAATTAGAAGGTGAAACGTAGTCTGTAAATGCACGGAAAACATGATGTATGGAAAAAACACCACTCAGTGCATTTTCTGTAGGGTTTTGTTTTGTTGGTGTTTTGTTTGTTTGGTTGGTTGGTTGGTTGTTTGTTTGGTTGGTTGGTTGTTTGGTTGGTTGGTTGGTTGGTTGGTTGGTTGGTTGTTTTTGCTTGCCAGATCAAGGAACACAGAAGAAACATGGAATCATTATACATCCAGCCACTTACAAAAAGGAAAAAAAAAGCAGAGTTCACTTATCGCCAAATAGAAAAAAAAAAATCTGATCAGGTTCCAGGACTGGGTGTCCTTTCCAGAAGGTGGCAAAATTAACAAAAGATGTTGCTGCCAGAGAGAAAAGCCATCTCTGAATGCTTGGAAGGTGACTCGAAGACACATGGGCAGAACATGGGCTTCTAGTCAATTCGCTGGTCCAGCTGCATGGCTCCATGCTGGCTTAAAAGTAGGGGACACCTGGAAAATTAAGGCAAAATCAAAACACGTCTCTGGGTTAAGAGGAAATCAAGCATGATACTGCCTAGGGAAGGAGGCACACGCTGGAGAGCTGCCCGGAACAGAAGTTGCTCTCACGGTGTCTGAGGTCAGACGTCACACTTTCATCCTCTGGGGCGGGTGTCAGCTCAGTATTTCCAGACCATTAATTCATCATTGTTAGAAACAACTTGACGTCAGGCACTAGTTTGAATGTTTATCTCCAGAATACTAAGTGGGAAGATGGTATGGCCTATTGGGGAATGAACAGAAGAAGTCATGTTTCCAGATGGCATCCGGGATTCATCCAAATAAAAGACCCCACCCCTGTCCTCAGCAATTCCAACTCCAACGAGAACTTCTTTGGTGGCATGTGTCTAGATTTAGAACTTACTCATGCAGGTTGCTTCTGTTACTCCCCCTGAACTGCTGTGAACATTAGACCTGGCTCTGCCATAAGTGACCAGGAGTTGTCCTCATTAGATACGTAATCTATTATCCAAACTCTAGCATTTGTTTTGTTTTGCCTGAAACTGCATCTTCCTCTGTAGCCTAGGCCTTCCTGAAACATCCTTTTATCACAGACCAGCTTAAACTACAAGCAATCCTCCTGCCTCAGCATCTAAGGTGCTGGAATTATAGCCTAGTGAGTGCTCAGCTACCATGCCTGACTTTACAGTTGTTTCTTTATCAAAAAGAAAATCTCATCTATTAGTCTAATAGTAAGCACACATGTTTTCTTAACTCCTCTCCTCCCACCCCACCCCTGTTACTTTTGCTAAGTGATGTTTTATAAAAGACAATAGGTTGAAGGAAGTCCTGTTCGGCATTCTGATGTCTCCAAAGCTTCGGACAGCAGGAGTTCCACCAGTGATGGCAGTTCCATGGGCACTGGGCTGAAACTGGAGAGACTCATCTGAAAGCTGTGAGCAAAGGCACATTCCCCGAACACCTTCCAAATTCCCTACCGCACGATGCTAAGTGCTTCTTGAGCTGTGCCAGGAAAACTTCTCATAGAAATAACAGCAACCCAATTTAAACTAATAGATGCAAAATCAAAGTTCATTGAAGACTTGTAAAGGATTGCCCCAGGCTGAAATGAAGGATTCAGTCTAGCTTTAAGAACAGCTGGGACTATGAGTTTTCCTGACCAACGGTGCTGCAATCAGAAACAAGATTCTCCTTTCTTCCCTCTTTCTTCTCCCCCTCCTTCCCCCCTCCACACTATCACTGATTTTTCATTGTCTATCTGCAGTCTTTCTAACAGCAGACCTTTCTCTGGTCATAAAGTCTCAAATATATACCAGGGTCACCAATAATCCATCACATTTTTTTGATAGAAAGTGTCCCAAGCTCCCTTTGAACTAATGATGTAGTCAAGAATGACCTTAAACTTCTGATCCTCTTGCCTCCACCTCCCAAGTCATAGGATTACAAGTGTGTACGAGAGTTGGAGACAAGGTCTTTAAAGAGGTAATTGTGTAAAAAATGAGGTCAATAAGGGAAGTCAGCGTATAATCTGGCATATCTTTATGAGAAGGAAAAATCTGGACTCAGAGACAAGCAGAGTAGAAGCCATACGAGCATATGAGATGGGAGGTGGCCATCTGCAAGTCAAGGAAAGGGGTCTGAAAGAGACCCTCCCCAACATTCTCTGAAGATGCTAACCTCACTGACATCTTCTGGGATTTGTAACTTCTCAGTCAATGGGGAAGGAAACATCCATGGCTTGGGGCCAGCAATCAGTGGTACTGCTTCCCAAGGCAAAGAAAAGAATCTTCAAGCACATTTCCCAGGGAGGTGATTGAGGAGGGCGGCACATGATCTAAGCTCCACCTTCAGACACCAGTGTTCAAAATACTGACTCCACACAGAAGCACAAATGCAGAGGAGCATCCAGAAGGAGCTTGCTCACGTGACCACAGGCCAGTTTTGATCAGGCCATTCTGACTATGATCCCTAACACTTTAGAATCAGAAAGTCTAAAATGTAGATAATACTATCCCAATCCTCACTACCCCCCTGACCCAAGCCACCTTCACCCCACCCTAGCAAATGTTCCCCACCCCGCTCAGTCCCTCCAGTAAAATTTTCATTCAGGGTCTGAAACTGAAGCAAATGTATCCATTACAAAAATAAAGAAATCTGGCGTCAAAACTTAGGGTGGAGAAATTGTTCATTGTCGCAAACACTTAATATCCTTTAAAGCAAAACAGAAAGACCATAGCACATTCCAGAAAATATTGAGTTACCCTTTTTAACAGGACAGGAATCAATTTGGGGACTTGACTAACGAGAGGAGCTTTTTCATATGTATGCTATATAGAGCTCACCGGCTTTTTAGAAAATTGTAACCACGTCTCATAACCTAAAAGTTGAATGTATTTGGTTTTGCCTTCAGCTTTATCTGACAATAGCAAGTCAAAGATAACGATTAGCGGAACTACATTTTCACAACTTCCTATGACATTTTAAAAGGCTGGTTTGTTTGTAGCATAGCCTCTCTGCCGATCCTGAGAGGAAGGAGCACAGACTAAATTTCTGTATTAGCTCACAGAGCACAACCCAGGAACAAACCAAATCTCAAAAGCTTCTGAGAAAGCAACAGAGATCCCTGTAATGGGAATGTAGTAGCACTTTAAAAATTCCACATTAATAACATTTATTAACAGTGCAACACTACCCAAAAATGTACCTGTAATGTGGCCAACTTTTTGTCAGAAACCAGACAAAGATGTAGGACATATGCTTTGAAACTAAAGAATCACAAAACTGGGATTATCCCTTGTCATAAATATGTGAGTTAAAACTTTGAACGGCATTAACTAGCAAGAAATAAAAACAGAAAATCATCTATTTTTGCATGGTTAATGTGTTTTAGTTAGTATATATGCATCGCTTTCATTAATATAGTCTCACACATATATATCATGTACTTTGTTGATATTCAGGCCACAGTAGGTCTATTGTCTCACCCATCCCCCATTTCCTCCTTTTCCCCACGTAGTCCCCCTTCAATGATGTCGTGTGTGTGTGTGTGATTATGTGTGTGTTTAAAATCTAGAAATCACATATAAGGGAAAATACTGTATATTTGGGACAAAATCTCACTGTGTCCTGTTTTTTGCTGTTTGAGAAGCAATAATGCATATGATATTTTCAAATGTAAAACTAACCATGTATTTCTTTTCTTTACTTTGTTGAACTAGGGGCTAGCTGTGTAGTTCAGTCTGACCTTAAATTCCACAACATTTCTGCACTACCTTCCTGAATGCTGGGGTTGCAGTAATGTACCACCGTGCTCTGCTCAAAATTTTAAACTTTTTTTAATTCAACATCAAATATTTGAATTTAGTACCCAACTTCAATGGAGCAACATAAGGGGAACAAACTGAAATATTTAGAACATGCAAATCTTTATTTTACTGTATTTTTATAATTGTCCAGATCCTGTATATGTGTGTGTGTGTGTGTGTGTGTGTGTGTGTGTGTGTGTGTGTATGTGTGTGTAGATGCGTAAAATAAGGACCATGAAGATAAAAACTATCTGCTTCCTGCTTGGTGCTAAGAAGCAGTAACTAAGCTGGAAGGAACTCACTTGTATCTACTGACTAATGGCATAAAAAGTACTTAGATCAAAACAGTCTTGTCTGGAATTAATTATAACCAAAGATTAGGGACAGCAAGGGGACTCACTGGGTTTAAGTACTGACTGTCAAGTTTCATGATCTTAGTTTGATATCTGGAATGCATTTGGTAGTGAAAGAAAAGTCAGCCTCTGCAAGTGACACAGTAACCTCAAACATGCCTAGCACACATGTGTGCGCCCATGTACACACAGACAGACACAAATAAATACATTCAGAAATAAATATAATTGACTAAATATAAGGTACATATTCAAAGCTGGATTTCATCTCACACTTCAAGAGAAAAGTTTTATGCCCAAATTGCAGAAAAAAATAGCTCCCCCAATCAAATCTCATCAAGAAAAGTGTATTCCTTAGAAGAACACTTCAACAGGGACAAGACTACTCAACAAAGTAGATATGCATATCATGAATTATGAAATACTGTACTATGAATGAACTGGTACAGGACTTGAAGGCCAGTCCTATGTCGACAATTCTGTAAGTTGGAAGAATATTGTGCATATTGGAAATTGTAGGGGAAAGTGTCTGCACAATGGAGAAGCAGAGAAAGTTGGATTGGGAAGAAACTGGATGTGACTCTTTTATTTCTTTTGGGATGATGAGGATCAAAGCCAAGACTAGCTGAACGCTAGGCAAGCCCTCTACCACTGAGCTCCATCCTGAGTTAGTGTGATGTTTCTATACCCCTAGTTTCCAAGTTCTTGGATGCCCTGATCTGTGTACATGCTGATGCCACAAGAGAATCAATATATCACAAATATAGAAATGTAACTGATCTGGATGAACAAATGTTTGAATATGTGTGTCTGTTTTAGCAGTAATCTTCTTTCTTTGTAATCAAAGATCATGTTACCTATTAGTACATATAAAGAAGGACTTTTGACCATCTCTCTCTTAACAGCCATTCTTGACATCTCTCTGCAGCAAAATATTGAGAGTTGGAATGATTCCCAGGAAAGTATATTGGAATTTATTCTATTGCCTCATTAAAGTCTGGCAATTGCAATGCACAGTGTAAATTACACTTCCATTCAAATTTCATGTTTTCTTTTAATGAGGAAGAATTCTTTTCTATTGTAATTTTCATATGTCTCTCTGTAAGTCCAAACCTGACAGGAAAAGTTTTTAAAAATACTTTCAAATACATTTTAGCATGAGATTTTTGCGATATTCTAGCATTACATTTAATATTAGTTCATTTCAGTTGTAATTACATGTAATTACTATGGTTAATTATCAACAATGTCCAATAATCTTGGGTTTTTATTTTAACTACTTTATAAGATTATCCATCAAATAAATAAAATTTGGCTGCATTCATAAAAAGAGAATAAATGTATGTAACTTTTTTTATTATTCCAATTGAAAACTATGTTTTTAAATGGGATCAATGCTAGTACTTAAAAATTCATACTTACTTATCTCAAAAATGTAAGTGTAGCTGAAGATAGAATTCTTTGAAAGACATGATTATGTTAAAATGTGTCTATTAAGGTGTACCCAAAAAGAGATACCAGAAATGAAAACACACATACACACATGCATGTGTACACAGAGAGAGAGAGAGAGAGAGAGAGAGAGAGAGAGAGAGAGAGAGAGAGAGAGAGAGAGAGAGAGAGAGAAATGACCCTGTGCAGACACACGTAGACAACCATCAGCACACAAACCCTGAGAACAAGTACGGAAGAAATCTAACCCTGTTGACATTTTGTTCTTAACCCTCTAGCCCCACATCAACAGAAAATAAAACACTGTGGTGTTTTTTCATGGCATCCAGGTTAAATTAGTGCAGTCTTAAGTGTGTGGTACATGTGGCTAGAGCTTTACCCATGTAAAGGGCTGAGTGTTGTTTCCTATGACCCAACTGTGAATAGGGTTGGGGAGGCTTATCCTAATTAGAATCTAAGTGAACCCTAAATACTGTACTAGAATCTTTTTCTTTTTAAATAGATTAGGGCACAGATGCATAGAAAGGAAGGTAACATGAAGAGAAGGGGTTATATGCTAAAGAAAGCCAATAACTGCGAGAAGCTTAGAGAGACAAGGACTCTTTCTAAACAGTCTGGAGACAAAACAGACCTGCCTGCTCTGCCCTCCAGAACTGGGACAGGATAACTCTCTATGAGCCGGTGCCTTGAGCCCATGGCTTCAGAAAGGTAATGCAATAGCACCCCTGGCCTACTGGAAGGCTGCCTTTGTGACTCCTGCCATTTGCACTCCATGGCTGGGCTTTTGGGTTTGTTTTGGTGTCTCAATGTGTTTGTTCTCTTTAGGGGATTTTGAAACAGGTAACCAACCACATTACTCTTGAATTCATGATTCTCTTGCCTCAGCCTCCCTAGGACTGCGATTACAGGCCAGCATCACTTCTCTTGGTTGCTCTCCTTATTGATAATTGTACTGGAAATACTGCTTTTGTATGATAGTCTTCACTGTCCACATTCATTTATTTAATGTGAATTTATGTACCATAAATTGAAAACCAGTGTTTCCAAGCTCTCAACCCTACCCAGGAGCCATCTCCAATTAACCACCATTCACAAAGGAAAAATGATTCTCTCCAAGGGAGTCTCAGTGGGTAAACAAATCGCACTTAAGGGCAGGCCCTGTGATCAGCAGTACGTGGCCAGCACGAAATGAACTAAAGGGTATTTTTGGAGATTTCTTTTGTCTCATATTGCTTGGCTTGGATATTTTTATACCTTACTCATCTTCTGTGTGTAACAGTTCCTGATATTGAGTTTTGATGGGTTTTATCTGTGTGTATGTGTCTTTTCATGTGGACGCATTTCTCATGGTTTTCAGAAGGTGTTTTGTGGTACTGTTGTCAGTTTGGTTTGTTTGATCCTTCCTTGTTCGTCTTTTTTGTTTGCCTGTTAGTTTTCTTTGGAAAGAGAGAAAAAAGGAATAGAGTTGGAAGGGTGCAGAGGAGGTGGTGAGGGTCTGAGGGAAGATGGGGGAACCATAATTAAAATAGATTACTTGAAAATAACTTCATTTTGCCGGGCGGTGGTGGCGCACGCCTTTAATCCCAGCACTCGGGAGGCAGAGGCAGGCGGATCTCTGTGAGTTCGAGACCAGCCTGCTCTACAAGAGCTAGTTCCAGGACAGGCTCCAAAGTCACAAAGAAACCCTGTCTCTAAAAACCAAAAAAAAAAAAAACCAAAAAACTTCATTTTAAAATAAAAATAATTAAACAAAGTCAGTGTCTTAATCAGATTTTTCTCCAAAGTATTCTATTTTTGTTAATTCATTAAAAATCCTATACATTAAGGCTAACACCTAAATTTTATTTTAATCACTATTAGACAGGAAAAGACAAGAATCTTCAATGTGGTCTTTTCTAACACAGCATTCTTCTACTGATATATATATCCCATTTGTATGACTCCCAGAAACTGTTAGTCAACAACCTGACCATAGTTTTATCTTGTTCATGACCTTGAGAGTAATTCTGTGTTCTTCAGATACAGGAGCTCACATAAAATATAGTTTGTTTCTTCCTGGCACGGTTTGCAGCTGTTGCAGTTTCATGCTAGGCTCAGCTTTAAGCAATGAGGCCTGCTTCTTCCAAATATGAAGTACTTCGGCTCATTGTATACCCTGGAATCCAAGGCAACTGGCTGCTTTGCTAACTTCTGGTTCAAGAACTCTGAGAAAAATCCTCACACTCATACGCACGGATACACACACACACACACACACACACACACACACAAGAGAGAGAGACAGAGAGAGGAGAGAGAGAGAGAGAGAGAGAGAGAGAGAGAGAGAACAGAGAGAGAGTTTATATATAGGCATATACTGGTAACATACAGGTAGAGAAACAAATTTACACTTGGACACTATTTTAGTTCTTAATTGTCTTCCTAATAGTTTATATTTATATTCATTTTATTTTTTAAATATTTATTTATGTACTTATTATATATACAACATTCTATCTGTATGTATGCCTGCAGGCCAGAAGAGGGCACCAGACCTCATTACAGATGGTTGTGAGCCACCATGTGGTTGCTGGGAATTGAACACAGGACCTTTGGAAGAGCAGGCAATGCTCCTAACAGCTGAGCCATCTCTCCAGCCCCTATTCATTTTATTTTTAAAAAGTGTTGTGTAAGCGTGTGTGTGTGTGTGTGTGTGTGTGTGTGTGTGTGTGTGTGGTGTATATGTGTAAAGCTAGGAAGAACTCTAGGGACAAAACCTGTTGCTACCCTCTGGGTCTCACCACTTTACAATGCTACAAAGATTCTGAGGGATCCAGAGCCTCTGCCTCCACTTTGAGACTCAGGGTTAAAAGTGGGTTTTTGTTTGTTTGTTTGTTTGTTTTGGGTTTTTTTTGTTTGGGGTTTGTTGTTGTTGTTGTTGTTGTTGCTGTTTTAGACAAAGGTTCTATGGTGATATTTAAGATATTCATCTGTCTGACGACAGAGCAAGGCCAGTTCGGGAACCCTCTCCTCTATTGCTTAGGAGTCATCCTTCTGGGTTCCTGAGAATTTCTCTAGAGCCAGGCTTCTTGCTAACTGATGGAAACAGAGGCAGAGACCCACATCAGAGCACTACACTGAGCTTCCAAAGTCCAGTTGAAAAGTGGGAGGAGTGAGAATATGAGCAAAGTGGTCCAGACCATGATGGGGACACTCGCTGAAATAGTCTACCTGAGTCAATAGGAGCTCAACAACACCAGCCACACTGGGAAGGAGCAAACATAAGACAAAACTAAACCCTCTGAATGTGGTTGACAGTTGCATGGCTGGGGCAGACTGAGGGGCCACTGGCAGTGGCACCAGGATTTATCCCCAATGGTTGAATTGGCTTTTTTACCCTCTATGAGGAGTGGATGGGAAGTGGGGTGGTATGTAAGTAAAAGGAATGGGAGGAGGGGAAGAAATGGGAACTGGTTTGGGTATGTATAATTTTAAAAAAAAGATAGTTTATTTTCTATTTTAAAAACTAAAAAAAAAAATTAAAACGTGTCTTTGTTTCCTTCTTTCTGGTATGTGTGTGAGAACCCTACACTGTGGTCGACATGAGCATATCCCTAACTGGCAGAATCCATAACAGGCAAAACAATGTTCCTATTCGTCAGGTCTTCATCCTTCCCAGGGAGCTGACTGTTCATGTCTTTGTTCATGACTAAATTAGACCATAACTGTAGAGTTACAAGAGATCTTCATACACTTTGTCCCTAAACCTTTTATTAAATTTATGGTTTGAAAATTACAGGTTTTTCATCACTTGCAGTTTGTACTTTCATACTTCTAGCAAGGATTTTTACAGGAAAAAAAAAAGCTTTCAGTTTTGATGAGGTCTTTTCCTTTATCAATTTTTCCTTGATAGACTGTGGTTGTGTTTCTCGTGCCATGCTTGGAACTCTTTTTTTTCTGGCTTTCTTTGTTTGTTTTTAAGTTTTTCTTTTTTCGAGACAGTGTTTCTCTATGTAATAGCCCTAGCTGTCCTGGAATTAGCTCTTGTAGACAAGACTGGCCACAAATTCAAAGACACCCGCCTGCTTCTTGCTCCCAAGTGCTGGGATTAAAACTGTGCACCACCACTACCAGACAATAACTCTTTTTAATTCATTTTATTTTTTAAAATGTGTGTGTGTGTGTGTGTGTGTGTGTGTGTGTGTGTGTGTGTGTGTGTGTTCATCTGAGTGAAGGCGCCTGGGGAGTCAGATGCATCAGGTCTGCTGTAGCTGGAGATGCAGGTGGTCATGATCTGCCTGACACGGTGATGAGAATCACACCTGGGTCCTCAGCAAGAGCTGAAGGCCTTCTTAGCCACTGAGCAATCGTCCCAGCCACCAGGCCTAAGGATTCCTAGCCCCAGATCCCCAGGTCCACTAAATTCTTATTTTTGTTTGTGTTTTCTAACAGTTTCATACTTTACATTTTAAGATCTGTTTTGAGTTAAATTTTGCACAAATATGACATTTTGCATGAAACATAAAACTAGCATATTTTTATCAAGGTATGTTAAATATAATAATTGCTTTGGGGACTTCATCAAAAAGTCAGCTGGCAGTATTTGTCAATGTCCATTTCCAAGTTCCTTATCCTCAATCAACTGACCTGAGCCTGTCAGTCTGCCCATGTCATGGTACCGGACTCTGTAGCCCTATTATAAGATTTAATATTACTTGGGTAACTTCTTCCACTTCTTTCTTTTTAAGATTTATTTACTTATTTATTTATTTATTTATTTATTTATTTATTTATTTATTTATTTATTATGTATACACTGTTCTGTCTGCATGTATGCCTGTGGGCCAGAAGAGGGCACCAGATCTCATTACAGGTGGTTGTGAGCCACCATGTGGTTGCTGGGAATTGAACTCAGAACCTCTAGGAAGAGCAGTCAGTGCTCTTAACCTCTGAGCCATCTCTCCAGCCCCTTCCACATCTTTTAAAAATAAGCCTTAGTCATTACAGCTCCTGCCTTTGCACCTAAAATTCAGAATTAGCCTATCTGTTTTCTAAAAATATTTCTGATATTTTGAAACGAAGTACATTGAACTATAGATCCATTTGCAGGAAACTTATCTTCAGTATGTGGAATCTTCCCATCAAACACTTGGTATGGGAAGGGGAGAAAAATTCAATACCATAGAGTTTACTTAACATATGCAAAACCATGGGTTCTGTCTCCAGCACTGAAAATTTATACACACACACATACACATAATCATATGTATATTTATATGTAACAGTATTTATATTTTATATTATATATAAATATGTCTATATATACTACAATGTATAGTTATATATAAATATTTATATAAAATAAATATACATTTATATGTGAGTGTGTATTATATATGTATTTTAATATGTAAATGTATAAACATATAAATATATATATGTGTGTGTGTGGTATGTGTGCCATTTAGTATGTTGATATAGGTAGAGAAATAGATTACATTTGAGAACTATTTTAACCTTTAATTTTCTTCTTAATAATTTATTTTTATTTTTTCCTCATAGGACTAGAACATATTTCTTACACACACACACACACACACACACACACACACACACACCAACACTAGCCCAAACAATATTTTTTTTTAATAAAGAACAAAGCAGGGAGCATTGTAACACTTGTCTTCAAAGCTAACAACAAAGCCATAGTAAACTAAAACAGCTTGATATTGGCACTGAAACAGAGACACACCGCCCAACGGAACAAAATAAAGTTTAAAATTAAACCCACACATCTATACACAACTGAATGTCTCTAAGACGTTAAGAATATGCACCACAAGTAAACAATAAATGTTTGAGTAGACAAACGTAGCCACCCTGATTTAAACATTACGCCAAGTATACCTGCATCACATCATATTATAGTCTGTGATCTATACAATTTCAACATTTATGTGTCGTTAAGAAATAAATTTAAAGTGGAGCTGGGACGATGGCTCAGTGATTAAGAGCACTTGCTGCCCGTGCAGAGGACCTGACTTCACCACCTTTACCCACACATAGAGGCTCACAACTCTCTATATCCCCGGTTCCAGGAGATCTGACACCATTTTCTGGCCTTTGATTCCAGAATACGAATACATGCAGGCAAAACAGTTACACACATGACACAAAAATTAAACATAGAAAAATAAAATTGACTTTAAAAATCCCTTTACTGTTTTAAAACATAAGACCTGTTGGCATAATATTTTTTCAGATATGTAGATACGGACCATGCTTAACATCTTAGGTCTGCCTTTTAAACAAACGATGATTCAAAATGTCTCTGTAGCTTATTTATTCCACTCATCAGCATTCTCTGTTTGTTAACTTTCCCATTAATTAAAATACAACTCAGAACTTTTAAAACCCGAAGCTAAGCCTGATATCAGTTTGTTAAACGAATCATGTTCTAATCTCTTGAAGTCTTTTCCAATTCCATGTCTCAGAAAGAGGTCATTACCTAAACTCTGGATGGCACCTGGAGACAGAAGGGTGGCCCAAAACGAAATGAGCTCACTGCAAAAAGTCCATTGATTACATGATTGAAAGTTTTAAGCTTACATGCAACACTATTTGAAAAGCCATAATTCAAATGGCAAAAATTAGACTAAAGATGTACAAGCAATTTTATGTGGTTCTTAGTTCTGCTAGCTCAACTTCTACTCTCTCAGAAGTGGCTTTAAGACTTAAAAGCTCTTCATGATAAAATGTCTCATTCTAATTTTCATTACTCTGACACTCCCTAGAAATACCCAGTTCTTTCTTTTTTGTATTCCTGCTGGGGGATCAAGGGTTTGATCATTCCTAGTGAGCTTCCCTAATATGGCAATATCATCCAAATCAATCACCAATCTGCTACACCTCTACTCAAAACTAGACACCGAATTTTCAGGAGACAATATTTTAACTATTTCTCAGAGGGCACTTATTTGACTCCAGTCATATGTTTCAGAGGTCTTTGACAGTAACAGAGCTTGGATGATCCCACACTAATTTCAACATTGGTGAATTTGTGTATTTACGATAACTGATTCAAAATCACTGCCCGCCGCAGAACATGGAGCTCTGACACAGTTTGCTTAGACTTGTGCAGAAAAGCATTCAATACGTCCAATTTTTCATGCAAAAAAAATGGAGAACATCATCCCCTACTTAATCATTAATCTAAATGTCCACCACACATCATTATAAGAACCAAAGGACATAGTCAGAATATCTCAGATTTTTAAATCAATATTGATATCAGGACCTGCATTGTTAATTAAAAAAATAGCAAAATGGTCTCTCCTTGTACGGTCATGGCGAGTACAATCAACACTCCAAAACTGGAGAACAAACTGACAAAATTGAGTTGGCGTTGCATTTTTTTTAACTCTCTGGGAAAGTGGAAGCAGATAAACACTGACTGACAATCATAATTAAATACAAGGATGAATAGGGAGACACACAAAGCTGGAGATCAGCATTCATATCCCTAGAATCCACATAGAAAGCCAGATGTGTCTGATGGTCTTCTTAAAATCTCAGCATTGAGAAGGCAGAGACAAGGTATTCCCAGAACAATTTATATGTATCAGTTGGGGCTAAAGCTCAGAGAAAATTGTGATGGACAGGGCAAAGATAATTCACAGCATCAGAGGACCAAGACACCTGCTTCTAGATAGTGTCTTCTAGACGTAAAAGGGAAGCTGCACCCATGAAATCACATCAACATGATTTCCTAAGCATGACCTGCAGAATGACCACACCAGCCAACATGTCGGTGTGGGGTGAGGAAAAGGTCACAGGTTCTTACCTGTGAAGTGAAGACGACAGGCACCTAATGACCACATAGAGTAGAAAAATCACTTTTCTCCAGGGTAAGGCCCCTCTGGCAAGTTATCTAAACCAAGTGGCCAGCCCTAAACACGTGGATAGCTCTAAACAGTAAATGGACTCACTAGGGTATGTGTGTGTAGATTAATGTATCTCTGTGTGTGTGTGTGTGTGTGTGTGTGTGTGTGTGTGTAGCTGTGTGTGTTACAATTAAATTAAATAAGAAGCAGTCATGGATTTAAGAGAAATTTGTGGGACAGGGACACTGGAAGAGTTGGGGGCCAAAAGTAGAAGGGGAAATGCTGTAACTACTAAAATCTGCCCCCCCAAAAATAAAATTTTTTAATTAAAAAGTGTCCTAGAGCAAACAAGCTAACCAGATCAGCTAAAGCAGGAACCCCAAGCTCAGTGGAAGATTCTTGCATACTGAGGAGCACCCACCCTAGTGGACAAGGTGGAAAACAAGGAGGAAGACATTCGATGTCAATCAAACCATCTTGTCACTCACCACATATACATATGCACCCCCATACACACAGGAACACTCTTCCACAGATGCACACCACACACACACGTAAAAATGTTTTAAAACTAAAAAGAAGAGCTTCAAATCACCTAAAGGATAAGTCATAGCAAATGGGGAAGCTCTCTTTTGAAAAGGTGTAGACAAGTAGTCAGCACAGGGACCGACCTTCACGAAGTACTCTTTTAACAGCTGTTGAATTGAACAGCTAGACTACGTCGTCCAAAAATACCGTAAGAGTTTAAGTAGAGCATGTATTAGTTAGTTCACTCGTTGCTATGACAAAATACCTAACGAGAGCAAATTAAGGAAGGAAGGATTTATTGTTGCTCTAAATTTGAGGGGACAGTCCATCATGACAAGGAAGACCTCCTAAGTGATATTAAATCTTGTCAAGTCTACAATCAATACTAGCATCGCTTCGGGGGAGAAGAAGAGAGGTGGGGAGGGGTTCCCTCGATTCAGTTAAGTGGTGAAATCATTGCAATACGCCAACTGTGAGCCTCCAACATAAAGTGAACACAAAATGAGGAAGAGATGCAAACGAAACGTTTTCACTGTTTACAAGAATTGGTTTCCAGAGCACTCTAGTGACTTGATGGAAATCCATCCTGGGTGCCAAGCCATACCATGACCACAGTAACTTAGGCACAAGGGGCATGGCTCATTCATCTCCTTATTCCTTCAGAAGGTCACAAACACGGAAGAGAACATAGCAAAATGTTCAGGGCATGTCAATGAACTGAAGGAGCCATTTACTCTTCACCCCCAGGGTCTGTGTGCCATATTTGCCGTGAGATGTTCAGAATTCCCCCTCAACTTCACCCACCCCTTAACATACATTTAAACCCCCTTAACTGCTTCATCTCAATGCCAGCCCCAGTTTTATCTTCTGCCACAGCCAGCTTGCTCTTTACATCAATCTTCTCCATTTTCAGCCTGATTCTCCTCCCTGCCTTGTTTTCTTCTGTTTGTATTTTCTGGCTCTCTATGACTTTGGGGCCCCTCATTTTCCTGTGGGCCCACAAGTAGCCTGTACCTGACCACAAGCACAGGGCTCTGGGAATACTCGTTCAGTAAGTTTGTTTGTTTTTTTAAAAAAAAATGTTTTTATTGAGCTATACATTTTTCTCTGCTCCCTTCTCCTTCTCTCCCTTTCCCTTCTACCCTCTCCCATGATCCCCATAATCCCCACAATCCCAATTTACTTAGGAGATCTTGTCTTTTTCTACTTCCCATGTAGATTAGATCCATGTATGTCTCTCTTAGGGCCCTCTTTGTTGTCTGGGTTCTCTGGGATTGTGAATTACAGGCTTTATTTTTCTTTGCTTTATGTCTAAAAGCCACTTATGAGTGAGTACATATGATATGTGTCCTTCTGGGTTTGGGTTACCTCACTCAATCTGATGTTTTCTAAATCCATCCATTTGCCCACAAATTTCAAGATGTCTTTTTTCTGCTGTGTAGTACTCCATTGCGTAAATGTACCACATTTTCCTTATCCATTCTTCAGTCAAAGTTCATTTAAGCTGTTTCCAGGTTCTGGCTATGTCAAACAATGCTGTTATGAACATAGCTGAGCTCATGTTCTTGTGCTATGATTGAGGATCCTTTGGGTATGTACTCAAAAGTGGTATTGTTGGGTCTTGAGGTAGGTTGTTTTCTAATTTTTTGAGATATTGCCATACTGATATCCAAAGCAAATGAACCCGTTTGCACACTCACCAGCAGTGGAGGAGTGTTCCCTTTACCCCACATCTTCTCCAGCATAAACTGTCATCAGTGTTTTTGATCTTGGCCATTCTTACAGGTTTAAGATGGAATCTCAGAGTTGTTTTGATTTGCATTTCTCTGATGGCTAAGGATGTTGAGCATCTCCTAAAGGGTCTCTCAGCCATTTTAGATTCAGTATGTCTGTTTCTATTGCTATTCATTCTTACCTTGTTTTCTTTGAGACTTTCCACGTTAGGACTCATCTATCTCTGAGAAAAACCTCTAAGGTCCTCTTATGTGGCTCAGCTGGTTCCCGTTCTCTTTAATCTAGCTCTCTGCTATGTTACTCTTAGAGATTCCTTTTAATCAGTCATGTCTGAACCTGATTTTATGTGAGGATTCCCTGAGGTGTGGGCCTGATTGACTTTCTTTTCCATGAAACAAATTAATAAAATACCTACTGATTTGATTTGCCTATAATACTCGGTGAGTCATCTTCCTTCAAATCAAGCCACACGGATTCACATCACTGAGTTACGTCGCAATGAGTCTGGGTTGTTTTATTTCCCTAACAATTCCCAACAGCTTCTGGAAGAATGTTTTACTCTGAACTGAAAAATTAAATTCAAACTTCAGCCTGAGTCAAGCAGACCTGGTAAAAACGCAGGTCAAGTCACACACTGACTTGGAAAGCCTGCTCCCAGGTCCCAAAGCAGCCTCTGGTCAATGATTCAGAGGCTAATTCAGGATCTCTAGAAGGCTGAGTACAAGTTGTATTAGAAGTGCAAGGGTAAAGTCAAGGAAGGAATTCCACATTCAGCCTATAAAGGTAGAAGATAAAATTTGAGAAGCAAGCCAGCCATGGCATGCAAGGAGCAGGGGTACCTGAGGGTCTCAGTGACCAATGTACCTGAGTCTGATATGACTGTTACACACACATATATATATATATACACATATATATATACACACATGTATGTATAATGTAAAACGTGAAATAATCAATAATCACCAAAATCTGTGCTAGAAACAGCATTCATTTCCAAAGGTTTTCCCTGCTCTCCTTGCTAATTATTCTTATGACTATTCATTATTTGTAATTGCTATTTGTATGTGTGTTTACATATTAATAATACTTCATCTTATCTTCATTCTAGATGTTTAAACATCCTAGCGACCAGGGTAGCTCTCTGGATCAGGTGTCCCCAGGTTCTTGGCTTCTGGCTCAAGAAATTGAAAAGGCACACAGAAACAGCAAGGCACCAAGAAGTTTCATCTAAAGAGACAATCCAGGATGCATTGCAAGGGAGCAATGGGCCACTTGAGGCAGAGCACCAAGCCGTATCAGGTTACTGGTGAGGGCTTTCTTTTGCGCATCTAAGGGGAGGAATTGATACTAAAGGGCAAGGCATGAGTGCTTGTCTGGTTTTGATGAACAGACATGGTTTATATTACTTAGCCTTTTCTGCTGCATACACCCTTCGCATGATGCATTTGGTTTTAATCACATGTACACTCAATCATACATAAACATGGATGCCAAATACAGGATTTTCCCTCAGAGTTCACTCAGAAGATACAGTTTGCCTGACTTACTGTCCACACTCTTAAAACTAGTTCATTCTGGATCCACCCTCTGTCTCCCATGCCCAGATATGTTCCCAGGCATGTCTGACTGCTAAGTAACTGTTACTTAGTTACTAAAGGGGGAGTTACCAAAGGGTGGCAATGAGAGGCAGAATGCATTGCGTTATTTGGGGCGGGGTGTATGTGCAGCTCCAAGAAAGTGGGGCCCAGATCACCAAGCCCATTGCTAGCAAAGGGATGGTGTAGCTCAAGCCAAGGTGAGCGCTGAGTTGCTAAGCTTCCCATAGACTTTCTTGCTTCACACCAATGGAGTTCTTTCCAACAACTTGCTTCCAGTTGGGTTACCATTTATCCTTATAGTTCTTGCAGAGCTATGAATTTTTGAGGCTTGATGTTTTCATGTTGGTAAAGCTTAAGAACGGGGGTTTAGTTGTATATAGTACTTTGTGAATTTTCATTTGACATTTAAGAAGAGGGGACCTATAGGATGACTTGGTGGGTAAAGGTCCCTGTCACCGAGCCAGACAACCCGAATTTAATCCCTGGAATTCGCATGGTGGAAGGGGAGAAGCAGCTCTTACGAGTTGTCTTCTGATTTCCATATGAGTGCTGCCCTCATTAAATTAACAAATGTAACTCTTTTTAATTCATGAATTAGCTCATCATTTTAGTGATGTGAGATCATACATGAAATTGTCATGATCTTATGGAATCGGACACTCCAAATATTTTTAGAAACAAAAATGAATACAAAACAATTTTAGTAAACTAGATGGCATGATAAAAAGTCTAAAATCTTTTAAACAGAATTTTAGGTTAATATACTAGGTTAAGATATTAATATAATATCTTAATATTTAGAAAAGATATGAAGGGAAATGTTTAAAATTAAATAATTTAAAATGTATCTTTTTAGTGAATAATATATTTTACAGATAAAATTCAGAACCCCAAACCAGTACATGATTTGTAAGTTCTTACATGTATGTCAAGTCAATATTTAAAGAAGCAAGTTTTGCTGAATTTCTAAATCATACCACAGAGGATGAATCAGCAAAATAGATGCCAACAAAAGACATATATTTCATAGGTTCCTAAATCAGCATTTCTATCCTTATTAAGGAAGTCACCTTGCTATGGTTTACTTCGGTATATGATTTCTCCATATGATTAGTGTGAAGGCATCCATTACAACTTAATGAGTAAATTATAAATTCTTATTTGCAGCTCATAGACCTCAAAGCCTGCTTCCCAGAGCATTTCACAGGAGGAGCAGAACAGCCATAAATTAAAAGTTGATTAAAGATCAGCAGTTTAACTTGTTATGCAAGATAGAATGGGACTTCCCTGTTCTAGACCGCCATCGCTGGCATGTGTTCTTAATCATAAACCCATCGGCTTTCCGTATTCCACACTGGACTCCAAAACCACCCTCTTTTTCTAAAAAAAATAAAATAAAAGCAGAAGTCCATGAAAGATGGTGGTAAATAGAGTCTGGAAATTTAGTTCTCCCAAGCTCAGCCATGAACATCAGAGTCCTGTCAGTGACATCACCACCTTCTGCCAAGTTGACTCAGACCAAATAGCTGATTGATATGTCCTTTGTCCACGCTATCACAACTACTGGCGAGCAAATCCCAGTATACCAGGCTTACTTAAGACTTCCTTAGAGAAACCGAAGAACACAAAATGAACAAATTGTCTGAACTCAAAAGAAATTGCAAGGGCTGGAGAGATGCCTTCGCAGTTAAGAGCGTTTACTTGCTTTTCTGGGAGTCCCGGATTCAGTACGGTTTCCAGTGCCTGCATGAGGCACCTCACAAACTCCTAGAACTTCAATTTCAGGAGACCCTGCGCTCTCTTTCCCACAGGCACTTGCGTGTGCATGACAAACACTAACTCACACACATACTCATAAATACAAATGTATTTTAATTTTAGAAGAGGAGTACAATCTCTTTGATACCCCCACCCCTTCACCCTACCCCCATCACAAAGACAGAAACTGGTCCAGGAAGGAAAATCACCATGTATTTAATAGTGTGTTTCCTATCCAATGCCTGCTGAATGTCTTTCCCCTTCAGCTCCTCACTTATTGGTATCCTTAACAGTGGTAGGGCACCTCTGGTGTCAAATGTTTCTAGGGCACATCCGAAAGTAACTGCCAGCTCTATTCAGCCCCAGTCACAGCTCTGGCTAGAAGCATCTCCAATGTTGATAGCGCTCCTGACCAGTACCATGTCACCATGCAACAGCTAAGGGCTCTGTCTAAAGAGTCTTCTTGTTTTGAGGATAACTTCTATGCAACATTATTTCTAAGCAATTCATAAATTTTGGCGCAGATTTCATTCAGCACTATGGAAAAAAAGTTAATGAGTTTCCATCACTGAAAGTAATTTGGAGTCATTGGGTATCAGAAAGGGGGCACGGTGCATTTATTTCAGCCGGGGTATCGTTGCATCCCAACAACCCCCCTTCTAGTGAGCATTTCCCCACTGTGCACAGAGCAGGCATAATGAGAAATTCTTGTGAGACAGTTTCAGGGTACCTACAGTTAGGTAGGCAGTGAAAAGCAGGAAGTGCCTGTCAGTTTCAATTAGCAAGTACCTACTGAGTACTGACAACTTCTCTAAACTATGCTAAACAGTTTGAAGTATAGAAAAATCTGAAAGATTTGTTGGCCTTCAGTTCCTTGCATTCTTGTTACGGTAGCTCATAAATCAACTGGGAAACAATACAAAGAGATAGAATGGCTCCTCTAGTCAGGAAGTTACCCCTGCACACACACACACACACACACGCTTTACATTTTTGGAATGTGGTGTGAAATAATTCCAAAACTCTAAGTTCCAAGAACGACCTCTGCTTTCATAATATACTGAATCTTCAATTTCTTAAGGAAAAAAAAATGCTTAACATTCCAAACAATCATCTTTCTTTATTCACACCACTGGGTGGTTAGCATTCGTCTTCATGTATGGAGGGAAAGGAAACAGAAACTAGAAACAGGGAAATCCAGGCCAAAGAACTTTAAGAGGAGAAGGAGTTACCGAAGTCTAAGAAGGGCTAGATGACCATCTGGGGACAAGAACAGAAGGACAACATCACATGCTTTATTTTCCTGCTCTGGAAAAAAAAAAAAAGTAAAAGCATGGAAGTCCTTATGGAAGCCTGGAATGGGAGACTAACTTGTGGGCCTACAGGATTAGCTATGAGATTTGGTAATTTTAAAGTCTCACTTCACCTATTAACTATTCTGTGTGAATTATATCCAGTAAAATCAGACATAGTACAAACTGACTGAACAAATACAGATGAAACATAGCCACCATTTAGCCTATAAATATGTACTTCCTTCAATTAGAAGAAAGGATACCAATATACATGAGCATACACCCATCTTAAGTTATTACACAAAAAAAACTGCATGAGAAAACTATTTACAGACATGATATTTTTAAAACTAAAACATACCCATATGGAACCCTCTCCTTCAGTTATATAAATAAAATATAACAACTGTCGCTGACCTGAGTTGAGGAAAAAGAAGCAAAGAACCCAAAACCAAAATTTAGTAACTGATGTAATACAATAGATTAACATACCCAGATAGATGATAGATAGATAGATAGATAGATAGATAGATAGATAGATAGATAGATAGATAGATACGTAGACACATAGATACGTAGATACGTAGATACGTAGATACATAGATACATACATGGATATCTCAGTAAATAGTCCACTTGCTCTATGACTTGGCTTTAATAGCAGAAGGGTGACAGCTAAGATAATTGAAAAGAGGATCAATAACATGAAATAATAGGTTTCAAAACATGAACTATTTTATATTCATCCAGAATCTTACAACCATCGCATCCCACACATCATAGGAAATGAGATTTCCACACAGATCAGCAACTTTATTCCCCCAAATTAACCACAAGTCCATAAGCATACTCCATAGAAGACCTTAGTTCATAGACACAGCAAGACAGTAAGTAGCATAGGCTTCAGTGTTGCCCCTGCAAGTCTAGGATATTGAGAATCACACAAGCTAAATCTGTTGCCCCTTCTTCCCTGACAATGAGATTTCAGAGTACCAGAACAAGCTGTGGATGCTGCTGGTGGACAAAGACATCAATGGTCTTACTTAAAACTAGCACTGGACCCTGTATGCCACAATATCAACCTTTCAGGTGAGATCTGCCCACTAGAAAAAAAAATAACCCAACTATGGTTCCTGGATTGACAGATACTGCAGATATCTGTACAAGTAAAACATAAAACCAAAGTAGCCAAATGTCTGGCAAAATGGAGTAGATGATCTCCAGGCCCCATCCCACACTGAGGAGCTACTGGCAGTGGGTAGCTGTCAGAAAGGAAAACCTTGCTTTACTAAGGATGTGGTCACTGGGAGGTTTCCCATGCTCCAGAGCATGTCCCACATCCAAGTACATAAGGGCAGCTATCACTAGACTTACAGCTCTGAATCTCAGAGCCTGGGAAGAGACAAATGGGCAAAGCCTACAGGACGCGCTAAGTCATTTCCAGAGACCCCATGACCCAAACAGTGTTGCGCTGTGGGAGGATGGGGGCAGGCTTCAGAGCTCCACCTTTTCCAAACTGCAATGTACTCTCTTCTGTGTTTTCCCTGCAACAGCTCTGATACGGAATTTTATTTGTGGGCTGCAGGAGGGTAAAATAAATACCGAGCTACAGTTGCTGTCATTGCCTTTCCACAGTCATTTTGCTATTAACTGTTGACAGACCACTGTGTAGGGCGATGAGATCTGAGGCCAAAGAAGGGGAAGAGATGTCAGAGTTGGGAGGCTCTTGCCTGTGTGAGGCAGCTTTGACACACATTGCAGACAGCTTGCAACAGCTCTGATGGAGACAAGAGAAACCCAAGTGTTGCAAAAGGAGACAGTGAAAAGATCTGAATATTCAGCCTGCCACTAACCGTACCTCCCCTCCTCCCCCTCATATTCCCTGCCTTGCCAACACAAGTTCCTTAACACTAACAGTGCTGAGAATTGTAGTAATGAGCACGGTGTCAGGTCAAAACCATCATTGCTCTCCACATGGGAGCCTAGCTGTGAAAGCAGACTGCCTTCTCTCCCCTTCTCCCAGGTCAGAATATTCTGTGAAGCGAGTGGGCTCTGAGAAGTGTTTTAGTCTGGGCTGGGTATTGCTGTCCTCCTAAATAAACCACTGCACATCCTGAAATTGTTCTAAGTATAGGGGTATGGGGTTCTCTCTCTGTCTCTCTTCCTCCCCCTGTCTGTCTGTCTGTCTCTCTCACACACACATACACAAACACACAAAGAGATAATGAGGCTATGTCTACAGCTGATTAAACAGAATTCTCTGATTCCTCTATCTTGAATTCCTATATGTTACCCAAATGTACTCACCCCTTCTCTATAAAAACACAGATAGTCTCTCTATTATATCCTAAAAACTAATGTCAATTTTTATATTAATGTGTACTGAGAAGCATCTCGACCTATGTCAAGGAGCCTGAACTCTCAGCCTGGATTTATGACATTTTTATTTTTGATGGGTAGGGCATCCTTCAACCATTCTAGAAATGACCTAGCCAGCACTCCTATACACCACCATTTCTGTTCTCTGTATTAACACCTAGACATCCTCCTAACTGCTCTGCTGGAAATAGAAACTAAATATTGTTTCTAAGAATTGATCCCTCTTAACCCTGAAGTGGAAAAAATCAATATTATGCAAGTAAAGGGTGAACCCCGAGTCTAGTATCTATTACATTTTTCCTGGCTGGTCTTCTGGGACTACTCTTGATAAAAGGAGATGGTGTTTTTAAATCAGTAGTATACGTGTAGACAGAGTTGAAGGAAAATAAATGAAGAATAATTTGCTTAGGTTCTAAGATTTCTACCACGGGGACACTCTGAACTGTCTGTAAGCCCAGCAAGTTGCAGCTCCAGATCCAGAGACAGGGCAAGAGCACTGAGAGAGCTGAGGGATGTGCGGATGCTCAGAACAGATCAGGATCCCGACTGGCCAATCAGAGCTGTCTTCACTGCCTGGCACACCAGAGCCACAAGGTGAGGAACCTCTACTCTTCATCAGAAACCAGGGTGAGCTTCAGATTACTGTACTGAATGAGGAAAGAGATTTGTTGGGGTGCAACAGGAGGTCTCCTTGAAAACCTGGGATGCCTCAGGGGGGAAAATACAAACAAAAACAACCTTTGTACTTGAGCACAGCAAATGAAGATGTGAACTTAGATGCTAAGTTAAATCCAAAATTGATTAAAAATTTAGAAATTTCTAAAAAATATTATGAAAATACTGCAGTGTAATTCCAGGGTGAGAAGAGATTTTTAGAAAAGACACCAAAGGTAGACATAGCGATGGAAAGATATAAACGAATGCTTATGTAAAACTACTAAATGCTTATGGAAAAAAAAAACTATGGCAAAGTAAAAAATATAAAATATTCATAATTTGCATGACACATAAATGGAAAGAATTAACAGAGAACACCTTCAGAGACATACTAACACAGATATAATTTACAGAAAATAAAAACAAATGGAAAACAAACATTTAATTACACAAATACAGAAAGCTAAACAAAGTTTTTTTTTTCAACCATGAATTTTGATCCATCTGACTCGCTACTGGTATGTCTGACTTTAATAGACTAGTGGACTGTATAGAGTCCGTAGCATCTTTCATATGTTAGTTAATGAGACACCTCTTAGATACCTGTAAACATTTCAGTGATGCTACTGTTAATGGTACCTGCCAAAATAAAAGGGGGAAATGTGTTAAGGTAGTAGAGAGAATGGGTTGAATTTGACACAAATACCATTAGAAAAAATAATGAGATAATAAAGTAGCAAAAATTAATCTTTGATACCTCCAAAATTCCTAAAGTATCTCATAGAGCTTTTGAAGGCAGCAAACGGTAATTCCATCATCCGCCTTTCTTCCTCAGACTGCACTCATATGATCACATGGTAGGAAACAGTCCTCCCTGGGAAATGGATGCATTGTGTTGAGTCATCTGACTATTGCCTTTTCCCTTACTAATAAAAAGTCTGACTCATGCTCTGAACTCTTTCCCACCAGTCATCAAACATGTCACTCAGAGAAGTCAATAGATTTAATAGCTTGTACCAAGTTCAATCAGTTTTCTTTCTTTTGTTCTTATTCCTGTGTATTTTATTCAGAACACCACACACACCATACAATCATCTCTGGAAATGCATTTATCAATCTGAGATGTCCCCAGTACAGTGTAAGAAACATCCAAAATTTGTAGCACAACTTAAATATTTACCATCCAATTTACTTGATGATTTCAACTAGTAAGAACAGCACTATAAAAGGGGGGTGTGAAAAATAGGCAGATGATTGGCCCAAGGGGAAATTCTTGCTAATTATAGCAGCAATATTAGTATGTGTTGGGAGCTCCTTAGCCTCCCAAGAGTTACTTGAACTGTAAGTTCTCAGTGGGCAAGGGGGCAACTGATCCAGTAATGGGGTGTGAAAGGCTATCCCACCCGAGGTGATATTAGTCAAAGGTCGCTTGAATTTTAAACCTCATGCCTGTAGGTTTGGGGGTCAAAGAAGAGTTTAATAAAGCATTGATCTGGATCCACATGATGCACTGATCTCCTATGAGTTGAAACTGATCCTAGCAGTAAAAGCACAGTACCCAAAAGCAGCCGGAAAGGCTCACCGCATTGATAGCAGTATTCAAAGACTGTGAGCTGGTAGAGACTCCAGCAACAAGCAGGAAGGCAGCAGTACCCCCTGAGACAGAGTCATAGCCATGCAAAACCTTTCAAAATGATCACTAGAAGAACATTCTTAGTTGCAAAAAGACCTACAATCCAAGTCTGTATATTTGTAGCAGTAAGGCCATGGAAATGAGACAGCAACCTTGCACCATCACACAAGTTGGCTTTGGAAGAAAATACTAACGAGAATTCATTCATCAGTGAGGATTGAATAACTTCATCAGTTGCAGAAAGAAAAAAAAAAAACATCAGAGAAATTTTAGAAGCGCTTAAGTAGAATTTCCTACCAAGTATGGGAGATGCCAGAGTCAGGTTACAAGACTGGCATGGATGGTTCTAGTAATTCATCACTAATGAATTAGACCATTGCTGTGCCTGCTGTATCTCTGACTGTGGGACAGCTGCTGGCAAAGCAAAGACCACCAGAGAGCAGAATTTAAGTCTTCTACAGCATTCAGTGGGAGAGACAGAAGAACCAAAGCCTCATAATTCCGGAAGGGATCGCTACTGAACTGGAAAGGTATACTTCCTGTGTTTAGGAGGCCATAGGGATTTACAGTAGTTAGGAAAGCATAGGTATTTACAGTAGACAGAAAGGAATAACATTTTCTTAAAATTTCCCAGAATTCTCCATTTCAAAAAAACTTTAAAAAATCACCCTATAAATTGCATTAGGTCAATACCACAAGTAGCATCATGAAGCAAAAAATTTCAAACACATGTCTGTATTTATTCTCTCTCATTGAATAATCCATCACAGCTCTTATTTCTATGGCTCCAAAGCAGCATATCAGTCAAATAAAAGACAAGATATTTTAAAGACATAAAATTAAAATTGCTGAAATCTTTATCCTGTATGTACACTTATTTATCCTATGTGATGCTTATTTCTTCTATTAACTGGCTGCTTATTTTGATACTGATTTCTAAATCTCCATTTTTTTCTACTGTGTTATGAAATATACAGTTTTGGGTAGATTAAATTGCTAATGATATCACAAAATGTCATCTTCCAATCACTAGTTTTTACCAGTGTTAGCAGGGATTATGTCAGATTGGTTGGACCTCATGCCTTGTAATAAATCTATTCTAACCTCTATAGTTCTCAATCCTATCAGGAATTTTCCATCTCTTTAGAAAGCTGTTTTATATTTTTTCCATAAACTTAAACTTGACTAAACTCTCCCTTTCTTTTGTAACAAGTTTATGGCATTATTATTATTTTAAAAGTTTTGGACATATTGAAAACTGACGGCAAATATAATTTCTGCTTTATAAGCAAAATGAGATGGTCCATGTTTTTCTAGAGAAATGGCATATATTATCTTACGTTGACAGGAAGTTATCCTTGGTTGGATTTAGAGCCAACATCTATTCATTAGACTTGCTGAAAACCATTGTGCAGAATTTTCACCAACTGTACACCCCTCCTGAATCTGCTCTTGCCAAAGCAGAACAGCAGGGAGCCAAAAGAGGCAGGTACTGTGGTGTCTGTGAAAGATAAACAAAAGAATAAAGGAGGTTTCACTTCCTGGAAGCCAAGATAATCATTCATGAAGATAAAAGGCCTCAAGGAATGTGGAATATTGACAATTGTTTCCCTGGCTAGAGACTTCAGGTCTGCAGAACCTCCACATCCTCTTGGGCAATGTCCCAGGGAGAAGCATGCTGAAGGATGCTCAGAGAAGTGTTTCAGAACTCCACAGGAAACCTATATGTTAGGTTTTTGTCTGTTTTGACAATGTGTAGGGAAAGAAATAGGTGCCTCATCATAGCCTTTAAAGTTATGTTGGCAGGGGTTTTCTGTCCCGCCTGGTCCTGCAGCCGTTTAGTCCCAAATAAACACACAGAGGTCTACAGTAATTATAAACTACTTGGCCTATTAGCTCAGGCTTTTTATTAACTCTTATTACTTATATTAGCCCACAATTCTTGCCTGTGTTAGCCATGTGGTTTGGTATCTTTTTCGGCCAGGCAGTCACATCTTGCTTGCTCTGTGTCTGAATGGCAACTGCACACTGAGCTTTCCTCTTCCCAGAATTCTGCTGTACTCTCTGCCCTGCTTCTATTCCCTGCCTGGTCACCCTGCCTCTACTTCATGCCTAACTACTGGCCAATTAGCATTTGTTTAAAACTTAAGTGACAGGGTATAGACCATTGTCCCACTGCACTTCCCCCTACACTTATTTTTTTAAACAAGAACTCTGAATTGAATCTCCTTTGTTTAGCTTTTCTCCTGATCATTATCCATAGCAACTTGTAATTAACATTCTAAACAAAGGTAACCATCCATAGTCCATATTTTAGGAATGTGGGTGTAGTTTTCCAGGCTACTTCCTGCCGATTGGGGGCACTAATAATCTTATGGGGACCTAAAGAAAATTTAAAATTATGATCGAGTCCTGACTGGAGTATCCTGTGAAGCTTGATCATCTCAGGCAGCATTTTGAATCTGTTCTGGATATAGAACTCAGATATCCAGACTATCCACTCCAATCAGAGATTTCTCAGGGGGTGTTCCTTGAACAAATATGATTTTTCTTAATCCAGAATGAACCCACAGCCTCTCATTTCCTGTGGAAACAAAAGCAAAACCTCTTCTCCAAAGTAGCATACCTTTTGACTTAAATTTTAAAGTCAAGGCTTTTTCAAAATATATGTGTTAGATTAATTCAGCAGCATTTATAATGAAATACCTTTTAGTGGCTTTTGGTTCTTCCTCAGCAATCAAACAATTTAAAGACAACACAATAACATAGAGTATCCAGACTCTCTGTGTATTTTTCATCTTTATGTGGCTTTACTTTAAACACTAGTTCTTTTATTTTTATTTTTAATTTTTGGCTTTTTGAGACAGGGTTTCTGGTGTAGGAAGTCCTTTTGTCTGTATGTTGCTTTTATTGGTTAATGAATAAAGAAACTGCTTTGGTCTATTGATAGGGCAGAACTTAGGTAGTCAGAGAAAACTGGACTAAATGCTGGGAGAAAGAGGCAGAATCAGGGGGATGCCATGCATCCACCATTGAAGATAGATGTGCTGAATCTTTGCTGGTAGGCCACAACCTCATAGTGATATGCAGATTAATAGAAATGGGTTAAATTAAGATGTAAGAGTTAGCCAATAAAAAGCTAGAGCTAATGGGCTGAGCAGTGATTAAATTAATACAGTTTCTGTGTGGTTATTTCAGGGCTAAGCTAGCAGGGCAGCCGGGATGAACAAGTGTGTCCTCCTCCTGTAGGTTTCTCTTTGTATCTTTGTCTGTCCTGGAATTCTCTCTGTAGACAAGGCTGTCCTTAAACACACAGAGATTTACCTGCCTCTGCCTCCCAAGAACTGGAATTAAAGGTGTGTGCCACCACACCCAACTACTCTCTTATTTCTTATTTTAAATATTTTATTCTTTTTTCTTTTCTCTCACAAGTCTACATATATATTTTTAAACACACTGTAAACCATTTACAGGTTTCTTCATCTGAATCTATCTTTACTGTATATCTTTTTTTTTCTGACCACATGTGTCTTTAATTTGCTAAACGATATTGCTAGGATTAAAGTCATGGCTTTGACAGCTGGATCCAACCCATTCCTTAGCTTTCTGAGAGCCTAGTTTCATGGCAGAGGTACTGGCTGGAGCCATGTTTATTGCCACAACTCTATAGAGTTTCAAGGTCCCTGACACCACCAAGAAGCATGTGTCCACAATTCATAAACATCATTTAAGTGTTTGGTGGCAGGACCTCTTAGAAGAGCTGCAGAATTTTGCAGCTAAAGCTCAGTCAGGAAGCCTCTCTTACATGAGATGCAGTTGCCTCTAGCAAAGACAACAAACCTGAGAAACTGCTGCAACAAAGAAGGCATGCTTAATGCTGTTATTTTGTGTCAGGAATTACTTCCCAAGTTCTTTCAGGTTTTCTGTGGACACAATTGCCCACACATTGGGTACCATTTGTTGACAAGGGTTCAGAGTTCTTGTGTTTTTTTAAAAGGGGGGGGGAAGTGCTGTGGGACAATGTTTTTACCCTGTAAATATTTGGTTTTTTCTTCTTGTTTAATAAAATACTGATTGGCCAGTAGCCAGGCAGGAAGTATAGGCAGGGCATCTAGGCAAGAAGTAGAGGCAGGGAAATGAGAACAAGAAAATTCTGAGAGGAGGAAAGAGTCGGTCTGCAGTCATCACTCAGACACAGAGGAAGCAAGATGTGACTGCCTCACCAAAAAAGGTACCGTGCCACGTGGCTAACACAGACAAGAATAATGGGTAATATAAGATGTAAGAAAGAGTTAGTAAGAAGCCTGAGCTAATAGGCCAATCGGTTTATGATTAATGTAGACTTCTGTGTATTTCTTTGGGACTTAACGACTGTAAGACCTGGTGGAACAGAAACCTTGGTTAACAAAGTTAGTAGATACTTCTGAATATAAATGATGGTGCGTGTTTCTGGCTTTAGATGTTTATGAAGAATAAGGACAAGTATATTCATTCATAACAACAGACCTTAAAGAATTTAACGTCCTTCCGTGGCACCTGGCCTCAATATCCCACAGCACCTAGAACATTAACAAATAGTTCACCTTTACAAAATATAATATTGAAAAGATGTGAGGATGTCTAGGCAGTTTCTAAATCAATGGATAGGCTGTCTGATCCCAGTAAGTGCTGGTGGAGGGAGGGGAAATGTAAGCTTCCTGACAGGATGTCAGTAACAGAAATGAGCAAAGGTAAATGCCCAAGGAAATTAAACACATCACATGGGATTCTTAGCAGATCCCACCAGCATCAGGACCTCACTGGCATCAGAAAAGATGGGGCAGTCACATAAAAAGACTGCCATCGTCATATGTTTCCATCCTGTTACAATATCAGAGAAACCCAGAAACTAGGAAGACAGATGGAAGAGAGACCACATACCCTACCTCCTCTACCTATATCCACCATGGCCACAACTGGACAGAAGAAGATAAAACTAGATTAGAGTAATAGTAAAACATTAAAATCAAGCACATTTAAGTGTCCAGTGTGAAAGCTGGTAATCTGTAGAATAAAGCAATTTCTTCTTCAGGTCAGGAAGCATACAAATTTGAAAGTTGTATCAAATGCCTGTTTGCTTCTAGACATTCCAGTGATAGCTTTTTCCCTTCTTGTTACATTATTTTTTATCTCTCTGTAACTCATTGAATATTGTTTATTATAACTTAGAAAAGAGTATGTCAAACATGGAGTTACCAAAATTAATAATTGGATTTTAGTATATGGGTTTGGATCAAAACATCCCAATACCTCTTTTTTGGCTTTTCAGGAATATATTTCACTAGGATATATTCTTTGAAACAGTCACATTAGTAAGGAATATTATATTTCAGAAAAAAACCTAGTTCTTAAAGGAGTAAAATGAAGCAATAAAATAAAGAATGAGAAACACTGTTCTCTGACCACATCTTTGAAATAGGGTTGTGTGCTTAGGGATAGCTATTAACTTAGCTGGCTTGGCTATGACAGGCATAAGCAAATTGCAAGAGGAGTTTATTTAGGAACACTGTAAGCATCTCAAATCTCAGGGCTAGAGATATATTTTCAAGAGTTTTCAAGAAACTAGAAGCAAGGAAGTCCTATAATCTCTCTCCTGGGGCATCTCAATTTCCCCCTGAATGCTTGTTCCATTCTTGGCTCCTCTCTGAAGACAATCCTGATCTTCTATGGTTTATACTGGCTTATACGTTTGCTACAACTCCAAGCATGCTAGCTTCTTGACCTCAGGCTCCAAGACTGTTTGGCAGCTTTCCTTCATGTTTCTGGTTCAAATAAACAAATGAGAGAAGTGTATTTGCTCGTGTTTCTGTTCCAAGCTTTGTGACAATAGCCAAGACACCGAAGGGCCTACACTTGGTCTTTATCTATTGTCTTTTACTGCCAAGATGGGACAGTGTTTGAAGAAATCTATTTCTCTAGTTCCCAGTGAATTCTAGTTCTGGCTTTCACATGGAAGAATCGTGTGCTATCTAAGACAGAAGGCTTTGATTTTCATTTGTGCGATGCATGATATACTATTTATTGAGTTTACTTACCATTAAAGTAGCCCTTAATTTATTCATTTTATAACTTCACTTTGAATAAAAATTGAAGCCCTTTGTTATTTTCCATATTTAGCCATGAAAGGTCTCAAGGCTCACCCATCTAATCTGTTCTCTCTTATCTCAGGAACTTAGTGGAAATTTGATTATTTTTTAACTAAAAGTGAATTACATTACACATAGTTGAATGTAAAATAGAAACTGTTTCATACACACGGGCAGAGCACATCCGGGTCACCTGGATAAGAAAGTGTACTGATGCCCCTCCACAGTGAAAACCACTTCCTTGAGGAAGAGAATTCAGAGCCACAAAGGAAATTCTAGCCAGATGGAAAGTCTTTCTGTCATCTAAACTAACCACATCCTCTTGTTCTTCACTCAGCAGAGATGAAAAATGATCTTTCTTGAATGAGCCAATAAAAAGGCAGCATGGTCTTCCTTCCACAGTGACCTCTTATAGAATGAATTCCAAATTGGACTACTTTGGTTAAATGCTGCTGAATGAAAACCTAAAAGTGGGGGCCTCTCCAGGCTGAGATCTTCCATTCCTTCAAAGGTGCTTATGATCAACTGCTAGACTCTTGGGAAGAGAACCCAACTAGCCTTTGCCTTCTAGGTAAAGCCTTCTGTTTCATATTCCACTTTAACTTGAGCTTACAAAAGGGAATATAGAGGTAAGCCCTAGAAATTAAGCATTAAGTACTTTTTCTCATATGCTTTGACTAAGCATGATCTGAGAGTGTATTTTATCCCTTCCTAGTTTTGAAAAGGAAAAAATTTATTTTTTTCTACCAATTCTATTTAATTAATAAACAATGTCATGTTTATCCATTAACCATATTTTTCAATAGGTATACAAAGGGAATATGCATCAGGAGAGTATGAAAAAAATATTAAAGACAGACTTTTTGCAGAGAGAGAGAAAGGAGAGAGAGAGAGAGAGAGAGAGAGAGAGAGAGAGAGAGAGAGAGAGAGAGAGAGAGAGAGAGTCCTTTGCACATAGCTTTTTCCACAGGAAGAGCCAGTAGATGAGAAAGAACCACATCAAAGAGATGAGATAGATTCTAGGGGACTTGAAATCAATAACCTAAGTTGAGGGCACAAATTCAATTTTAATCAACTCATAAATGAAATAACCCTAGAAGGTAGACCAACCTCAGGAAGAAACTGATCAAAAACCCCAAGCAAGAGTCTGAGTTCACTACACTTATAAGAAAAAAGGATACGTTTCTTTTAATGATTAGAATGACTTTTAAAAAATCATTTTAGAAATGTCTACCCTAGAAATATTATATAATTTCAAGAGGTTTTCCAGATTGTGCATTAGAGGCAGTTCTACAAGACATTCTCCCTGATCAAAACAAGGGAGGAGTGCGGGCAGTTGCCTTTCTACCTTCTATGACTCGCAGCCATGTTCCAGGTGCAAATCACATGTGGGCTCTCACTCCCTGTAATTGCACCAGGTCTGTGCTAAGGAAATCCTGGTAGTGTGATGCTGGCAGTAAATGTGAAGGGGAAGAGTTAGACAACAGTCTCAGGAAACCAAAATAGCAACAGCTGAGTGGATTTAACCCAGAACCATTCTTCCTGTGTCCATCGGAGCTGCGTGGTCTCCTGCTAATTCTCTGCTTTGCCTCCTTCAGTTACTTTCATCTCTCTGTTCACTTGACCAGCACACCACAGCTGCTGATGAAAATAATCATAGCAGCCTTTTTTCTAAATAAGAACCATAGCATACACATGTGTTACAGTCTGCTTCTCTTTGCCATCATAAAGCGACACAACCAAAAGCTACTTCAGGTGTCTTTAAATGATGGACTATAATCTGCAACCTTAGCAGGAGGCAGGAACTAAAACGGAGAACATGGAGAGACAAGGCTTACTGGCTTGCTCTCCATGGCTTGCTCAGCTTGCCTTCTTACCCAACAGGGACCTGCCCGATTGTTAAAGTATCCCCACGCCAGTCTAATGGAGGCAAATCTTCAATTCAGTTTCCCTCTTCTCAAATGATTCTAATATCTGTCAAGTTTACAATAACTAACCAGAAAAATAGATTTCCCCCTTTACAAAAAAAAAAGGATTATTGCTCTATATTTTAGATGCCTTCCTACTACTTATTTGTTACAAGGAGCAGGGCCCCTTATTTGTCCCTTACTCCCATCTAGCTTACATCCAAAATAACCACACAGAAACTGGATTCATTAAAACACTTCTTGGCCATTAGCTCTAACTTCTTATTGGCTAACTCTTATGTCTTAATTTAACCTATTTCTATTAATCTGTGTATCACCACGTGACTGTGGTTTACCGGCAAGATTCTACCCAGTGTCCATCTCAGGCAGGAGATCCACGGCATCTCTCACTTTGCCCTTCTTCCCAGCATTCAGTTCTGTCTTCTCTGCCTACCTAAGTTCTCCCCTATCAGGCCCAAAGAAGTTTCTTTATTCATTAACCAATGAAAGCAAGACATGAGCAGAAGAACCTCCTACACCATTTATTTAGAAGAAATTACAATGTTAAACCGGGTATGCCGCTCGACAAGGCTGGTTCTTATAATACAGTTTCCAAAACTGCATTATAACCTATGGATAAAGTGTTTTAGTACACTCGATACTCTTTGAACTGAAGTCCAGTCTACAATATATGTATCAGTGGATTACTGAGCAATTCAGCAGCACTTCATGTAGAGCTCTGTCCCCCACTATGCAGACACTTTATTATGGAGAATATTTTAGACCTATATTTGAGGCAGGGTGCCACTAACACTAACTTCTACTCACAGGGGAATCACAATCCTGTATTAGATAGTCTCAGGCCCCAGAGCCAAGCAAGCAGTCGAAATCAAGAGAACACAATAAAACAAAAAGAACAGAGGAGACCAAAGTTATCTGTCTAGAATGTTAGAATGCCCAAAGAAGCAGAGTTTAAAGTGGGTCTCAGGAATGAACATAATTCTGAGATCTAGAACCGCTAGGAAATCAAAAGGTGGCCAATTCAATGCATAATCCTAAAGCAGTTAGATGACTAAAGAACAGTGGTGCTCTATCTAAACCTGGGTTGTTACCATCGTTCAGTAGCAAGGAACCTAGCAATCCAAGCACGTTTGCAGAATCAGAAGTGACTTGAACAGCACTTCTACCTTCACGGTTAGCACAAAACTCACTGGCAAAGCATATGGGTGGATTAAGAAAGACTGGTACTTTCTTGAGATGTCTTCTGTGCTCATCTACACAACCCACCCTCTGCTAACCACCCTTGCTCTTCCCAGTGAAGGTTCTGAAGGTGAGTCTGTCTGTCACAGAAAGCAGATTGATGAACAGATTCCACACATAGATACCCAACAAAACCACCAGGGATAGGTGTTAAAAATATAGAACCCTGTGCTAGAAAGATGGCTCAGATGGTAAAGGGCTTGCCACACAAGTGTAAGGACTTGAGTTTGAGACCCAGAACTCATAAAAATAAAGTTATGCATGATAATTCATTCTTATAGTCCCCTGCAGAGAAGTGGAGACAGGAAGATCCCTGAACTCATTGATCCAATCCATTGAACCTAGTCCAATCCAAGAGCCCCAGCACTCAGCAAGTCCCTGTTCCAAAAGATAAGATTGGTATCCCCTGCAGGATAACACCTGAGATTGACTTCTGGCCTCCATTCATACATAAACACACACAAGCACACATATGAACACTCACACACAGAGCAAACTCCAGGGTCCACTTTCATTTCTGAGTCACAAGTGTGACAACAGATACATTGATATATATTGCCTAGTTGATTTTTGAAGCAACTTACGTGCAAAGGGATTCTGCTTACACACAATGTGTAGGTTCTCTTCCTCAGGTCACTGTGGCCATTGGCAAGAGAGTCAGGAAATCAGCAGAGTTTTGAAAGCAAATAGTAAAACTGGCAAACGACATGAGCAAGCAATTCACCCAAAAAGCTCACCTGACTGTTTAACACATGAAAAGATGGCCTCAGTCACATCTATGAAAAGCACTCGGAGATACTAGTTCTTGCCATCAGTTTGGCAAAGTAAAAAGTTTAAGAACACACTCCCGTGGAGGAGACAATGGGAGCTTTACGTAAAGATGGCAATTACTGTGGGATCACCAGGAGGGAAGTTGACTGCATCTAAGGAAACTACATGTATGTTTATATTTTAAGATAGTAGTTTTTCTCCTAGTAATTTCTACTGAATATATATTCCAACTACACAAAGCAAATATATAATTGAGCTCTGATGATTAGAGACTACTGTAGAACTTGATTAAATTATGCTATGGTGCACACACTGTGAAGCACGAAGCAATAGTGAAGAAGCAATGAGAAAGATCTATATGAATAAAGAGGTTGCTTCCAAGAAATATTCAATAGCAAGATGATTGGCTTAGAGACTGTATGTAGGATCCTTCCTTTCAAGTAAGAGGGGAGAAATGGTAAAATAAAAAATGTACCTAATTACTATAAAATAAAATGAAATTCAAAAAATTAGTCATGCATTTCTTGATCCATTTGAGTCTAATATTTAGAACTAAGTTTTAAAACAATAGAATGTTTTCAGGAAATAAACAACATGTGGAATAATGGGTAGAATTCCATAATGCTGCCAAAGATTTAATAAAGTGTATGTCTTAGAAGAATCTGTGGAATGGGTAGGGACTGAGTGAGTACTAGAAACAGGCAAAGAGAGAGATGTCTAAGTCATCTTCATAAATATGAGCTGAAAAGACTAACAAAACTGTGAAAGTATTTACAGTGTGTGTGTCTGTCTGTCTGTGGATGAGTCTATGTGTGTCAGTGTAAGTATGTGTCTGTGTAAGTATGTGTCTCTGTGTGTGTCTGTGTATGTATCTATGTGTGTATATGTGTCTGTATGTCTGTCTATGTATGTCTGTGTGTGTATGTATGTGTGTGTGTACTTACCCAAATGGGCATATATAAAGGACAGAGAATGACTTCCTTAATCATTTCTCTACTTTATTGGTTAAGACAAGGTCTCCCTCTGAACCTAGAGCTGGTCATTTTATCTAGACTGACTGTACAGTAAGCCCTCAGGGCCCAGCTATCTCCAAACACCAGCACAAGGATTACCAAGGAGAGCTGCCACCCTGGCTTTCTCACAAGGATCATGGGGGTCTGAACTCAGGTCCTCATTCTTACACAGAAGCCCCTTAACCCCTGAGCCATTTCCTCATCTCAGTATTAATTATATAAAGAAACAGTGGCATTCTGGTGGGGCAAACAATTACCTCAGATGTTACCCACTGACTGACTGGTAGAAAGGGACCTGGCCAGCCTTACCATTCATTCGGGTCTTCTAAATTCACAGGCATCAAGAATGTATTTATTTCAGTATTTATCCATGAGTTTGTGAGTAACTGACAGCTCCCTATAGAATATCGAATTCCCCATGTAACTTAAAAGCTGCAGTTTTGCTTAGAGGTAACAATGTCTCTAAATAAAAGTCATTCATTTCCCTGTACTCCCTTGCAACTCTATGAGGCCAGGTAATGGGGTTTAAGTGATTGAGCACAACTCCATGCAACATCTGTCACTCTTGTCCCCTGGAACGCTGAAGCAAAAGTCAGTGAGAGACTGTACTCCAAGAGCATGATAAAGGAGGAGGCACGCTAAAGATGTGTGGGAGATGGGAAAGAAGTGGGATGCTGGGAACATCACTGGGCTGCTGGACCACTTTTCCACTATCAGACACCAGACCTCTTAGTTATAAGACTAACTTATAACTTAGTTATAAGACTATATTAGTTATAAGTAATCCCGTGTGTATTTCAGCTGGGGCTTACAGGTTCTCTTTTATTTACTGTAGAGCCTACCCAGGATTTGTGACAGTAAACTATCCCTAATATTGGGTGATGACTAAATTTCAAATTTTACCATTTTCATGCATCCCACTAATAAAGTCATACCTCACCACCACTGGATCCAGTTATAGGAGTTTGTGCTAACTTTTTTCATATGCCTTATGTCTCTGGGTTGCTGTTTGTGTATCAGGGGTCAAGGCACTGATTGAAAGAAAATGAATGAAATTTATGCCCTAGCAATGCTGAAACATGCATGGGCAGCCCATATAGAGCGGTTCTGTTGAGCTTGTCTATATTGGGTTTCATGGTCTAAGTTGATGAAGATGACTGACCAGGTCAAGAGGGCACCAGATCTCATTACAGATGGTTATGAGCCACCATGTGGTTGCTGGGATTTGAACTCAGGACCTTTGGAAGAGCAGACAGAGCTCTTAACCGATGAACCCTCTCTCCAGCCCCCAAGTCACTGACTTAGCAGTTTCAATTCCCTGTGTTGTTTCAACTAAAATACCAAGAAAGTTCCAGGCAGGAGTAGGCCATGGTAGGACTAAGGTGTACTTTCTTACAACTGGAATCGGTAGTTAAACAGACACCCGGGAGCCAGGAACCATCCAAATAGGGCAACAAGAACAAGTTGTAAATGAAACAATTCTAGAAATACAATAATAACCAATTAAAAATAATTATATCCTTCATTTGAAACTGTAGGAAAAAGTGCTAAAAATATAGCATGGAACAAGAAGTTATTTGTTGAAATGGATACGACTTGGAAAAGTAGAACAATAGCAGAGATACTTTTGCATCTAGAGTCAAAGAAGGCCCAGCATTGTCTTAGTTAGGGTTACCGCTACGGTGATGGACACAATGACCAAAAGCAAACTAGAGAGGAAAGGGTTTATTTGAACTATATTTAGTTTATCACTGAAGGAAGTCAGGTCAGAAACTCAAACAGATCAGGAACCTGGAGGCAGTGGCTGGTGCAGAGGCCATGAATGGGTGCTACTTACTGGTTTGCTCCTCATTGTTTGTTCAACCTGCTTTCTAAGCCAGGCGGTGGTGGTGCACGCCTTTAATCCCAGCACTCAGGAGGCAGAGGCAGGCGGATCTCTGTAAGTTCGAGACCAGCCTGGTCTACAAGAGCTAGTGCCAGGACAGGCTCCAAAGCCACAGAGAAACCCTGTCTCGAAAAACCAAAAAAAAAAAAACCTGCTTTCTTATAGAACCCAGGACCACCAACTTGGGGGCAACCCTACCCACAATGGGCCCTCCCCTCCCCTGATACTTCTTCCTCTTAAATAACTCTAGCTTGTGCCAAGTTGACATAAAACTAGCCAGCACGGGCACACAGAATGTAAGAGTTGTGAAGTCATGGAAGCGTCTACCATAATCTCAAAGGAAGATGCAGGAAACCAGGCAATGTATGACAGGCTTGGAATCTCTGTAGTTAGTCCATGAGAAACCAGAGCCTAAAGTTGTGAGTGAAGTCATAGCTACAACAGAGACCCCTATGAAGCTGGAGATGCCCGTTAACATGGAATACATGCTGTAGAAAACCACAGGCAACAGAACCAGTCCAGAAGAGAGGCCTTGTGTGATTCAACCAACAAGACTATGACATCATTGCTGTCCAATTGCTTGGGAGGTTACTTCCCATCACTGTGTGGCCCAGGTGCTGACAGACGTGGAGCTATAGGATTTAGTGTTTGCCTAACTGGATTTATGTCTTGCTTGGGTCTATTCCTTCCTTTATATTCTCCTGAACCCTTCTCTTTTAGAATAGCAAAGCTTTATCTCTGCCTTTGTATGTTAGAAGTATAGAACTCGTTGGGGTTTTTTATTCTTTTTATAAGATCTCAGTTCAGAATTGCCTTAAGAATTTGAACCTCTAGGTTTTGGACTTACTACACCTTAAAGCCAACACTTAAACACTCAAAACTACCTATTCTCCCTTCCTAGGGAACTCACAGCTAGCTTGTCTGATTGACAGCCCCAAATTTCCACTTCCTCTATCTCCATCCAGTTTCACACTGTGTGCACCTGTCAACATCTCTCACTCAAAATATTTCCCCTGCAGGTAGACCAGTTCTCCCCACTAGGGCTAGCTGGATAAGTGAATCACTCTTGCTGTGACTAACTGGAGACGTGACAGTGCAGGTACTTTTACTTCCAATGCCCCAGACTCAGGTAAAAACCTCTGAAAATGGCTTCCCACCACTGCACTGCAGTCAAATACACAGAACTTCCTCAGTGCTGGTATACTATGGAGACTCCTGTACCCATGTCTGCTTAGCCTGCTGTTCTACTCAGTGCTGAAACTGCTATAAATAGTTCTCGAGTGTGTTCTTTATGCATTTATCTCAGCCTCCACTCTCTACCAGTCTGCCTCCCCTTCTTTTTCCTCTCGGAAACTTGGGATTTTCTTTTGCCTTCTTTCCTTAAAAAAAAAAAAAATGAGACTCTACCTATTCATGACTGAAGCTACAAAGCTCACTCTCTAGGATGCTCCTTTCCTTTGCCTCAGCCCTGCCCTTGTTGCAACTAGACCATCTGCCTGCTGGAAATGCCTTCCTCTTCCTCTTTTCACTTCCAATTTTCTCTGGCTTTTTTTTTTAAAAAAAAAAACTATGATTCTGTTTGTTCACTGCTGAGAATGCTGTGCCTCAAAGAGAAGCTGCTCTTGAGTGGTTCCATCTCTGTTCCTGGGAGGAGGTATTAGTGATGCTGCATGCTCCATCAGTCTACCATCTTCCAAAGATTTACTTTCTTTCTTTCCTGACCTTTAACAACTGAGTATTGTTCCATTTGCTATATATACTCTCTTTACTCACAAATTCATTGTCTGATGCACATTTAGATTGATTCCATTCTCTAGCTATAGTAAATAGTGCTATAAAGATATAGGAGTGTAACTATGTCATAGATACACTGATTCCTATTCCCTTGGATATATACTCTTATTTTCTAGAAGGCTCTTCACTGTTTTCCATATGACTGTCTGGCAATAATAGGTTTTTAAAATACTTTTTCAGGATGATTTAGAGGTTTACAACCGCTGTCAGTTAATTCTTCATTAAATATTCTAGAATTCCTGTATGGAGACTGTGTATATGGTATACACATGTGGAAGGGGAAACATTCATGGGCATGCAAAAATGCCAGAGGAAAATGTTGGGTATTATTCTCTATTACTCTCCACTTTATTCCTTTGAGACAGCATCTCTCATTGAATCTGGGCTTGGTCAAGTAGTCAACAAGGAAAGCCCCAGAAACTTTCCTATGTCCATTCCTACATTATATTGGAGCTACAGGAATACATGACCACAACTGAATCTCTACATGGGTACTGAGGTTTTAAACTCAGATTCTTAAGATTGGGCAGCAGTCTATGCTACCCACTAAGCCATCTCCCCAGCACCCCAATTTTTCTATTTAAATTTATGAAACTTCATTGCAACTTAGACATGTTTTTATACATCTGCAAATAGCAATCTTAACCAAATTACAAGTGGTCAAAAATTTGCTGCAGTCTAAATAGATTCTTAAACCCCCCCCCAAAAAAAGAAAACATCAGGACACAAACAAAAATAGTTTCTAACATGGTCCCATTGTTTCATAATGAATTTTGCTTTCTTGAGAGAGTCATTTTTATAAGGTACCAAATAGCAAGCATCTGCATCATTTAAGAGTCCCCAGCGTAAGGGAAGAAGCTGTCCTATTTTATGTTTGTTTATTTGAAAGGGTATTTGGGAAGAAATGGGAAAATGGGCCCCGGAGATCAATATTCTGAACAATTAACCTATAAACAAATAAATAACACAGTATAGGGGCTACTTACTGTCACATCCTTAGAGACAAGACAACAATAAGTTCAGGAGTGAGGTTGATGTGATGGATATCCCTGGATCAGCAGCACGCTTTACCAGATTTGGAAACAAAAGCACTCATGCCCTCTTTTATTGTTCCACCCTGTAAAGGACACAGTCTGCTTTCCCTAGTCCTTGATCCTCTCACCCAGATACTCATCAATAATCCAGACATTTATACTATTCTCAGAAGGATGGCAAATGCTAGCTCTACCAAGGAAAAGGAAGAGGAAAGTTTAGCTATTGGGGAACCAGTGTTGGAGTCACCTTTTAGAATTCCAAGGAAAAGAACCATTGCAAGGTTTGTACAGAACCTCACAGACAGCACTGGACTGTGTGCATACCTGTGGCCAATCTAACATAGGTCAGTGGCTAGGAAATGTGTGCATTAGAATCCACTCAGAAGTGTTTTACTAAGTTCCTGCTCGTTCCCTTCTTTAGCCAATTCCAACGAAATTTCTATACTTTGCGCTAAAACACATGCAAATTCTGAACCTCTCCAGATGACTCAGAGATGCATGGAAGATGAGACCACTGGATTGAAGCAAATAAATCTCCTTGGGTTTAGTCCCCACACTACATCAAGTCAAAAACTTCGCAAACCACCAATATTACTTTTCTTCTGCCTGTTACTAGGTCTCAACCAGATTAGCCTAAAGGTCCTCCAGGAGAGGCATGGACTCTGGGAGACATCCATGTATGGCTGAAGTTAAAGAAAGTTATTAATGTGAATAGAAGTTTTCACTAAGATTTTCAGCAAACAATTGAGAATGTGATTCCTAGAAAAGATCACCGTTCTGATAAACTTTAAAGTTATGTATTAGCAAAACATATATTTAAGATATGTTTTTCTATTTGATTTTTGTATGTATGTATTTCAGAAAAGTTTCATATTATGAAAAATTCTGGCATTTATATAAACTTTTAAATCTTATATAATTGTCCTAAAGGTAAGAGAAGAAATGCAACAGATGAAATAATGTTGTTTTCTTACCATTTTTTTTTGATTCTTCTCCAAATCAGGTAATGGTTTCCTTTCCTATACATAATAAGAACTGATATCAGGCTGGAGAGATGACTCAGCAGTAAAGAGCACTGGCTACTCTTCCAGAGGTCCTGAGTTCAAGTCCCAACAACCACATGGTGACTCACAATCATCTGTAATGAGATCTAGTGGGTCCTCTTCTGGCACGGAGGCATACGTGCAAGCTTAACACTTATACATATTAAATAAATCTTTTAATTTAAATAAATAAATCTTTTTTATAGGAACTGATATCCACAAAAGTGCAACATTGTCACTCATACCTTAGTGATAATGTTAGCTCTCTAACTGGACTCGGAGCCTGTTCAGCAGAAGGAAAATCATGTTTGATACCAGAAACCAACCTGGGGCTAGTGAAGCATAAATCTTGGAAGAAAACCTACTACAACCACTTTTCAAAACTAGCATAATTCCTAACTGCATTCTAAATATTTACCCTACAGATAAATACTTACCACCACAGATAAGCTTCTCTTTGCCCAGACAGACACCAGTACGGAAAGTCACAACTTGTCAAAATGCAGAGAACAGCTAATCCAGGGATGCCTAGTCCCAGGTGATACATCAGCAACACAATCCCAACACCTAAGCTTCAGAGAACATCACTGAAGAGAAGACAGAAGGATTCTAAGAGCCAAAGAACCAGAGGGAAGCTACACCCATTGTCTTAGTTAGGGTGTTTATTGCTGTCAAGAGACACCATGACCACTCTTATAAAGGATATCATTTAATTGAGGTGGTGGCTTACAGTTTCAGAGGATCGGTTCATTATCATAATGGCAGGGAGCATGGCATCTGGGAGTGTGGCTGGATGCAGGCAGACAAGGTGCTAGATAATTCAACATCTTGATCCAAAGGCAATAGGAAGCGAACTGAGACAGTGGGTGTGACTTGAGCACACCTGAGACCTCAAAGCCCACCTTCACAGTGACACACTTCCTCCAACAAAGCCACACCTCCTAACAGTGCCACTCCCTTTGGGGGCCAGTTTCTCTCAAACTACCACACCCATGAAACCTCAACAATACAGTGGCCTAAACAAGATCTGAACGAGGACACCACCAATTGAGTGTTAACATGGAAGAAGAAAATATCACAGGATCCAATCCCTAGACAAAGGGCTACAGGCAGTTAAGTACCATGAGAGCAAGAATTGGTCTTCTCTGGAGTTACCTAATACCAAATAGTCAGTCCTGAAAACATACACCTACAAGCAACACTCAATAAACTTAGCAGGTTGCATTTAAATATTTGCATATATACGTGTGTGTGTGTGTGTGTATTTGTGCATGGGACAATAATAATCAAAGAAAAAGGAGCCACGAATTTGAAAGGTCTTGAGGAAAGAATGTAGGAGGAAGTAGAGGTAATAAGAAGGAAATGATGTCACTATGTTTTAATTTTTAAAAATGCAAGCAAAACTAAATAAGAAAAAATTCACAGAGCAAGTCTTTAGACTAGGATAGCACTGCTTTTAAATAGCTGAGACCATGGTCATGGGTTAAAAGATTATATGACGGTGAAACAATTTATAAAATAAAATCACAGCTTAAGTACAATCACAATAAAATGTCACCATAAAAATTTATTAAAAACAAAATATTAATAGTGAAATAGATAGAAAAACATATATTCCCAAAGATAACCAGAAAAGGACTTGGTCATCAGATATCAATATTTTCTAAGTATAGCAGCTGGTTAGATACAAACACCTCATAAGAAGCAGCTACTCCGTGAAAGAAAGAAAGAGTGTAACCCATTTTTCATCTATTAATCTCCATCTCTGGGGTTAAACAGAAGGGAAAGTTTTGACAATATTTATGTGAGCAGGATGAAATAATACAGATGAAACCAGCTGCCGGAGAGATTAAATCCATGGGAAAGAAAACTATAGCTAAGAGAGTTGGGGAAGAAAAGCATTAAAAATTAAAACCAACTGATAACTGAAAGAGAGAATATGACATCTGAAAAGATTTTTGAACTATAGAGAGTATTAACAATGGAAGATGTGTCTAGGGAAAGTAGAAGAGGAAAAGAGAAGTGAAAATAGCCAAAGAAAAGCTCATTGGGTTTTATCATTTTAATGAATTTAAGCCAAAGAGTAAGGTCACAGACAAAGGTTTATTTCTCCTTTATCCTTTTGTGGGTTCCCAAGTCAACAAATATTTGCCCAGGGAATGACAACCTCTAAAGCAGGAAATGGAAATGGCCAGTGCAGCCCAGTGCATTTGTTATTGTCAACATGTTTAACCTTTGCTTTCAGATATTTCACAATATTTGCCACTGGCATCTTCTGTCCCAAGACGTATTCTGACTCAGTAGTTAATAGGCTAAAGTTGGGCCTTATCTTCAACTTCTTCAGACTCACCTGGCAACAGGCACGTCCAGAGTCACATGCTCACCTGGTGAAGGAAGTGCTAAGCAAAGCTTGCTGTGGTTTTGCAGGCTGCTTTGGAGTGGGGGCATGGGCAGTGTTGCTAAGTGGGGTTTCGGTGTTCTAAGAAGCAGGACTTAAATAGCATCTTCTTGAACATGCAGTAAAAGTATCCACAGTGGCATGTGCCCATGTCACTGCTCAGTTGAATGTTATTGTTTTCCTTCCCACTCTGTCCCAATTTTTATTAAGAATATAAAATACACTAGGTTTCTTTGTTTGTTTGTTTGCTGTATTCTGGGTTGTTGGGGTTTTTAAATTTTTATACAATATATTTTAATCTTTTTTTTTTGTTCCTCACTTCCTCTTAGATACCAACCTCCATACTCACCCCATCCCTCCCTCCCTCTCTGACTGTGCTCCTAAGAACATAACTAGCCCAGCTTCATACCAGACAAAATCCCAACACAGAAAAAGGGAAATGGACATAAATTCTCACCCTAAACAAAGAAGCTCTCTGCAGCTAATATCTCCTCAGAAAGAGAAAATAAGTGTTCTGTGTAGTTATTCTTAGATGTCTCAACTACCCTCCAGGGCAAGCACTATACCCAGGAGCAGTTGGCTAAAACCAGACTCCAGGCTTTGGCAGGGGTGGGGTGTGGTAAATTTTTGTTTCATTTTGGTTTAGATTTTGAATCATGAGGATGTGACTGTTGGTGGCAATGTAGAATGCCCATGTTATTTGTGTAATTGAATTATAACCACCATCATCCTTTATTATTTCTACATGGAATAATCTCTAGAGTACCATCTCAAAGACCCGATGAAATGGGTTTTCATAGTTGACATCAGGAGCATTATTGCATATACATTGTAAGCAAAATATCCTGTGATACCTGCATTCAGTTTAAACACGAAGTAGAACTTATAGCTAGTATCTGAAATCTTGGCTTAGATGTTTTTAGAGTATATCTATATATACAAGTACAATATGCCACTAAGGATTTGGTTGATCAATAAATGTTCTATGATGACAGGGTATTCACCAATCTGATCATAGGGGAAGGCCAGTTCAGATGCCCTCTCCACTACTGCTAGGAGTCTTATCTGGGCTCATCTTTAGGAATTCCTGGGAATTTCCCTAGCACCATGTTTATCCATAACCCCATAACTGCTCCCTCTATCAAGATATCTTTTTCATTGCTCTCCCATTCCATCCTTTCCCCACTCAACCTCCGTGGAACAGAACTAGTCCCTCTGCATGTGGGAGACAGTTGTGTACCTTGGTCTATCTGAAGAGCCCCTATCAATGGGACTAGAGTCTCTCCATAGTACATGAGCCAGCTTGTTGGAGCCCATTCCCTATGATGGGAAGCCATACTCAGCCTTATTGCAGAGGGGAGGCGCCTGGTCCCACCACAGCTTAATGGATCAGGTCTTGTTGATTCCCCATGAGAGGCCGTACCCTTTGGGAGGAGTGGATGGGGGGTGGACTGGGGAGGAGGCAAGGGAGGGCAGAAGAAGGGATGGGAGGAAGACCTGGAGTTGGAATGTAAAATGAAATTTTAAAAAAAAATAAATATTTTTTTTAAAAAATATTTATTTATTTATTTACTTATTTATTTATTTATTATTTATTATGTATACAATATTCTGTCTGTGTGTATGCCTGCAGGCCAGAAGAGGGCACCAGACCCCATTACAGATGGTTGTGAGCTACCATGTGGTTGCTGGGAATTGAACTCAGGACCTTTGGAAGATTTATTTATTTACTTATTTATTTATTTATTATTTATTATGTATACAATATTCTGTCTGTGTGTATGCCTGCAGGCCAGAAGAGGGCACCAGACCCCATTACAGATGGTTGTGAGCTACCATGTGGTTGCTGGGAATTGAACTCAGGACCTTTGGAAGAGCAGGCAATGCTCTTAACCTCTGAGCCATCTCTCCAGCTCCCCAAAATAAATATTTTTAAAAGAATTTATTTGTACTGTTCTAAAAAGAAAATGTTAATTTAAAACTGTTTAATATTACCTAGTGGCTAGTAATATAAGTGAAAATTGTCCATATAGGAGTTCCAGGTTTTACCAATTTAATTTTGTTGCTGTCAAGATAGGGTCTCATCATACAGACAGAATATTGTATACATAATAAATAAATATTAAAAAAAAAGATAGGGTCTCATGTAACACAGGAAGATCTCAGAGCCACTATGAAGCAGAAGACAATCTTGAATTCTGCAGTCAACCTTCCCTCCCCAAGAGCTGGTGTGACAGTTGTCTATTGCCATGTCCCATAACCTCTGAAATTGTTGTCATCCAGAAAAATATCCAGTGGCTCCCAGGATAAACCAGGATAAAAAGCCACTGGTTGAGTGCTTTCCTGTATCACAGGGATAAGCTGGGTAGTAAGCTAAACTGGACAAGCAGATGTTCAAGGCCATCCTCAGCTACACTCTAAGGCCATCCTGGGCTCCATGAAACAGTCCCAAAACATATACAAAATTATGAAAGCTGTGAGTGTTCATATAGCCAAAATAATAAACATTGGCAGAGAGTAGACTCCTGTTGAGACCCCCTGACTCTTGCCTTCCATAATAATACGGTGAAGTATAGTTTCTGTCCTTACCTTGAGGTCATTGGTCAACAATGGGGCCTGGGGCCAGCTGCTCACCACATCCTGTCCACTGTGTAATATGTCAGGAATTGCACATAGGCAAACGTTGTAAGGACAAAACTAGCCTTAGAAAGTCATGATCTTTGGACTTGAAATTGCAGAAGTGAGAAACACTTTGGTTATTATCTGCTATGTGCTCTGTGAAGAACACCTAATAGTCTGAGATGCCATGGCTGATACACGCTGCCTCTGAGTCAGCCAACTCAGCAAAATGACCCTTATAAGGAGACCGTCCTCCATCTTCCAGTCAACTACTTTGTTGTAATAAAGGTCTTTCTCTGTCCTTCTCATTCCTTTTAAGTAATTAGCTTCTGTTGTACAGCAAGCAGATCAAAACTGCACACAGTAACACTACATTAAAGCTCTTTATGTATATAATCGACTACGATTTATTAAGCATGTAATATAAACCAGGTATTTTCCTAATCTAGGGAAATGAGCATGAAACTGAATTGTGTCTGCTTCCATCAACTTAAGTAGAAGTTAGAGAGTGAAAACTTAAGCCCTTGTTGAATCAGAGTGTCACAAAGCCAAAACGGATGAGTAGGGGAGACAGACCTCTGTGGGGAAGTAGACATGGAAGGGAGATAAGAGAGGGTGGGGAGAGCGAGCAAATAGAATACACTCTATGCTTGTATGAAGATAAATTTAATCAATGAGAAGAATTTATCTGACCTCCAAATGTGTGACATTTTATCACAGTGACAGGACAAGACACTAAGGAGGAAAGACTCCTTCCATTTTCTTCCTGCACCATCAGACATTCCTCACACTCCTTGCTGGCTTCACCTCCACTAGCAATGTGAGGATTTGGGGACTCCTTTTCCTATCTCATCCAGCTTCGGGGCTTTAGAGAGTCTCCATATGCCCATGACTCTTAGATTTAATTTCTAGACCAGACTTCTTCCTGTATTCTAGATTTACACTTCCATCAGATAGCCAAGTTCTCCTAGACTTCTTATATTTAAGTTATTCTAAAACTAACATCCAATATCCTTTTCCAATCTGGTCCACTTGGTTTTCTTTATTTGAACTGATAGAGACTCTTTCTTTTTAAATCTAACACTGAATCTGTTAGGAAATTCATTCAACTCAACTCTTGGCCTTATGACCTTGTTACAACTTTCATTGTCCCTCTTATTTAAGTCACCACCATCTCTGGGCTACGGTCTGTCCTGCAATCACTTTTTAACACATCCTCCCTTGAACACATAAACCAGAGTCTAGCTGGTCTCTGCTCAAAAGTTTCCAGTTGTTCCTATCATATGAGAGCTATGGTTCTCATAATGTTCTATCAAGCTGCACTTGGCCCTCATTTCTGTTATTCATCTGGCTTTGATTCCTCTTCTTCTTCACCTTTTCTTCAGTTCAGTCCTACTGCCTTCACGTGTTCGGAATCTACCTGCTTAGAAAACTCAGTCTCTGCCCAAATAGTCAATGACATATTCCCTAAAATCCCTAGCTAAAATGAAGGGCAGAATATGGTGGTGTTGTAACCCCAACTCTTGGAAAGTTGAGGTAGGAAGTTCACAAGTTCAAGGGCAGCCTAGACTACAACAGGAGACAAAAGCTGTAAAAAAAAAAATCTCCACTTCTCGCATCCCCTGAATTTCAAACATTTGTTAATTTTTTCCAAACCACCTATTGTCTCCTATATATTTTGTTTATTTTAGGTTTCATACATCTTCTGTCATAATGCCCTCCAAAAACAAAAATATATTTCTTTGAAAATTGCCAACTATATGGTAAGAGCTTAATATTATATTTAATAATTACAAATATGCATTTGAGTCTTGAATAAATGGCTTGAGAGTATTTGCTGCTCTCTCAGAGGACCCAGGATTGGTTCCTAGCACCCATATGGTGGTTCACAATCATCCATAACTCCAGTTCCAGGAGCTCTGTTGTCTTCTTTTGACCTTCATAGAAACCAAGCATGCACTTGGTACACATACATACACGCATGAAAAACACTCACACACGTAAAATAGACGATTCTTTTAAAAGTTAGTGAATATGTGAATTTATTGAAAGAAAAGATCAGAAAGGTATGTTATCTGAAAAGTCAATGGTGAAAGAAATGCATTATTATGTTTATTTTAATTAATGCATAAAGTATTATTAAAAGGATTAAGACTGGGAAACTATTTAACTTAAATTTTAAAAACGTAGTTGCCTATTGCTAGCAAGTGTTTGTTATTGTCTAGTTTATCTGCAGCTTAGCCTTTATTCCCATCTTTATTCATATGCCTTTGCCTATACAAACATGTACTCTGAGTGAATTATTGCTGTTGAATTCACTCGGTCATAAAGGAGACGCATTTTAAATTTTCAAAGTCACTGTCAAATTATCTTTATGAGTATGCATAAATTTATATTTATGCCATCAGGATATATATAGGGCTGAATATTGAAAATTTTCAGTAATAACTTTTTGTTGCAAAGAAATAAATATATGCACATGAAGACATCAACTATTTTATAAGTTCTTTCAACAATGAATAAAAACAATGAGTTGAGTGATAACTGAGGCTGGCTCACGAAGTAAACAAACAAAGGGATAGATGGAAGGACAGATGAATGCATGAGTAGAGGAATGTTGAGTGAACAGACACTTGACTAAAAGATAAGGAATGTGTAAGAAGAAAAAATGGGGAAAAATTGCTTGGTTGGGTGGAATAATTCAGGCAACAGTAGAAAAGTCTTTCAGCTTTGATTTTTGAACAAGAAAGAGAATGCTCATTAAGGGGAACAAGTGAAAATCATGTTTTGTTTCTTTCCTAATTAATTCCAAGAGACTAAAATGAAACATCAATAACACCTTCCTTTCTCAGAAGATAAAGCACTCGCTGCTGCTTGAAAACAGCAAGTGTTTTTGTGTGAAGCAGACTGGGAGCAAGACGCTGACATGCCATTGTAGAACACATTCTGTAATCTCCCACTTCCCTGTAGAGGTGAGGCTGCAGACATGCAACAACTAGAAAGATTTAGACACACAAAGCAATGAGTGACCTTCACAAGCCTAACCCCTCCTGAAGAGAGGGGTGCTTCCAGAGGCAGGGGGTTGGCTCAAAACCATGACAAAAAAATGTCACCTTGGAATACATCAGAAAGCACTGGCACTGCCCGGTCACCTGCATAAGCACATTGTGGGTACTTTTACCCTCACAGAAAATTGACTCAAAACCCACTGGATATTGCTTTCCAAAGACATGTGACATCTGAGACTTCCTTTGGCCCTATCAACCTAATTGAGCCTTTGTACATTCCCTTTCTAATCAATACTAAATATCTTAAGGTCATTGTGCCTACCTTCCTGAGTGTCTTGACCAACATCTCTTCACAGAATTAGGAAGGGAACATCTTGCAATTTTCACCATGAAATTTGTGTGAAAATATGCCTGTTAATAAAGAAAGGGGGCAGGAGATAAATGTGTTTAGACACAGTCAACAAGAGCTATGTTTGATTATTAATTCCTACTTCTAGCTGTAGGAATCTCTGATAAAGGCCTTGATTCTTTATCTACTTAATAATTATGGCTATGCATTAATTTAGTCTATAGAAACAGCAAAAAGTAGCCTTCCTTTATTAAATACTTGTTCTCAAGAAAAGACACAAGGATAAAAACAGATGTGCCTTTGTAATCTATCATTATACATTGATGACTTATCTGGAGAGTTAAATAATTGGAATTTCTGATTTCAAGAAATGTAATGGTCACAAAGTACAGTATTTGTATCAGCTATTGTATATGCAGAGAGCACTTGGGTATTCATTCACTGGTGAAGCTCAGTGAACCTTCTACATCTATAAAACATATGTTCGAGCAGCTGCTTCTTCATTAAAAAAAAGTAAAAATTAAAAATGTGCCACTGTTCCTTGCCAATGCGCATACCAGGGAGCAGGTGATGCTCCCATGAGATATTATTACAGATGAACCTATTGAAAGTCTTCAGTATTTTTATAAATGTATCAGAACTAAAATGCTTTTAAAAAGTAAAAAAGAAAATGAAATCATGAAACCCCTAGAAATATACAGGAGACCACTAGGAAATGACTTACCTGTGTGCTCTAGTCAACTAAAATTCTCAGTGTAAAGCATCAAAATTGGTGTGCTTTCCGCATCCCTTCCTAAAACACTGCCTGGAATTTTCTAGACAGTTGCAATAGACAGTTTCTAAGACTCAAATTCCAATCATTAACTACATATTAGAAAAACATCAACATTTTATGAAAATCATGTTAAATTGTCTTCCTTTAATAATTTAGGGTCAAGCAACAATTTAAGACATTGTCTATATATCAAATGTGATACTAATCATTTGACAACTTACAAAATACAGCTTGGTTGATTTCTAAATATGCAGAAAACTTTGACCCCCAAATACAGACTATTTTCATTACATTTCATTATATTTAGGCAAATGGTCAAGATTCACCAGTTTAAACATGGTCACTTCCTTTTAGAAGAAATGTGCATTAGAAACCAGAAAGCTGGTCCAGTCACCTGAATGTGGGAATGGGGAGAACGGAAGATGGCGCTTTATTAACTGTGTATTCTTCACCTTGCCCAAGTGACCGACGGACTTTCACAGAGCCCTTCAACATTCCCTGAGTACACTCTCGTCACAGCCGTAGATGGAAAAATAGATTAACAAAGAAAAATCCCGAACACCCAGAGGGGGAAGAGGAGGTTAAGAAAGCGCTCTGACTCATTGACGTTCCTTTTAGGACTCAAGGTTGAGACGTGCTCAATTGCATACGCCACAGCGCCGGTGTATAATTAGACAGTGACTTAACCTGGAGCTGATGAAGTAAAAATGACGGCAATCGTGGGGGTAGAATAAAATGCTAACGAAAGCAGGGAGATGACAGAGGTACCGGGCATTCCTGTCCTGTGTATCTGTTAGCAATTTGTCCAACGGAAACAATAGAGGCAATTTCACAAATAACAGAGGTACATCAATTCGCAATAACACTCCTTGGCGTTTAAGATTGAATGAAAGAAATTGTGTTTGGATTATTAACGTAAAGAAATGGTTAGAAAAACCTGAGTTTAGCCTACATATTATGAAGTGAAATCGAGCACTGACGGCTACTCAGGAAAAGTTGAATTTGTCCAAGTCTTACCCAAGATGATTTTTTTTTCAAGGAAGATAATTGCTTTCAGGAAGGTTAAAAAAAAAAACTTACTAATTTTGTTTCTCTCAGTAGAGGAGAGAGGTTTCCTGTCTCCTTTGGAATTGTGTCCTAACTATTGTCTCTCCTCACAGGTATTCAAAGGTCTCTCCACAAACACCCATCTGCTACCCCGGTGAGCTTAACTTTTCCATGCCCGTGCATACGTGATTCCTAATGTCTTTCGTCTTCATTTAACTACATTTAACCACAGTATCATTACTCCGGTAGTATCCCTGAATGCTAAATCTAAGGGACAGTTCTCCTTTGATAGGCTCTCAGGCTGCCATCCCCCCCCCCAGTTTTATTTTATTTTAATTTATTTTATTTATTATTTTGCTGTTTAGGACTTCCATTTGAATTCATGTCATCAATCAATCTGTATTAAAGTCACTGTTTGCGCTGTTATCTTGCACACTCACTGGACGCTCTATAAGAACAATGATTTCATTGCCTTATTGTTCCCCCAGTCGTTGAAGCATAATAGATGCTCTTAAAAACACAGGCATGAATGAATGATAGAATTAAAGTATCAGCAAAGAAAATGTGCTGAAAATGCCTCTCCTCTGACCGTTTTCCCTCTCTCTTTTCAGAATATCTGAGAGACAACTAACGGGAGAGTCAATGTGTGTCTTTTTAGTCTAAAAATTACAACTAACTCAAGAAATGCTTCCAAAACTTTCAAGTGGATATTGATTTGAGTGTCCCCACAAGTACAGTGGGTGGAAATTGGGGCTGATAGAAGCATATGTAATATGAATCATCTTATTTAAACCTGACATTTTAAGAGATCTGGATTATGCTTTATGAAAAATGATAGTTTCAAAGCAATCTTAGCTATTATTTTTTTCATTTTCTTGTTATTTAGTTGTTATTACAATATGTCATACATATCTAATTGAATTTTTTAATTTAGAAAAACTGAGTGCGATGGTTCATGCCTTTAAACCCAACACTAAAAAAGGGAAGAGAAGCCAATATCTCTAAGTTCAAGGCTAGCCTGATCTATGTAGTGATCTCCAGGTGAGCTTGGGTGACATAATAAAACCCTGTCCCCCCAAAAAAAATTTAAAAGAATATCAAAGTGTTTTAGACATTGAAGATGAGACTTTCACTGTTCTATGTTCTAATCCAGGAGATAATTATTTTCTTAAATTTTATTATTCCTCTATACCCAACAGCACCTTTATTTTCCTGAAGAAAACCCAACGAAACAGAGACATGAAAAAAAATGTATAATTAAAATTCAGAGTGAAAAATGGTTTAAGTAACCCTGTTTGCTTTCCAAAATGTCATAAAACAGTGTTCTCACTCAGAGAAAAGAGAATATTTTAAGAATTAATACAATTTATAATTTACTAATATGTACAATACAGAGATAAACGATCCCATACCAATACAAACGATTATGCAACTAGAAAAGCTTTTGGAATTACTCCCTATGATCTTTCAACATAGGAAAAATGGCTTCTCCCCTTGGCCTTAGTCAAAGCAACTGTGCTTCAATTCTTCCCTTCTTAGTCACAAGCAATTTATTTTTTTTCACTTTCCTTCTGAGAAATCATCGTAATCCTTCTACTCATCATTTAACCCCAGTGGGATGGGGGGACAATTACCTAAGTGAATCAGTTCTCAACCAAAGAAAACCTTTAACATTTCTTGCGGTGTAATGAGTAAGACGTTAGAAGAGTGAGGAAAGCCACAGAATATAGGAACAAAGGACTGGTGTACCAGAGGTTACATACCCCTAACTGGGAGGATAGAAACCCCACATTCTGCCAAACCAGCCATATTTTTGTGGGTGTAGCAAGATAACATCTTGTCACATTTGCTACTGTGTATCCAGGTTTGGCAGGGATGCCAGTCTTATAGCAGAGGGACACTTCCGAAGAGCAACTATAATATAAACAAAATAAATGTTTATGTGCCTTCATTCAGAAACTACCATGCATCCCAGAATTCAACTTACAAAGTAAGAGCTTTGAAGCAATAAAATGAGTGCTGTATGTTCTTAGGAGCACCAAAAACAAGATCAGGCACACATCCCTAAACTATCATTGGTCCGTAGAAGGTAGGAATGTTCTGTTGTCTTCTTTTAAAACGAGTTGATTGTGGATACCTATCATATGGCTGTAATACCCTAACTCTTTCCCTGTCCCATTCACATTGCCTCACCCAGCTAACTAGTATTGATTAGCCCAAGAACAGCTACCTGGGCAAGTCTACAATGGAAACAAGTGAGCAAGCCAAGGTACTCATCCTCAGGAGATTCAAAATGTCATCTTTTCAGAGCCAGGACCCAGAAATTTTTGCTTAAGGAGAGACCAAGAATAAAATAGGATTGTTAACCTCTCCCTAAAGGAACTGACTTCACTGCAGTGGAGTGTGGAAAAGTTCAAGCCCGAGGACACCCTCCAAAGTTATGACATAAGGCCACTGGGTCTAGACTAGCAGACATCCTTGAACCCATAGGCTATACCGTCATTAGATAATTTGCCTCCAGGAACAGTGGCAAAAAAGTGACAGCTGAGAAAAGCCCTCTTAGGTCATAAAATGTCTCAAACACGATCCCTTCAAAGATGACCATAAATAGAAAAATGTGTTTCGTCAGTCTGAGGAGAACTCTATGTCCGGAGTATTGCTGAACATAAAAGAGAATAATCAACTTTTAAATGCATGGTCAACTCAGGGTGGCTATGGGGAGTCTCAAGCCTGGGTCCTTAAAAAAGGGTCTTCCTTGTTACCTAGCTTCTCTGAAGCTGTAGACTATAGTCTAGTTATCCTTTCTTTTATGCCTAATATCCACTTATGACTAAGTATATACCGTGTTTGTCTTTCTGAGTCTGGTTTTCCTCACTCAGAATGGGTTTTTTTCTAGTTCCATTCATCTACCTGCATCATGGTGTCATTTTTTTTTACCGCTGAGTAGTACACCATTTTGTAAATGTACCACATTTTCTTTATACATTCTTCAGCTGAGGGGCATCAAGGTTGTTTCCAGGTTCCGGCTATTATGAATAATGCTGCTATGAACATAGTTGAGCAAGTGACATTGTGGTATGTTTGAGTATTAAAAAATAAAAATATATGTGATTTCTTTTTTAAAAAAAAGTAATGTGAGACACTTCACACTTCATGGAACAACAGACCTTAGGCTGATGTTTCAGTTAGTCATTTAAAAATAAATAAACAAGAAAATGGCACTAACAAGACCCCTAAGAAGGTACAGAGATCCAAGACTACAAAATATTATATAAAATATCCAGGTTCTAAGAAAAAAAAAAGAGTTTCAGGACTTGAAAAGATGTAGCGAGATCCACAACAATAACAACAACAAAAAATGCATTGAGATGGAAGAAACTAAGGAAATTGTGTATGAGAAGAACCAGTGCTAAATTTAACAAAGCCTTGTGTGAAGTAAAGCTACTGGACACATCTTCAGAACGAAAGGAAGGCGTGATCAAACAAATAAAGATATAACAAGCCTGTCACATAAAGAATAGCAATACGCGGGACCGTTGGAAGTGGAAAGGGAGAGAGAGATTCTTGAGTTGCCGGGTACAGCGAATGAAATGGAAATCCACAAGCTGTGCTCAGAAGGTTCTCAGATTGATTAAGATCATATGCAGCCCAAGGTGGGGGGACAAGAAGAAAACAGAGCAGAGAGATACGAAGACAGAAAGCCCACTGGCGCACATGTGACATACTAGTAGAGGAGAGGAAAAGAAGAAATACTCAAAGAAATAATGACTGAAACATCCCAAACTTATTTATAAACATTTAATCTACTCATCCAGAGACTTGGTGAATTCCAAATATCTTTAATTAGTGTAAGAATATTTTCACATAAAAATGGAGATAATAACCGGGCGGTGGTGGCGCACGCCTTTAATCCCAGCACTTGGGAGGCAGAGGCAGGCGGATCTCTGTGAGTTCGAGACCAGCCTGGTCTACGGAGCTAGTTCCAGGACAGGCTCCAAAGCCACAGAGAAACCCTGTCTCGAAAAACCAAAAAAAAAAAAAAATGGAGATAATGTGATGCTGGTGTGCTTCCAGTAAAAAGGAATAAAAGGAGTTCTTTTGGAGTAGAAGAAGGCACAGACTGCAATTGATAGCCCCCAGAAACACAGACCGGTAATAAGAGTAATTACACCGTGCCTGGCCTCCTTAACTGGTCTGGAAGTCAGCAGTTTAGGCCACCTGTAGATAATGAGGGGTTAGGTAGCCTAAGCTCCCACAATAGAGAGAGAAGCAGCACACCTGCTATTACAGGGCAGAGCAGGTGAGAAGGCATAAAGCCCTATCAGATTAAGGAAGTAACAATAGATGCTTCACCATACACAGACCAACAAATGTGTAAGTCCAAAGCATGGTAAGATCAACCAAACAAAACCTGCAAAATATATCACTGTCTTTCTTCTCCCAGGTTCTTTGAAGATAAAAGTTCACAGAACAGTCATAACTATTTTAATTTTTGCTTTGTCCCATTTAAAGATGTGCAGTGTTTCATCAAAGCAACTCAAGCAGGAGGGAAGTGGCAAAGGTCTCAATGACAGTAACTCTTCAATAGATCGCTGCAATTGAGTTGAGAAAGATGTGAAGCTGCTTCCAGTTTAGATGTATGTGTGCACATGAATGGAAGTCATTTTTACATTTTAATAAATTCAGATCTTACATTAGGAAGCATCTCTTTAATAGAAAACTGAGCAGTAAAGGTTTGGAAAGGAGGGACTTTTAAAAGACAAGAACCATACACATATGATAAAACTACTGTTTAAATATAGGGGCCTCAATAGCCTAGAGGCAAAGTGTTTGTCTGGAATGTCTTAGCTGGGCTTCAGTCTTCAGAACTCAGGTACCAAGAATCCAAATGCAGAGACTGCCAGACTGCCTTTAAAAAGAAACACTGCCCAGCTATGGTGCTGCCTATGGTAAATTTGGTCAAGGCTCAAATGTATATTATTTGTCAAATTGTGTTCACCCCTCCTCAAACAATTGCTAAAGTCCTATTAGTAACTTAAAACAAGATTATGTTTTGAAAAGTTTCTGCACCCCGATGAGTCTCTCTACCAACACAATAATCCGAATCAGACCAAAGCAAACCAAATCAGAAAAGGCCTGGGTTTAATGGATAAAAATGCTCTCGGATGGCTTTCCAGCCCTCCCCACCCCACCCCCAACCCCACCCAGAGAGGAGCCAAGGAAGAAAGACCAGAAAACCACGTGTTTGTTCTCTGGGAGGGGAAATTTAAGTACCCTGTTTTATTTAAATTAAATACCCTGGGTCATCATTTGGCAGGCTTTCTAGGGGTTCAAGTCTGGACTGAGGCAACTCTCAGGCAACGGTACTTGGGATGGAACTTCCACCTAGACATTCCAGACTCTTTGGATATATGGATGCTAGGAACTGTGGTGTGACCTTAACCCAAACATGTTTGATACAGGACATTTTTATTTAAATAAAATGAAATCATATAGGTGGACCTTTGATAAATATGATTGGTATTTTAATTTTAATTTTTTACTTCATTTTATTTTATTTGGTGGTGGTGGTGGTGTGTGTGTGTGTGTGTGCTTCTGTGTGTACATGCATGTCTGGTTATGCCTTCCACAGCATGTGTCAGGAAGTCAGAGAAACACTTGCCAGAATGGGTTTTCTCTGTCAACTATGGGGGTAACAGGAGTAGAACTCAGGTCATTAGTTTATGCAGCAAATGATTTTACCGACACAGCCTTCTCATAGTCCCTGACTGGCATTTTTAGACATAAGAGCCATCCAAAGTATATACAATGATAAAGAATCTTAGAAGGCTCAAATGGAAGTTGGTTATTAGCAACCAGACCTCAGAAAAAACTAAAAATGCCAAAACTTGCATGTTTTGCTTCCAGAGCTGAGATAGAATTTATTTCTATTATTTATATAATCTGTAGCATTTTGGTATAATGTTATTAGCAAAATATTATTGTTATAGATACAAATAACACAAAAAAAACAAAGAAAACCGGAATGGTCAATTATATTAGTATCCAACTAAATACATTTTAAAATAGATATTTATAGGGGTGATATTTCACAATTAATTAATTTTATAATAAAAACATTAATTCATCAGCTTGCATAGCAACTATAAACATATATGTATCAAACAACAAAGTGTGTGTACACACGTATGTGTGAGCACAAACGCATGCACATATGCAGGTCATTTGTGTGAGTCACAAAAACAAGTCACAATGAAGAAGAAACTAATTAATACAGTTGGAGGTTTTACTAGACCTTTTCATAACTGAGAATATAAGGAATAAAATAGAATATGTGAACAACAGTATAAACTCTCTAAAAAGACAGAAGTCTCTAACCAACAATACAATACATATTCCTCTTCTTTTATGTTTTTTTATTTTTAACTGCATCATTGGAATGAACTCATAAATCAAATCTCCCACAGCTAGATTGACATAAACACTCCACCAAACACTTGTTCATTTGTTTATCACATTATTTGGCCACAGCAGCACCAAAGTAGTAAACACAGAGCTCAGTTGCAGCTCAGGACAAAATTTATAACAGAAAATTCCTAGACAGAAAAGCATCAATGACTGTAGGCCTCTGAGATAAATCATTGAAGTAAATCTAAAGAAGGTAAAATAATTAATAATGATGGTTAGCCTACATAAATAAACTGGAAACAAACAAAGATAATTTGCTGAAACATTTAAAACAAATTCTTTGGAAAGATCAACAAAATCAGCAAGCTTCTAACTAAAGTAAAAAAAGAAAAAAAATCATGAATTACTCAAAGTAGAATTGCAAGGTGATATCTTACCATCAACTTCCCAGAAATAAAAATAATTATAGAAGAGTAATATTAATAATATATTATAAAATTAAAAGTATTAGAAAATTTCCAAAATGTATCAACATTCAATAAGAAAGAAAAGTATAATCTAAATTGATCTTTATTAAGAAAGAATATTGATAAAATGATGAAAAACTTTCCAGGGAAGAAAAAACCTAGATCATGGTAGCATCACTGTTGAATTCTAACAAACATCCAGTGTGTGTGTGTGTGTGTGTGTGTGTGTGTGTGTGTGTGTGTGTGTGTGTGTGTATGTATCAGGTTTTATAAACTTTTCCAAAAGAAAGTAAAGAGAAAATTTCACAACTTATTTTTTGAAATGAATTTTACCTTGAAAGAGATCACAAGAAAAGGGGACAAGGGGAATCAAACCTTTTCAATACAGACATCAAAGTCTTCAACATCATAGTGGTGAACTGAATTCAGCAACATCAAAAATTAATTTACATGCCATTATAAAATGAATTTCCCCTCTCCAAAATGTGAAGATGATTTGTAATTTGAAATTTAAAAAATAAAGAATACAACAAATATGAACTTTTTAAAAACTCACCTGATCATACTATTAGATGTTAATAGAACATTTTCTAAAGCCATTTTCTGGTAAGGAGAAGGCCCTCTAAAAACTGGAAACATAAAGGACTTGTTGATGCAGATGAGGGGTGTCTGTGAAACCCCCACAATTATAAAACACTGATGGCATCCCCCAAAAATGAAGAATGAGTTGAAATGTCCCTCTGCAGCTTTGCTTCTTGTCTTTGTGTAGGAGGGGTCTCACTATAGCAATTAAGCAAGAAAAAGCAGCAAAAGACAAACTGAGAAGCAAGAAGTGAAACTATCTTTAATCATGAATGATATGATTTTATATAGAAAACCTTAAATAGCTTTGCTGGGTTGTAAGATATACTTTGCAAAATCTAGTCATATTCCTACATGTTTACAATGAACCACCCAAAGTGAAATTAAGAAAAGGTTCAATTTTCAATAGCACCAAAAGAATAAAATATTTAAGAATTAATTTGGTAAGAAGTGAAAAATGCTTACTCCGAAATCTACAAATTTCATTGAGCAAAAGCAAACAAGCTTAGTGCGGACATCTAGGATCCCAGCTCTTAGGATCAAGAAATGTGAAGCAGGAGGTGTGTGAGTTCAAGGCCACTGTGGGCTACACCTCAAGATAAGGGTCCAGCAAGAGAAGCAGGGGCAAGAAGGAAGAAAAGGGAGCAGGGAGAGAAGAGAGAAGGGGAAAGGGGAGAAAAGGAAAGAACAGGAAAAAAAAACAAGAACTAAATAAATAAAAAGACATCTCGTATCCATAGATTAGTCAAATTAAAATGGTTAAGATGAGAGTTTTTCACAAAGGGATCCACAGCATCGATTCTAGTCTCTGCTAGAATTTTGCAGGCCTTTAGAAGGCCATTCAAAAAGTCACATGTAACTGCGGCACTCCAAATAGTTGAAACAATTTTGGAAAAACAAAGAAAAAAACAAGGAGCAGGGATGAGGCTCATGTAAAACATGAGCTTTTAGCATTAAAAAGATAGTAGGTTCGTCCTTAGTACCAAATAATGCAGAAAAAAAAAAGAAAATAGGATTCCTTTGAGTTCTTTTAAAAAAGTGGGAGAGACCAGAAACCTGTGCAGGTGAGTAAAATACTAAAATATGTGCAGGTAGAAGACACTTTCTAGCTCCAGCGGCCCCTGGCCTTCCATGGTTTCAAGAGTCCCCTGATTAAGGGAGCAAGTCTTAGCAAAAGAGCAAGTAGGATCTAAGTAGAGACCCAGAGACCCACACCCGGGGAACCATGCTGCTCATGCTCAAACACAGAGGGAAATGGAAATCAGTCTCTACTCACTCCCATCTCCAAGGGCGAATAGCCCAAAGCATGTTTTTTCTTGAAAATTCCCAGTTAAGAGTCAATTCCATGATAAACTCATTCTTCCACGTGGTGTTCAAACCTCCAAGACCAGACTATGAACCCAAAAGATCTTGGAACTGAGGATTCTTGTGTGGACAGACTATAAGATGACCACGCTCACTACCTCTAAAATTAGTCTTTGTTTTGTAAGTCTGAGCAAAAAGTAAGCAAAAGCGAGAACAAGGATCCTTGAAAATAAATATATTAAATTCAATCACTGAAAATTCAATAATCAAAATCTAAAGCAGTGAGTGGGCTTAACACTGCTAGTAAGGATGCTGGCAAGACAAACACTGAGAAGCAAGATGGAAAATAACCAAAGGTTTTGCTGTTACTGAAGCAGTTGCTTAATCTTCCAAACACTTAAAAGATATTACTCAGAAAATACGGGACTGAGGAAGACAAGTTTGCACAGGTAAAATCCAGGCTTAAAGGTGTGCATGATTGAGTGTGTGTGTGTGTGTGTGTGTGTGTATCACATGCAAGCAGAGGTAGGACTATCTGGGGGTGGCTAGTCAGTGGAAAGAGACAAGAAGAACAAGAAACAAGTATGCAAGTGTATAACAGATAAATATGTGCAAAGTAAAATGATACACAGGCATGAAAATAGCTGTTATTAAGTCCATTGCTTAATACAACAACTATAATATTAGTAAAAAACTAACATGGACTAACATCATTCTAAAAATACTAGGAGCTCATTTTGATGTTTTAGATTATATTCTAATAGTTGGATAAAACTGTCCAAATATTTTATAGTGGAAATCATCAATTAGAAAGTTATTTTTCTGGAACATGAAACGTGAATGGCTCACACAGCTCTCTGGCCATTTATAGTCACAAATCACATACCTTCATCCCCATCTTGAACGATATGCATGTTTACATTTAGTCAAACATACTTGCCCTATTTTATGAAGACTTAGGACAGCCTCCAAAAAAAATTAAAAACATCAAATAAATATATCAAGGCCAAAACAGTCTAATTAGAGTAATAGATGAAGGCTCCAAAAGGAAACAGAAGGTTCCAGGCTACTCTGAGTGCTGTGGAGTATAAAGCCAAGAAGGACCGTCACAGGCACGTTATGGAGTAGACAAAGGCGTGGCGTGCAGTGGGACCCTTCCCTGTAACAAGTGCCGCAGTGGTTTTAGGCTTTGCTTCTCAGGGCTTCGTCTGGAGAATTCTCTCAGGCTGTTGGATGCTGTTTCTCTACTGTGTTTCATTGAGCACTGACAGCTGCAGACTCCATTTGAAACTTCACACTCGCCGCATCGAGTTTGTTTTCCTCCAAGTGTTTTTATGAAATCAATTATGATGTTATCATGTCTCTGATTTAATATGCCTTTCAGAATATAATTCTTCTATACTTTAGTGCATTTTTCCACTGGTTACTATCATGGGAGACATGAACCTGAAGGGCATTTTGCACAATATTTGTTTGGTTTCTGGACATCAATACATTTTATAGTGCTTGACACATTTCATTGTCTGAGCTGGTCATTCTGCCTTCCTAAAAAATAATCTGATATTGATTCATGATGCGCCACACTCCGCTGCCATTACTCTAGCCAAGCAAACTTTCAGATTCTTTCTTTCCAAAGCTTACTCTTTGCAAAAGGCATTAAATATAGCATGAGAAAGGCTTTCACTTCATCAGAAAAATCACAATTTCGAACCAAAAGTGAACTTTCCATTTTTACTACAGCATACATTCTGAAGATTATGTGTGTAAATGTGCACAAACTCACACATCTCCCAAAATGCGTGTTTCACTTAGATTGACAAGTTACAATTAGACCATGTAAAAGAAAACCCTTTTTGAAGAAAATAAATATAATATGGAACCTCCCAAAATGCGTGTTTCACTTAGGTTGACAAGTTACAATTAGACCATGTAAAAGAAAATCCTTTTTGAAGAAAATAAATATAATATGGAACCCCACGCCATCCTGAAGCAGCTACGGTGGAGCTGTGCAAAATTAACAGATGAATTTTGAACCTGAAGCTGGAGCACATGAGGGGAAAAGAAGGAGACTGTATTTCCCAGGAAACTGAATGACTTGACTTTAGGTCAGCCTTTTGGAATGCAGTCAGGAAATCCAAAATAAGAAATAAGATGCATCTGGCAAGAAGTCAGAAAAGGCAGGAGGGAAAGTGTTACGGTAGATCCAGAATAAGAAGAGGATAAAGGAATGTGTTGCCCCTTTATTACTTGGAGAGAAAAGCAATAATAGAAGATACCAAAAAGAGCCATAGGTTTAAAATTGTTTTGTTGAGGATATTATCTTTTTCTAAGCTGAGTCAAAGCTTCATGGCTGAGATGAAAGAATCAGAAAAGTGGCGAGCACACTGAAGTTGTTCTGAAGCTATTGGAACTTTAAGTCCCTGCTGGACTTAGTATCTGCATACCGTATCTTGACATAAACACTTGTACTTAGTTGTTTTCTATGTATAACTACATATATTCTTATATCACTGTCCCTTAGTAAATTATTTGAATAGAGAAACTATTTTTATTTTTTGAGACTGGGTCTCACTTATGTATCCCTAACCGGCCTAGAACTCACTAGTATAGATCAGGTTGGGCTCAAACTCACAGAAACACACCTGCCTCTGCCTTTCAAGCACTGGTATTAAAGACATCAGCCATCATGCCCAATAATTTTATACATTTGGCATTTGTTACTGTCCAGCCCACAATACCATTGCTAACAGATCACCTCAGCAGTTTTTTAAATTGGATTATAAATAGCCAAACAACTAATGAAAATTATCCAAAATATCTTTTATATGTGGCTCCTAGAAAAACAAAGTATAATATATTGTAGTAGCTTTGATTTCATCTTGATTATTCAGATGATATCTTTGATATTTATTATTGTAGTAAGTTTTTGGTATCTGATACTTATCAAAGTGAGGAAAATGTAGAAATTCTTAGCTAGAAAAGCCATTAATTGGAAAGTTGGAGACAACCAGTTTGGGTGGCATGCACTGTTTCATTGCAGCATCCATTGTAGAGCGTACATACTGGGCATAACATGATCCAAGCAAACAAGCAAGGGCTGCTATACCCAGACGAGGATTTTAAACGAATTTCCAAAGAATGTCTAAGGGCAACTCTTTGTTTCCAACTCTGTCCCAACCAAACAGTGTCTGTCCCCTCTAAAGAAAACAAAAAGGAATACTCCCCAGGCCTTCGGGCAGACACAGCATTGATCATGGAGAAATAAGAGTCTATAAAGAGAGTGCTCAGAAAGAGAGATTCAGGCTTGAAAACCCACTGAGAAGTCCCTGGCAGGTGGTAATATCCTAGAAACTGGCAGACTGTATAAGGAAAGCATGGTGAGACATATCCTTTCCCGTGTGCTTACAAATCTGGATTTTATACTACTAAAGGCCAGTGTGGATCACTTTGGGGCCATAACGCAGAGGAGAATATAACCCGTACAGGACAAGAACTACGTAAGACACACTAATCACAGACTAAGGTCAGCAAAACAAGGTACAGCCAAACGGAGAAAAAACAATTAGTAGAAGGTGTCTATGGGTGCTGTGTGGCATCATGAAATGAAGAACATTTGTCACATCTCCTGACTTTTGTGTTTGTTTAACTGTCAACCCTCAGCACTTAGAAGTCACCCTTCTGCACACAGGAGCAGTTGATTTGAAGTTGATGTGAAGGTGTGTGTCCTGGTGCCCAGTGGGATGCAATCAAAAAAAGCTTCTGTTTTGTGTGTGTTCCCCTTCCTCTTGTTGCTCTAGCTTTTCCAGTCCTCATTCTGCAATGTCACTTCAGTGATTGTCAAATAATGTTCATAGTTTCCTTCATAAATCCAGAGCTGGAAAAACTTCTGTACTCAAAGCATGACATAAAATGAACAAGTGTCCCGAGAGGTGGCTTCACAAGCCAGTGTGTGCCTGTGGAACCATAGGAAAAGAAGAGCTCCTCATTACTGTACTGGCCAGGTTTATGCCAACTTGACACAAGCTAGAGTCATCTTAATGGAGGGAAACTCAATTGAGAAAATGCCTTCTTAAGATACGGTTTAAGGAATTCTCTTAACTAGTGATTGATGGGTGAGGTCCCAGCCCATGGTGGGTGATGCCACCATTGGGTTTGTGGTACTAGATTCCTTTTTTTTGTAATTCTTTTTTTTAATTTATTAAATTTTTTTAGAGTACCAATCCAAGTTCCCACTCCCTCCCCTCCTTCCAATCCCTCCACATACCCTTCCACCCTACCCCTATCCAATCCTCAGAGAGGGTAAGGAACCTCTCTGAGGTTCCTTTGTGGAAAGTCCAAGGTATATCTAAGCTGAGCAAGGTATACATCCAAATAGAATAGGATCCCAAAAAGATCAGTACATGCAGTAGAGATAAATTCTGGTGCCACTGCCAATGACTCCCAGTCTGCCCCAGCAATTCAAATGTCAACCACAGTCAGGGGGACTGGTTTGGTCTCATGCTTGTTCCTTCCCAATCCAGGTGGAGTTAGCTCCCATTCGCTCAGGTAAATTGTTTCAGTGGGTGAACCCATCATGTTATTGACCTCCTTGCTCATATTCTCATTCCTTCCACTCTTCAACTGGACTTTGGGAGCTTAGTCGAGTGCTCTGCCTCTCTTTCCATCAGTTTCTGGATGAAGGTCTATGGTGATATTTAAGATATTCATCAGTCTGACTATAGGGCAAGTAAAGATTGGGCCCCCTCTCCTTTACTGCTTAGGGTCTTAGCTGGAATCATCCTTACGGATTCCTGGGAATTTCTCTAGAACCGTGTTTCTGCTAACCCAATAATGGCTCCCTCAATCAAGATATCTCTTTCCTTGCTCTCATCTCTGTCCTTCCTCCATCTCAACCATCCCATTCCCTCAAGTTCTCCTCAACCCTCCCCTTCTCCACTCCTCTTCCCTTTCACTCTCCCTTCATCTTGCCACCCCCATGCTCCCAATTTTGCCAGGCGATCTTGTCTGTTTCAAATTTCTAGGAGGATCTATATATGTTTTTCTTTGGGTTCACCTTATTACTTAACTTCTCTAGAATCATGAACTATGGGCTCATTGTCCTTTGTTTATACTTAGTATAACTCACTTATGAGTGAGTAAAAACTATATTTATCTTTTGGGATCTGGGTTACCTCACTCATGATGGTGTTTTCTAATTCCATCCATTTGCATACAAAATTCAAGATGTCATTGTTTTTTTACCACTGAGTAGTACTTTAATGTGTCATTTCTCTTTTAGGTTTCTGTCTGGTTAACCTGTCCATTGGCGAGAGTGGAATGTTGAAGTCTCCTACTATTAGTTCATGGAGTTTGGTGTGCAATTTAAGTTTTAATAATGTTTCTTTTACATATGTGGGTGCTCTTATATTAGGGGCATAGGTGTTCAGAATTGAGACTACATCTTGATGGATTGTTCCTGTTATGAGTATAAAGTATCCTTCTCTATCTCTTCTGACTGATTTTAGTTTGAAATCAATTTTGTTAGATATTAGGATAGCTACACCCAGTTGTTTCTTAGGTCCTTTTGATTAGAAAACCTTTTCCCAACCCTTTACTCTAAGTTAGTGTCTGTCTTTGAGGTTGAGTGGGTTTCTTGTATACAGCAGAAGGCTGGATCCTGTTTTCATATACGTTCTCTGAGCTTGTGTCTTTTTATAGGTGAATTGAGTCCATTGATATTAAGCGATATTAGTGACCAGTGGTTGTTAATTTCTGTTATTTTTCGGTAGCAGTGTTTGTATATTTCCCTTCTTTGGATTATGCTGGTGAGGGGTTATCAGATGCCTGTGTTTTTGTGGGTGCAATTAGCTTCCTTGGATTGAGGTTTTCCTTCTAGTACTTTCTGTAAGGTTGGGTTTATGGATATGTATTGTTTAAATCTGTTTGTGTCATGAAATATCTTGTTTTCTCCATCGATAGTGATTGAAAGCTTTGCTAGGTGTAGTAGTCTGGACTTGCATCCATTGTCTCTTAGTGTCTGCAGCACATCCATCCACGACCTTCTGGATTTCATGGTTTCCATTAAGACGTCAGATGTAATTCTAATAGGTTTACCTTTATATGTAATTGGAACCTTTTCCTTTGCAGTTCTCAATAATCTTTCTTTATTCTGTATGTTTTGTGTTTTGATTATTATATGGCAAGGGGATGAGTTTTTGTTTTGTTTTGTTTTGTTTTGTTTTTTGATCCAGTCTATTTGGTGTTCTGTAAGCTTTTTCTTGTACCTTTGTAGGGATATCCTTCTTTAGGTTGAGAAAGTTTTCTTCTATGATTTTGTTGAATATATTTTCTGTGTACTTGATCTGGAGTTCTTTTTCCTCTTCTACCTCTATTATCCTTAGGTTTGATCTTTTCATGGTATCCAAGATTTCCTGTATGTTTTGTGTTAAGCATTTTTTGGGTTTAATTTTTTTTTGACCAATGAGTCTTTTCTATAGATATTTCTTCTATAGTATCTTCAGCACCTAAAATTCTTTCTTCGATCTCTTTTGTTCTGTTGGTTATACTTGTCTCTGTAGTTCCTATTCATTTACCCAGATTTTCCATAACCAGAATTCCCTCAGTTTGTGTTTTCTTTATTACGTCTATTTCAGTCCTCAAGTTTTGAACTGTTTGCTTCACCTGTTTGATTGCTTTTTCTTGGTTTCTTGGGTTTCATTGAGGAATTTTTTGTTTTCTTTTCCTACATTTATTTAAGGGAGTTTTTCATTTCCTTGTTAAAGGTCTACATCATTTTCATAAAGTTACATTTAAAGTCCTTTTCTTCTGCTTCTTCTGGGTTAGGATGATCAAGTCTTCCTGTTGTGTGACCACTGGATTTTGGTGTTACCATCTTGCTTTTTAGGTTGTTGGAGGAATTCTTGCATTGGCACCTACCCATCTCTTCCTTCAAATGAGGCCAGCAGTGTCTTTGCATCTTGATCCAATCCTTGCAGTGGCTGTCTGGGTGTTGGGTAGTTTTTCTTGGTCTGCTCTGTACTGCCAATGTCTGTTTCAGAAAGCATCTCAGGTCTCTATAAGCTTTCTCTCTTGGTTTTCTCTCCTGGTTTTCTCTCTTGGTGCTCTCTCTTAATCCCCTCACTGTTGGAGCAAGCTTTTGGTACCCTCAGTATTATAGCAAGCTCTCAGTTCTTAGGCAGAGTGTGGCTAGTAGCTTGGGGAGTCCAGCGAATGGGTCTAGGTTTGGGGAGAAACTCCCTGCTGGCTGGCTAGAAAAGCCAAGGGAGTTGGGGGAGAAGCCTGGGGTTTTGTTCTACTCTGGAGGTCCTAGAGAGTGGGGTGTTCCGCCATGTAGCTGTTCACTCACCTCTTAAGTCCCCTCAGTATTGGAGCAAGCTGTGTTTCAGAGTTCCACTGAGGTTGCAGGAGCTGGTACTGGATTCTTTAAGAAAGCACGCTGAGCTACACTTGATCTTAGCCAAAAGGACGAGTAGGGGGGTAGGAGGAAAATGGGAGAAGGGGAGGAAGTAGAAATTTTGAATGGTATTATTTCTAAAGCAATAAAAATTTAAGAAAGAATGAAAGCAGGCTGAGCAAGCCATGATGAGCAAGCAAGTAAGCAGCACCCCTCCATGGTGTCTGCATCAGCTCCTGCTTCCAGGTTCCTGCCCTAACTTCCTTTAATGATGGATTACAACAGGGAAGTATAAGCCAAATCAACCCTCTCCTCTCCAACTTGCATTTGTTTATTTTGTTTTTACATCCTGACCAACATTTTCCCTCCCTCCTGTTCTCCCAGTCCACACCCACCTCCCTTCTTCTTACCAACAAATCCACTCCTCCTCCTCCGTTTCTCTTCAGAAAAGGGCAAGCCTCCTATGGATATCAGCCAGCTATGGTATATCAAGTTGTAGTGAAACTAGGCACCTCCTCTTCTATTAAGGCTTGACTAAGTAATCCAGTAGAAGGAAAGTGTCCCAAAAGTGGGCAACAGAGTCAGTGACAGCCCCTGCGCCCACTGTTAGGAGTCCCACAAGAAAACTAAGTTACACAACTGCCACATGAGGTCAGTCCCATGAAGGCTCCCTGGCTGTCACCTCAGTCTCTGTGAGCCTCTATAAGCCCAGGTTAGTTGATTTTGGGGTTTTGTTGTGGTTCCCTTGTTCCCACTGTCTCCTAAAATCCTTCCTGCTCCCTCTTCCACAGGATTCTCCGAGCTCTACAAGATGCTTGGCTGTGGTCTCTGCATCTGTTTTTATATTGCTGGAAGAAGCCTCTCTGATGACAGTTGGGCTAGGATAGAACAAGAAAAAGTCATCCTGAGTGAAGTAACCCAGTCAAGCATGGTTTGTACTCACTTATAAGTGGATATTAGCCATAAAGGATAATCATGCTTCAATACACAGACCCAAGAGAAGCTAACTAACAAACAAGGCTCAAGCGGGGAACACATGAATCTCACTGCAAAGGAAAAATAGAGCAGACATTGAGTTGGATAGAGGAAAGGATCTGGATGGCAGGATGGGAACAGGAGGGATCAGGTTGGGGGAGGATGCAGGAAAAGAATACTGGGAAAGACAACAGGAATCTGGGCTAGCTCTGGGACAAGCTAGAACCTAGTGCAATGGAAACTCCCAACAATCTATGAGGGTGACAGTAACTAAGCCTCCTGGCAATGAGTGAAATGGAATCTGAACCAACCATCTCCTCTAGTAAAGCAAGACTTCCAGTGGAGGGATTGGGACACCGGTCCAGCCATGAAACCTTTGACCTACAATTTGTCCTGCCTACAAGATGTGTCTAGGTAAGGGTGGAGCAAAACTTGTGGGAGTAACCAACAAATGACTGATGTAGCTTGAGACCCATACCATGTGAGGGAGCTCATTCCTGAGGTCCAGGACCCAGAGGCAGGATAGCCCAGAAACATAGAATAGAACCAAACACAACTGGCAAAAAAAAAAGCCAGGTGGAGGTGGTGCATGTCTTATATCTCAGCTCGGGGGGCAGAGGCAGGCGGATCTCTGTGAGTTTGAAGCCAGCCTGATCTACAAAAGCTAGTTCCAGGACAGACTCCAAAACTTAAAAGAAATCCTGTCTCAAAAAATCAAAAAAAAAGTCAATGAAATGAAATGGTTTCTAATTATATTCTGCTATATTCACAGATTGGTGCCTAGCCTAATTCACTTTTGATCATGGCGTTTCATCAGCAATATAAACCCTAACCAGGACAACTACTTCTTTCTGATTTCATCTTAATAACTGTAGGAGTCCAAGAAGAGAGAGATGATTGCTTGAAGGGTTACGAAATCACTACACTTACAACTGTTAGATTAAAAAATAATGAGCATTCATGTCGCTAAACTCAGAGGGGGGTCATTCTAAGTACATAATCGATACATGCTATCTTAAAAGGGAAGAAAGATAATATGCATTAACCAAGTACAAAGCAATCATGTTGGTTATTAAATGCAAAATGAAATTATCTCCAATGAGGCTAAAACTGAATTCCAAACTTTATAGCCAACTGTATAATATGAATTATTTTTAAAATGTAAGATTAGAAGGGTTGTTGTGGGTCCTCGAGATTGGACCTGGGGCCTTGTGCATGCAAGCTAGGCCAACAAGACTAAGATTGTTGACATGGTCAAGCCTCTAACTGGCACTACTGTAGTAATAAGGGCGGCGGCAGGGCTGCGTCCCCAACACCCCAGCCGCCTGCTCGGCTAGCTTATGCCCCGAAATAATTACACAGACACTGTATTCATTTAAACACCGCTTGGCTCATTTCTACCTAGCCTCTTCTAGGCTAACTCTCGCACCTGGACTAGCCCATTTCTTATCATCTATATAGCACCGGTCTTACCGGGAAGATTCTAGCCTAAGTCCATCCTGGGTCGGAGCTTCATAGCGTGCGTCTTCCCTGGAGCAGGTAGCATGGCGTCTCTCTCTGAAGCGTCTGCTCCCCAGCGGAGAGCTGTCGAGTCTGACCTCACTTCCTCTTCCTCCCAGCGTTCTGTTCTGTTTACTCCACCCACCTAAGGGTGGGCCTATCAAATGGGCCTAGCAGTTTCTTTATTGTTTAGCCAATGAAATCAACAGATTGATATATGACACTCAGACATCACACTACCATCACTTGGTAAACGAGGTTGCAGAATCATCGCTGTCTCCTGAGCTGGCACTGCTTCAACAAGACCAGGAATATCCCACTGGCACTGCCACTTGTATTAACTTCTTCAAGAGCCTGGGGGGAGGTTGTCTTGTTATGTTGCCTAGGTGGACCCCAATTTCTGGGCTCAAGTGTGACTCCTGCATTACTTTCCACACAGACTGGAACCACAAGTGTGTGTGACCACACCAGGCCTGTGTTATTCACTCAAGAGGCGTAAGGAGGCAGAGAATCTGAAACAGACATGGCAAACAGCATGGCTGAACCTCCCCATACCTGCATCTACCTCCATCTGCTTCCCATCCACTGTTCCTTCCTAAAGGGAGCCAAAATCGCTCCATGAATCACTAAGGTTCAGTGAGATGTAGCTCCAGAATCCAGGAAGAGGAGCTTCCCATCAAGAATTGGTTGGCCTAGTCATGTTCAGCAGAAACAAAATGGGGACGGAGAAAGGTAAGGTCCTAGAATCAATACTAAACTCGAGCTACCATAAAACCGTTCTCTGTGTTTAGCTATTAAGCTAAGTTACTATTTTAAGTGTTATTCAGCTATATTTTCATGAGTACACTTGGATTAAATGTGTTTACATACAAAAACATATGATCAGTTTGGAAGTATAACTCAATGCTAGAACATATGGCTAACATACATGTCACCCCCAAAGAAAACATCCACATTTAATTTGTATCAATTTGAATAAGCATTTCTCAAATTGACCACCAGATAAGAGCCAGTCATAGTGTGGCTGCTTTCTGCCTAATTACTTAGACTTTCAGACATATATCTTACTGTATTTCTAAAGGTGAAGTTGGTGAGAGATTTTTTTTGTGGGGAGAGTACACCTCTTTGTAAGAATTAAGTGGTGTGCTTGTTCTATGTCTATCAGGATTTGTTAGGAAGTATATCTGGCTTCAGAATTTCTGAAATATATCAAAGAATCCAAAAATACTATAAACTATTTTTTAAACAAAATGCTGGGAAATAGCTCCGTTGGTAAAGTGTTTGCTGTGTTTGCATGAGGACCTGAAGTCAATTCCTAAGACTCCAAAGACTCACGTAAAAACCAAGTATGGTAACGTGTGCCTATAACCCCAGGAGGAGACAGACACAGGAGAAACCCTGGGGCTTGATATCCAGATAGTCTAGGTGAACAGATGAACTCCAGGTCCAGAGGGATTCTGTTTTAAGACATACGGTGACAAATGACAGCAGGGCATACCTGATATCCATCTCTGCTCTCCAGAGATGCACGTATGTTCATGTACACTCGACTACACACATATGCACACTCACAGAAACACACGTACACACATAAATCATGCGTGTATACAAACAGAATTCATTCCTCATCTATAGAAAAAAAATAAATAGATTAACTTCCAAATTTTCCATAGATTTTCTGTAGGTGTTAAAAGTCAAAAGGCTTTTCTCTGAGAATTGTTCAAGATTGAAATTTTGGGTGAAACAAATGACAGAATGTTACCTTCAAAATAAGTGTCTTCCACATACAGCTGAGTGCAATTCAGATGGAAAGCCCTTGTAAATCTGTGCTTGCTAATGGATGTGCATGCGTTAGGTACATACTCTGCTAGGATCATTGATCCGCAGTCTTTGCACCATGATGCTTCAGTTAAACATAAGGTGCCAACATTTTACAAATATGATTGAGGGCTCCATCACTTTCAGCCAACCCTTTTTTCTCATTCTTTTATCCATTCAAGAGACAGGATGTCAGGCACTCACCTTAGCTTACAAGATTCATCAGTGACTCTGGTTGACAGCTTCCATTTCCTTCATTGTCCTTTACTGGCAATTGGAGGGTGGAGAGGGGGGAAAAAGGTGGGGAAGCAAATACATCCATGAGATCACTCAAGTAAAGCTAACTGCATAAAGGGAGGGAGCAGAATAGAGGAGAAGACCCCAACCTTTTCTCAGAGTGAAGGTCTCTTTGGCAGCAGACTTCTAAATTAAATGTAGTTAGCTTTTCAGATATCTAGACAAGGCTCTCCTGTAAAACTGAAGTTAGGGGACTGGAGAGATAGCTCGGCAGTTATAAGCATTAGCTGTTTTTCCAGATCGCTGGGATTCAGTTCGTAGCACCCCCATGGTAGCTCACAACCATCTGTACTTCCATTGCTGGGTATATGGCACCTTCTTCCAGCTTCCAAAGACACTGTACATACTTAGACATACATGCAGACAGAACAGCCATACACATAGGTATTTTTTTATTTTAAAGAAAAATATGAGGGTTGTTGTAAATATGCAGAAGTAAGGATTGTTTCAGCCCTGTTGAGGGACAGAGACCAATATGCCTGAAGGAGAAGTATTATGAATTTATCTAGTTGTAATGAGAACTTGTATTAGATCTTAAATCCAAATTTATTGAAGAATAGTTTTCACACCTGTTTTAAAGATATAGCCCAAAGAGTTTTATTTGATTTATGTTGTCAAGCACCATCCTACAACCATAATTAAAATTTAGAGTATTAAGCCTGGGAGATGGCTCAGTAGAGATAATTACTTTCTGGGAAGCCTGATGACCCAAGTTTGATCCCCAAAACTCACACAACAATAGAGGAGAAGTGACTCTGGTCTTGTCCTCTGCCTTCCACATGTGTGCACAAATAAACAGATAATCAAGGGCTTTTAAAAGAGATTTAGAATACTTGCTCTATTCCAAAAAGTTAGCTCATATCCTCTGTTTTTGCTTTGCTTTGTTTGTTTGTTTGTTGTTTTCTTTTTGAGACTAAATCACACATAGCCCAGGTTGGCCTCAAACTTAGTCTGTACCAAAGGATGATTTGTGATTTCTCCAGCCTCCATCTGCCAAGTGCTAGGATTACATGTGTATATATGGCTGGTTTGTGTAGTGCTACAGATTGAATACAAGACTTCAGGCATGGTAGTTCAGCAATCTACCAACTTATCTACATCTCCAGTCTACCTCAAACCTCTTTAGTCAATGTCCATGCACACGTGCACAGACACACACACACACACACACACAGGCACACACACACACAGAGGCACACACACACACACACACACATACATCAGAATATAAATAGAATGGCAAATCAAAAGATAGAATTATAACAGGCAATCTTCTGGCTTATTTCACTTAACAGAAAGCTTCAGAGTTATTTATTCATCTTATTACACATGTTCCTAAAGCTATATTGCATATCTAACAAATAACACTGACTCATAGTTAAATGAATGTGCCAGAAGAGGAAAAGTAAGAGTGAAATACATGTGGAAGAAAGGGAATCTTGGTGGTAGCAGTAAGAACCCAAACAGACATTACAGAAATATCAGGGAAGCTCCTCAAAACAGATGACCCAGTCAGTATTCTCATTTCTGGTGGTGATGGTGGAGTGTACACATGTGCATGTGTAAATGTGTGAGTCTGTGTGTTTGTATGTGGTGTGGGATTCCCTTCTGTATGCCTTGAATATGTTTTATTACCATTGGTTAATAAACAAGTTACTTCATCCTACAGCAGGGCAGAATAAAGCCAGGTAGGAAATCCAAACAAAATATAGAGAGAAAGTAGACGGAGTCAAAAAGCTGCCATGTAGCTGCCAAAGGAAATACACCGGAACTTTACCCGGCAAGCCGTAACCTCGTGACAATACACAAAATAATAGAAATGGGTTAAATTAAGATGTAAGAGCTAGCTAGAAATATGCCTGAGACATCAACCCAACAGTGTTGTAATTAATATAGTTTCTGGGTGATTATTCAGGTCTGGGTGGTCAGGAAATGAATATAATGGAGCCAACATGGGACAAGAATTTCCACATAAAACCTAAGAAAGTTTTTTAAAAATATGGGATTCTATATTGGAGATCAGACCTTTGTCTGTTGCGGGGTTGGTGAAGATCTTCTCCCAGTCAGTAGGTTGCCTTTTTGTCTTGGTGACAGTGTCCTTTGCTTTACAGAAGCTTCTCAGTTTTAGTAGGTCCCATTTATTCAATGTTGCCCTTAATGTCTGTGCTGTTGGAGTTACACATAGGAAGCGATCTCCTGTGCCCATCTGTTGTAGGGTACTTCCCACTTTCTCTTCTATTAGGTTCAATGTGTTCTGACTGATAGTGAGGTCTTTAATCCATTTGAACTTGAGTTTTGTGCATGGTGATAGATATGGGTCTATTTTCATTCTTCTACAGGTTGACATCCAGTTATGCCAGCACCATTTGTTGAAGATGCTTTCTTTCTTCCATTGTATACTTTTGGCTCCTTTATCAAAAATGAGGTGTTCATAGGTTTGTGGGTTAAAATACGCGTCTTCTATACGATTCCTTTGGTCGACTTCTCTGTTTTTATGCCAGTACCACACTGTTTTCATCACTGTAGCTCTGTAATAGAGTTTGAAGTCAGGGATGGTAATGCCTCCAGACAATTCTTTATTATATAGGATTGTTTTGGCTATCCTGGGTTTTTTGTTTTTCCATATAAAGTTGATTATTGTCCTCTCAAGATCTGTGAAGAATTTTGATGGGACCTTGATGGGGATTGCATTGAATCTATAAATTGCCTTTGGTAGAATTGCCATTTTTACTATGTTGATCCTCCCAATCCAAGAGCAAGGGAGGTCCTTCCATTTTCTGGTATACTCCTCAATTTCTTTCTTCAATGCTTTAAAGTTCTTTATAGTTCAAATAGATCTTTTAAAGTTCAAATAGATCTTTCACTTCCTTGGTTAGAGTTACCCCAAGATATTTTATGCTGTTTGTGGCTATCGTGAAAGGTGAAGCTTCTTTGATTTCCCTCTCTGCTTCCATATCCTTTGTGTATAAGAGGGCGGCTGATTTTTTGGAGTTGATCTTGTATCCTGCCACATTACTAAAGACCACAATAGTGGGAGTCAATTGCAGCTTCTTGGTAGCTACATTTTATTTTCAGATGAGCTCTGGTTGCTGGCTCCTTTAAGAGAAGACTTCCTGACTCAGCATTAGCAGCAAAAACTGCACGGCTTTTTTAAGAGATGGTTTCCTGGTTCATGCTGGCAGCATGAACTCTGTCTCTTTCAGGAAGTCCGGCACTTAAATGGGGTTTGTAAGCATCATGCTACTAGTTTCTTAATGGTGACATAGACCTACTACTTCCCTGAAGTTGAAGCAGGGAATATGGCTCACAGAGCCGGTGGTAAAGTACCTCTGCCATATTGAAAGGCGAGGGGAGGCAGAGCCACTGCGACCAAGCTGCTTACCATTTTAAAAGCACTCCTGGTCAGAAAATGATTACAAATATACAATAAAAAAAATTCAGTCAAAAAAAGGCCTCTGAATTGGTAACAGTGTTGGATAAATGTACATGGGCACATGAGAGAGAAGAAAGAATACAAAAAGTCATATATTAAAAGAATAAGGATAATAAAATTAATATTAAAAAGTAATAGAGTTAAAAAATAAGCCATGTAAAGATGAAAAATACACAGAGAGTCTTGATAATGCATATTATTGTGTTTTCTTTGAATTTTTTGACTGTAGAGAAACATTTGATTCTGGAAGCTGCTAAGCTAAACTAACATATATATTTTAAATGTATCTTGAATTTAAAATTTGAGTCTAAGGATATGTAACTTTGGAAAAGAGGTTCTGCTTTTGTTTCCACAGAAGATGAGAACCTGTGGATTCCTTCAATGCTAATGTGGTTTGATGAAACAAGAACCCCCAAATGCCTCCTTAGTCCTGGGATGATGATATTTATCAGGATTAATCACCACTGCTAGCTGAACCCTGAAAATACTTCAACCAGTAAGCAGCAGGAAGCAGTTTGGAGAAAACTATGCCCAAATCCCAAAAATATTTTTTATAAATGATTATTTTCACTTTAAAAGGGTTGTTTATAAATATTTAATGGTCACAGTCAATTCTAAATAAACAATAGAAGGATATGTTACAGAGATGAAAATTGATACAAATTTAAGGTCGATTTTGTTGCACTGTGTATATATATTTCTGCTTTTGTTTAAGGTATTGTGTTTGAGCAGTTCATTTAAAGATTCAATGTATAATTAAAATTTACAGATTAATAGATAGTCATTTATAATAGTCAAACTTGTAGTCATGTTAGTTAGATTTTCTAGATATACAGAGATATATTTCAGTTAGATAATCTTTAACACTTCAAAGACCTACAGAATATGGCATTTAAAAGGTTTTAAGAACTTGGACTTTTCTCAACAGTGAGACATATCTGCTTCTGGCAGCACTAAATACTTCAGAGAGGTTGATGGGCATTAAAGAAACTCATTATGGAATTTGTCTTCAATATGATAAGGTTAGCCACTTGGGAAAGAAACTGCCCTTGTTTGGACCGCTTGATAGTATGCTGTATAAACTGTATGTTCAGAATCCACAGAAAAATGACTGCTGAACATTCTAAAAGAAGGTGAAACAGTCCTTCAGCGCTTCTGCTTCATTAAAGAGTCTGCCAGACATTCTATAGGACACAGAAGAAAGTGACTGACAAGCTGCCAATATAAGCAGAACTGTATTTGAAATTTCCTATTTCATGGGAAAAGTCTACCAGATACTATGGGCCTGTATGCTGAAAATGGATGCCTGAATGTTACAAAAGAACTTTGGGTGACTGTCCAGGCAGCCAGATGTCTCTGTCAATTCTAGTGTTTTGGAAGTTGCTTACAATGCACTGCCTGTTAACTTGGGTAATATTATATCCTTTGGTGTAGTTGAAGACTAGGTAGTTATAATTATAGCTTTCCTTAGTTATTATAAAAGATAAATTAGATATGAAACTTTAGAATCACAAAGATAAAATAGATGATAGAATATTTTCTTTAATTTTACTAGATACAAATAGACTAAACATTGTAACTGTAATTCTTATTTGATACCTAAGTTTTGCTATATGTAATTGTATTATGTTAAAGTTAAAACCTTCCTTTTTATTCAGATAGAAAAGGAGAGATGATGTGAGATTTCCCTCTGCATTCTTTGAATATGTTTTATTACCATTGGTTAATAAAGAAGCTGCTTTAGCCTACATCAGGGCAGAATAAAACCAGGTGGGAAATCTAAACAGAGAGAGAGAGAGAGAGAGAGAGAGAGAGAGAGAGAGAGAGAGAGAGAGAGAGAGAGTAGATGAGGTCAGGGAGATGCCATATAGCTGCTAAAGGAGAAGGAGACACCAAAACTTTACCTGGTAAACCACAGCCTCGTGGCAATTCACAATATAATAGAAATAAGTTAATTTAAGATATAAGAGCTAGCTAGAAATAAGCCTGAGACATTGGCCAAACAGTATTGTAATTAATAAAGTTTCTAAGTGATTATTCTGGTCTGGGCAGCTGGGAAATAAACTAGCAATCTCTGATTTCGTGTGTGTGTGTGTGATAAATATCAGAGTCTTAGGAAGATACCTACACTCCCAAGTTCACTTACAGCATTATTTATAACAGTCAAGATATGGAAGCAAATTGCATATGAACAAATAAATGAATGAATAGAGAAAATGTGGCACATTAGCCTCAAACAACAAGGAAATTTTGCCATGGATAACAAGAGATGAAGCTGCATGCATCTCTGATAAATGAAATGTCAGGTACAAGAAAAGACAAATACTGCATGTTCACACTTGAATATGTAATCTAAAGATGCTGACCTCATAAGAACAGAGTGGTGTGGAAAAACCAGGAGCTGGGGCGAAAAAGGAGAGAGGCAAATATCTACAATTTTATCTACATTATTCTTCAGTAAAACCCAAACAAATTAGATCTATGTATGTGTTACTTACATACGTATGTATCTCCAAAACTTGGGAGGAAAGATCAAGCTGCAGAGAAAAAATTCCTGAAGTCTAACATCTGAGTCTAACATTAAGTCCTGAGATTGGATGATGTTGCCAAAATGGAGCATCAAGCATGAAGACCCTACTCTGATACAATGAGGCAAAGGAGCAGAGACTTGAGAAAGAATATCCAGTTGGAAAAAAGAAAGAAAATAATTGATAAGCTATAAAGAAGGAGACACTCCAAATGAAGAGAACAGTTGACTGTGCCGAGCATGGAGCAGGGTAGGTTCTCTTCACTGATGTGTCAAGCAGAAAAGTGTCGGCTTCCTTGGTAAGCCCTTCTTTTTTAAATTACTCTGTGCCTGATGTTGAAAATGCCTGGAATTATAATGAAGATAGTAATAATATGATTGGTTGCCAAGAATTAGGGAAAGAGAAGAGAAATTGCTAGAGCACGGGGGGCATCCAAGACCTGTCACCACTCTCTATGACTATGGTGTCGTTTTACATTTGCCCAATCCCATACATGGCCAAGAATGAACCATAATGCAGGCTGCAGCATCTGGATGATGAAGATGCATTGCCAGTTTTAAAGAACGACCCAGTCTTGTGGCAAAACTGATAATAAGAAAAGCAGTGAGCAGTGATGGAGGATACTTGAGAAATCTCTGCACCTCTCTCTCAATGTTTCTTCTAAGCCTGCTTAAAGCAAAGTGTTTTTAATTGGAGTAAAGCCTTCTTGAAACATCTCAGTAAGTAAAGCAGAGAGCATAATGTTCATCCCTCGAAATGTACAGTCTAATATGTGTGTTTTTAGTTTGCTTCTTTAATTGCATATAGAGATTGGGAATTCAACATGTAATTAAGTATTCAATGTAAGGAGTTTAGAGCTTCGAAGGAAATTTGAAATCTTTGAAATCTTTGGCTTTTTCCCACTGTACAGAATTTCAATACAATTACACTGAAGAAAAAATGAAACATTATCATTTTAATTCTGAACATGGTAGTGGAAAGGTGAGTAACCATTTCCCTATCTTACACTTAAGGAGAAATACTAATTCTTTTACTAATTAATAATTTAGGATGTGTTTGGAGATACAACCAATTAGCTAAGAGTAATTTTCACTTTTATATTTTTTCATTAGCTTCCCAAGTTCTTTTCCATTGTTACTATAATAAAAATGTTATTGTTCTTTTGCAGTTGCTTGGTTATGAGCTTTAATTATCAACTGTCCAATTTCATAGATTTCTAAAAAACTTTTTCTCTTGGTATTGAAAAATTAAAGCCTGTGTCAGGTTCTCTGGAGACCCACAGGGCCATATTTTTTAAAGAGTTATTACAGAGAAGTGTGCCCATGGCCTGGAGGCAGTCAAGTCCCAAGGTCTTCATGATAAGTTAACAAGATGGAGATGCAAGGTAGTTGATGGTGCGAATCCAGCCTAACTCAGAAACCCTGAGACACATGAAGACAGGTGTGAGGGTTCCCAGGCTGACTACTCAGGAAGAGAGCTGGGGATTTAACATCTTCAGCAGAGCGCTGGCTTAGTGGGTATGTAGCCCTGGGTTTGATCCTCAGCACCACATAGTGCTAGGTGTGGTGACACACACCTATAATCTCACACTCCTGCAGTAAGCACATCCTTGGCTACATAGAGGGCTGGAGGCCAGCCTGGGATACATAGAGTCTATCTTTGTTGAAATCCATTTTAAGTAAACAAACCGGTAGAATTGCCTTTTTACTTGTAAAGGTTTGGCCTTCTATTCAGCTTCAGAACTGTTAAGATGATACCAACCTATCTTAGGAAGAAAATTAATTTTACTCAACCTATTAAGGTAATTGCATTCTCAAAGAAACAACAAAAAATATGTTTCACCCAATATCTGGGTGTCTTATGACCCAATCAAATGGATACATTAAAATAGACAATATTCTATTCAATGTTAAATTTTAATCTTCAGCTTAGTGCTTAAATTCTTTTTTAAAATACGTTAATTCAACTTTTAATTTCAGTATTTTATTGGTGTTATTTATATCGGTGATTCTTCTGGGCATTTGTATAAATTGAACATGCACCAATAGTCACTAGCAATCAGCTAGAAAATATTACAAAATGTTGTATTGTGACTTATTTAATTCAGACTTTAGGGGTACAGTCCTCTGGAGTATTTCAAAAAGACAAATGACAAATGACGATAAGACACCACACAGCAAAAAACAATGCATCATAAAATTTCCCTTCTAACAAATATGCACAGTTTTTCTCATGCTTCACCTACCAAGGGCAAAAGGACTGACACAGAATTGTTATATTATAAATCTAACTGACAATCATTAAAAATGTAAATCCATTATTATCATTATTAAATGCGAGTTAAGTACACTGGAACCCCCATTAACCATCTGCTGTGTAATTGTTAATTGTCTAGCAAGCAAACTTACACTCTGAGAGCTATCTTTAAGCAACTTAGGGAGCTCCTCTAATCACCTGGTTGATTAAAACTGTTTAAAGGCTACTTGGAAATATTTATAGACTTACATGAACAAGATAAATCCCAAGGTTCTCTATATTAGCATAAAAGAAAAGTAGGCAAACCCAAAGAAAAATGGGAATAAAAGAGTGTTCACAAAATATTAACTCCAATGGATCATATGCACCTAATAAAAAGTGCAAAGCTATAAAACCCCTAGAGGAAACCCCAAGTAAAACTTTAGCCACAGGGTATGGCAATGGTTTTTTTTGAGATTCACATCAGAAAAATAATCCATGAAAGAAATAGTGGATAAACTACCTTCTTAGAATTAAAACTTGTGCTCTGCAAATGGCAGCATCAAAGGAAAAAGGATGGAAAATCACAAACTGAGCCGGGTGATGGTGGTGCACGCCTTTAATCCCAGCACTTGGGAGGCATAGGCGGGCGGATCTCTGTGAGTGCAAGACCAGCCTGGTCTACAGAGCTAGTTCCAGGACAGGCTCCAAAGCCACAGAGAAACCCTGTCTCGAAAAACCAAAATAAAAAGAAAAAAAGAAAAAAAGAAAAAGAAAAGAAAGCCACAAGCTGGCAAAAAAAAAAAAATGCAGAGGACACAAGTGTAAAGGATTGCTGTCTAGAATACACAAAACACTTATAAAACCAATCACCAACAAACAACTCAATTAAAATTCAGTGAAAGATGTGAGCAGACTTGTCACCAAGACACAGATGGGAAACAGCGCAATGAAAAAAATCATCAAAAATGTGCCCTCTGCTATCTGGGAGATGTAATTAAAGCAAGAGGCACATGAAGACCTAGTAAAATGACCCAAATCTGCAATGCTAATGAGCATGCAGGACAGCAGAAATTCTCATTCATTCCTCATGGAGATTGAAAAGGATTCAGGTCCTTCTCCTGGCCTCTGTAGCACTCCATACGCATGGTGCACAGATATGCGTGCTGACAAAATGCCCGTATACATAGAAATAAATAAAAATTTAAAAACATAGAAAAATTAAAAAAAAATAACTTAAAAGCCAGGTGTGTTGTTGGTTAATATGCCTATAATACTGGCACTTGGGAGACTGAGGCAAAAGATGATAAATTTAAGGGCAGCCTTAAATTTCTAAGAAGACTATAATATAGAGGGAGACCTAGTTATCAAAAAACATTTAAAAATTACATATTCATTGTAGAGAGGATATCTTCAGAAAGAATAATCTGTGAAAATTATTTTTTTAATGTGAACGAAGTCTGGCTTTATTAGCTTCTTATTCCAACCTTACTCCAAAACAACTAGGTTCTCAATTCCATGAAGTCACTCTCCTACCCCCAGCGCTCTACTGCCAAAGGACTGTGAGGAGAAATTGCTTTCTATTGCAATGACGAGCAGCAACGGAGAGGAATGCCATTGACTGCACAGCACACACGTCCCCTCTCCCAGCAAAGTTTGTCCTTGGGTTTAGGGACATTATTTAGGGGTTGATTATAATTAGTATATGGTTGAGGGTTGGGGGAGGAATTTTATAAGCTCAGGAATCTTTTCTGGAAAAAAAAATGAGGGAAAATTGGATGATGGGATAGTAGATTGGTATTTGTGAGTTATTGTTTATAGATAATTACATTGGCATAGCTTTTTGTATATGGATAGAAAGTTAAGTTATATTGAATACTGTATGCATGCATGCTTCTACCTCTGTTTAAAACATTTTTATGTATATATATATATATATAGTACATTTTGTAGTGTACATTTCTACCTCTGATTAAGATACTTATATATTGTTTATATATTGATATACATTGTTTAAATTTGGAGGTCATTGTCTTCATTTATTGCACAGTTGTTTATTCTCTTAGTCTTTAAGTTAGATAGGTATTAAGAATTGTGGATCAATAGTCATCTATGTCTATCATATTTATAGTTAGACTAATCAGGTTCTTTAGATACATAGAGATTATATTCTGTATAAATAATATTCAACCTCTTCAAAGAGCTATAGAAAATGGCATTTAAGCTAATTCAGAGTTCTGTGGTAGTGAGACACAATCGCTCTGGGCAACACCGATCTATTCCCAAGAGATTGTTGAGCACCAAAGACACTCCACTTGGAGCTTGTCTTCTTCTTGGCATAACCGGCCTCTAGGCAAGGAACTGCCCATACCTCAACTACTGACAAAATACATAGTATCCGGAAATGGATAAGCAGAACTGTCAAATCTTGCCAAGACAGGGTAAGACGGTTTTGAAAATTTTCTTGCCTTTAAAAATAATCTGTCAATTATTCAAGGCCTTAGCCAAAGTTGGTTGCTTCAACGCTGCAAACGTGACTTTGGGTGATTGCCCAGGTAGCCAGTTGTCTCTGTGATTTATTGCATGTTTTGGAAGTTGTTTGATTGCACTTCCTAATTACTCAGGTAACATTATTTCCCTTCTCAGATCTTCGATGGGGTTAAAGACTAGATAAATGTAGCTACTTTCCTCTCATGACTTGGCCAAGTTATTTCTTATACAAGACTCAAGCTAGTTAGAATAGGATATTTGTTCTTATTGTATATAATTTTGTAGTAGGTTTAGAATTCTCTTACTTAAACAGAAGGGGGAGGTGCTATGGGAGCTACTTTTGCTCCTTCAGCCAATAGCCTTTGAAATACCAGCCCACTGGGGTGTGGTATCTTTCACTTTAAAAAAAGCAGTGGTAGCCCTCCACTCGCTCTCTTGTCTCAGATTCCACTTCTGGCTATCAGACGCTTTTCCTGGTCATGCAGGAGGCTGTTGTCTAGGTTGGAGATTTGTAAGTTTTTTCCCTTTAAATAAATAACCCTTTTTATTAATCATAATTCCGAACTGGTGTGGGATTGTTTTGTGACTTACTTCTTTACATGTCTAGACAAAACTCTAGTGCCATATGTCCTCAGAGGTAGCCCCAGAGACTTGCCTCCCACAGCATGCTCTTCCACAGATTCCCATTGTAGCGATATGGAGCAGCGGGCTATGTTCCTGGCACCCGGTCACCCACATGGCTAGCTTATGCCCCGAAATAATTACACAGAAACTGTATTCTTTTAAACACTGCCTGGCCCATTAGTTACAGCCTCTTATTGGCTAGCTCTTACATATCGATCTAACTCATTTCTAATATTCTATGTAGCACCACAAGCTGGCTTACTGGGAAAGATCTTAACCTGTGTCTGTCTGGAGTGGGAAAATCATGGCAACTCACTGACTCAGCTTCTTTCTCCCAAAATCTGTTCTATCTACTCCGCCTACCTAATTTTCTGTCCTATTAGGGCCAAGCAGTTTTCTTTATTAGTTAACCAATGAAAGCAACAGATAAGATACAAGACCCACCTCCATCATCCCATGCTCACACCAGCAGGGAGGGGACTGGTGGGTCCTGAACCAGAAACAAAATCCTTCAGCATAGAAGTCACTGCCAAATCATAGCCAAAAACCAAAAGTGACACCGAAGTTAGACTCTCTTGTTTCTGAGAGGGGAATCACAGAAATGGGCGCATACTAGACATTTCTAGACAGTGGCTTTAGAGTGTTCGCTCCTAACATTTCCTACTCTGAACTTTCTACCTAGAATCTGATTTCTGTAAAATTGGCACAAGCCCTATCATTGTCACATTTGGGTCCCTTCATGGTGCACATGAGCAACTTAGGTCAAGGGGTTGGTCTCTGCTCTGGGCCCCTCCAGATGCTAGAAAGGACTTCTTTGATCTTTTGTATGATTTCTTTTTTCTAACATGATTGTGATTCTGCCACCCCAGTTTAAACGCCTTTCTCCTCAACTTCAGTTTCGTCTATCAGATTCCTACTTAGCATCTCAATGTGTGAGCTCACCTCACACCAACATTTCCTAAACTGAGCTTGTGATCATGCAAAGTTCCACTTTATCACATTTCAATTCACAGAAACACTTTTTTCTAGTTGCTGTACCTAATGCCGTGGTGTCATCTAGGTACCATCATGCTCAATATCCAATATTATAAAATTTATTCAACAATACCTTCAGCATATACCCATAAGGTAATATAAATCGATGGAGTCACCATTTTGTTTTAAAGTGCTTCATCCACTTTAAGGGAAGGATGTGGTTTGTGTGACCACATGATGTAAATACTTGTATAATCGTACCTTCACCTTTCATTCTGCCGCAAGCCTCTTCCCAAGGTATCTTTGTTATTGATGTGCTAATCATCCCAGCTCACCATCAAGTAGCTAAGCCATTTTGGCACTGCCCATGAGTCTTCGTTTTCTCTTACCTTGGGTAGGTTTTTCTCTCCAGGCAAAGTGAATCTCTTAGTACAATGTCAAAGAACACCCTGGGAAGAAACTCTCCTTCCTCAGCTGCCTTTAAGCAACACCCAGAATGGGGCTAGAGTGCAACAAGCATCAATGTTGACATCCACAAACATCCAAGACAGCCGCCCCATCCATGAGCTCAGCTTATTTTTCCTAGTGATTGGGTTGTAGAAAACTTTCCCATGAAACCTAGGTATACATGAAGAGATGTGTGTTAGTGCAGCCATGGAACTGCCGTGGTGATGTGGTACTCTGCCTGTCTAACTGTGAAGCTTACCTGTGCCCTCTATACATGTGCAAGGTCAGTACCAAAGGTCCAGCTACAATGTCACAAGGGATTAACGAGGGACACAGTTTGGTGATTTTGAGAGCACCTAGCTTAGGATAAGCAGTTAGAGCCTGTGGCGTAGTGACATCTGCTAGGTTTATAACAAAACATGGAATCTGGCTTTCAAGTGGAATACTGTCCTTCTATAGATGGTGTGTGCTTCCTCCAGAAACCTGTGAGATGTCCTTGGAACTCTCCTACCCAGGGCTTGGCAGGGCCATGGACACAGAACCCTTTTCTTCTACAAATACCCTCTAACACAAAAGTCTGCCTAAGTGGGAAGACAACTTATGTCACCACTTACATGAAGTACATGGTACCTTCTTGCTCTAAGGCCACCCATGGGTAGCCCTCTTTTGTATCACCTGCTAGAATTTGGATGAGTATCTAGAAATATCTGATGATTAGAGAAGTACATCACAACTTGTATCATTTGCCTTAAACATGAACGTTAGCTTTCAAACTAACTTATTTCTTCTCTCATGTATTATGATGATTTTGTTTATAATCTTCCAATGATTGGTACCACTTTCTATCCTGGGATAATTGTTTTTATAGACACCCCATTTCTATTAGAAAATGCAAGTTCTTCATAGTACATCCCAACCTCATAAATAAATTGATGTATTTAGCAAGAATGAATTGTTGTGTGTCAGATTAAATTTAAAAATACATAGGTTTTTCTCCCAACTCTTTGTCATACATTGTCTTCCTTGTCACAGCCCAGAGGAAATGTCAGCGAAATTAAAAAGTGTCTGTGTGTTCCATCCCTGCTTAGATCCACTTTTGCCTTGATTATTACTTCTCACCAAAAATAAGCACAAAACAGCGGTGACAGTGAGATATTAAGATATTGTCACTAGCTTTTCCTGTACTCCTACCTGCTGGGAGCATCACACCAACAAGCCAAACATCAATCAAGATCCAGTGCGGAGGAGCTTCTAGAGTTACCTGCTCCTTTTGGGAAATTCCTACCATGATCTGTCTCTCAGAGTTGTATTTTTGTTGTTCTATACTGTAGATTAGTTTCCAGCTCTTGTATTCACTCCTTTGGTTCTAAAATAGAATCTCTTAAGGTTATCACCATGAGATCACTTATTTTTGTGTATCCTACAGTGCCTGGCATTGGACTGAAATTATTTTAATGCTATATATTTGAAACATAGGAAACACAATGATACTATTTGTGTAGAGACTGAATAGTTTTGAGGCTGAATGAGAGGGTAGGAGGTATCACATTATGCAGAAAGACAGACATACAACTCTGCAGTAATTCAGCACTCAAGAAGCAACAAAACCTAGAAAAGGAACATAGACTTTAGAGCCGAAACTGATTAGAATATCATCTACCATCCAGTAGATGTCTAACTTCCACCATATTATTTAAGCTTTCTGCTTTTTAGCCATATCTTACATTGAGTGAAAAGATTATCTGTCTTGAATCCTTGAAACAAGACTTAAATGAAGTAACCTGTAGAAGACCTACTAAATAAGCACAGTGTGATACAAGCATCATTTGCTATATGTGCTTGGCAATATCAGGCCTGATTAATAAAACTTGATGTATGCAAGCTTGCAAGAAGATAAACATAGAAATCTAAACACTTCTGATAATTACTACTCGACAGAAACCCCAGTCACCAGGAAGAGAGAATCTCAGCTGAAAAACCACCTCCATAGGATCCCCCAACGTGTATGACTATGGGGCATTATTTTTATTGCTGATTTGATGAGGGCAGTGTTATACTGAGTTAGAGGCTCTGTGGTTTATAGGAACAGTAGCTGAGCAAACCAGAAAAAGCAAGGCAGTAAGCAATGTTCCTCCATGATTCCTGCGTCAGTTCCTGTCTTGAATTCCTGCCCTGACTCCCTTCAGTGATGAGTCTTAAGATGAATTTGAACTCTTTTTCTTACCAAATTAGCTCTGGTTTGTGTTTTGGCTCTGCAACAGAAAGCAAACTAAAACAATACTATTTTTCAGAAATAAACGAAAGAGATGATATCAGCAATCAATTACACAAAAGACAAGATGTGCCACCATGAATTGAGCACAATGTGAATGTGTCTTTGTGAACGTGGGGAAATCTCAGGTGTGTGTGCCATAAGATATATCAGGAGAATCAGTCTTATCCAGAGCAGTTCACAAAGTAATGAAGCCAGCGAATGTGTATTTTCACTTTGGCAGGGGGGATTTTTAAGAATCCTTATAGCTTGCTTAAAATTTTTAATGGAAGCAAGAATCATCAAAGAGAAAACTTGATCTGTGACCATGGTCACAGACTAGGCTAGGGGTGAGTGTTCATTTCAATTAGTAATATCAAAGCAGTTTTTAAGACTATACCCACACAGGTATTTTCAAGTTCCTCAAGTAAAATAGGAGAGCATATGAGATACAGTGAAGACATGCCATTTTTCAAGGTCACCTCATTCACCAGTTTTTCCTTCTGCTTCTACCTACTCGTTCTCAGACTCAGGTCCTTCTGATCATGGAAACTGGGGGGACATGCTGAAAAAAATTGGTATAGCCGGGAAGTTAGTGATAGTAAATTTTTACACTTTGAGGGGTCTACTCATGTAGTGTCATGATCTCATCTGCCCTAGCCCCCCTCTCTTCTACCCCAACTCTAATCTCCCTTCCAAGCTATGAATTCCACAGAAGAGTTTATAAAAATCCCCGGAGTTATGAACAGTATCATAATATACCCAGTGTTGTGAGGATATACCAAGGAAATATGGATTTAAGGGAGGAAATATATTTTTCCTGGATAATTCAAGAAAGAAGATCAGGGAGAGCAACAGGCAAAACCATATGAAAAAATAAATGATGCAAACAAATTAAAAAACAATGGCATAAGCCATGAGGTGCAAAAAGAAGAATCATGACATTTCTGTGAATGTAAGACTTTGAAGCCTGACAGAACACGCTTCTCTGTGCAAACAATAACCATACTCCCTCACCATCATGAAATACACATCAACATCTGGCGTTCCCTCCATCTCAACCTTTCTACTCTAAAGACTTCTCTCAACTGCAGTTAGGGGGTAACAAGAGTCAAGGTGGACCCTTTAGTTTGATAGATCGATTATTTCACTGACCAAAACTTATCGCTGTAGATATATTCTCTCTCCTCGTCCGTACTCATAAAGAATGCAGCAAATTATAAATTATATGCAGCTCAAGCCTCCAGGCCAAATCCAGCAACATTTACTGGAAGAAATGTTAAATTGTTCCGTGCAAATGCTTTACATTAACACGTGTTTTAGCAGCCGTAGTAGATGAAAATACTGGTTGTTTACTACAAGGAGATACAATTAAAAGGATTCAGTTAGTAAAGCCAATTTGAAAATCAACAAATAGGGATTGGGGTGATGGGTTGGCATATTGCTTTTGCCGAGGACTCAAGTTCAGTTCCCAGTACCCATGTCTGGTGGCTAACAACTGCCTATAACTCCAACTCCAAGGGATCTAATGACCTCTTTTTGGACTCTGTAATTCCTTACTCTCCTCTCCTCTCAGTCTCTTCCTCTTCTACCCTCCCCCCCCCCGCAATCCACTCCTCATCACTTCTATTTAGGAAAGGGCAAATCTCCTATGAGTATCAACAAGTTGCAGTAAGACTAAGCACCTCCCATGTATTAAGGTTGGGCAAGGCGACTCAATATGGGTAGAAGGATCCCAAAAACCATTGAGTCAGAGACAGCCCCTGCGCCTACTGTTAGGAGTCTCACAAGAAGACCAAGCTACACAACTGTAACATATAAGCAGAGGCCTAGGTTAATCCTATGCAGGCTCCCTGGTTGTCGGTTCAGTCTCTGTGAGCCACTATGAGACCAGGTTAGCTGATTCTGTGGGTTTTATTGTGGTGTCCTTGACCTCTCTGGCTCCTACAATCCTTCCTCCCCATCTTCTGCAGGATTCCCCAAGCTCTGCCTACTGTTTGGCTGTAGGTCTGCATCCATTTCCTTCACACTAGCACTTCCGGATTTGAATTAATTGTAATTAAGTCCTCTTTGATCAACCCTTGCCCCCATCTTATCCCACTAGTCTCTTCAACCTCTTCGTTCTTTTTTCTTTTCTTTCTTTGTGTATGTGTGTGAGGGGTTCTGGTTTTGGTTTTGGTTTTTCAAGAAAGGATTTCTCTGCATAACCCTGGCTGTCCTGGAATTCACTCTGTAGACCAGCTTGACCTCAAACTCACAGAGATCCTCCTGCCTCTGCCTCCTGAGTGCTGGGATTAAAGGCACCACCTGGCTACTCCTTAATTTCTACAGGAATCAACATTAATAACACTCTTTGCAGAAAATGATGAGATACTTGACTGCTCTTTGCCTAGCTTGTTTCATTTAACATAGTGATTTCCTGTCCCATGAGTGCTGTCACAAATTACAGGGTTTCATTTTCCCTTATGCGTGAGTAGTGCTCCATTATATGTATGTGCATACGTCATTTGTTCATCTATAACCTGTATTATACAACACAATATCTTGGCCTTTGAGAATAATGCTGCATTCAACATATATATCACCTCAACTGGATATATATCTTATAGCGAACTTGCTAGACCATATAATAATTCTATGTCTAATCTTTTGGGGGAACATCTGTTTCCCACAACCATTTTTCAAATTCCCTTTCCTTCCAACAATGTACAAAAGGATTCTCACATAGAAATCTCTCATTGAGGACCCAGGTCTTGTTCTCAGCACCCACATGGCATCTCAAAACACATGCTAGCTCACTCCAATCCCAGGAGATACAATGCCCCCTCTGGCCACTGTGGGCACCAAGCATGCCTCTCACCTTCACTGACAATAATTAGGACACTGGGCACAGGGTTTTTAGGCAGTTTTGCCAAGGTAAATGGCAAAGCCACAAGCTGAATACAGGCAGGCTGCAGAGCCTCCCTCCCCTGCCCTCCTGCATGCTTCTTAGACGGTGTCAGAAAGGCGGGGCTAGCCATAGGTAACAGGCTCTCAATAAAATCATGTGTTTCACCTAAAACCTATTCTGCATATTAAAACATTAAATGAGTTGTGAGATATTCAAAAATATCTATAAAACCCAGACCGTCTCACTTATTAATAACTTAGTGGCTTGCAAATAAAACAGTCTGTTGAACCAAATAAACAAAAAAATATAGCTGGTCGGTTTGAAATGTAAACAAAGAACTAATTATTTAGGCTCTGTATCATCTGCTGCTGTGTTTGGTCTTTAGCAAGTGAAGTGTAATGTAAGAATAAAGTACGTACATCAGCTACTCTGGTAAGAAACCATAAAAATAAAACTTCAACTTTAACATTTATTTTTTCTAATTGTTTTTGAGCTATATATTTTTCTCCCCTCCCTTTCTACCCTCTCCCATGATCCCAATTTACTCAGAAGATCTTGTCTTTTCTACTTCCCGTGGAGATTAGATCCATGTATGTCTCTTTTAGGGTCCTTTTTGTTGTCTAGGTTCTCTGGGATTGTGAATTGTAGGCTAGTTTTTTCTTTGCTTTCTGTCTAAAAGCCATTTATGAGTGTGTACATATGATATTTGTATTTTGGGGTCTGGGTTACCTCACTCAATTTGATGTTTCCTAGATCCATCCATTTGCCTGCAAATTTCAAGATGTCATTATTTTTTCCACTATGTAGTACTCCATTGTATAAATATACCACATTTTTCTTATCCATTCTTCAGTCGAGGGGCATTTAGGTTGTTTCCGGGTTCTGGCTATTACAAATAATGCTGCTATGAACATAGCTGAGCACATGTCCTACTGGTACAATTGAACATCCTTTGGGTATATATCCAAAAGTGGTATTGTTGGGTCTTGAGGTAGGTTGTTTCCTAATTTTCTGAGAAATCGCCACACTGACATCCAAAGAGGTTGTATCAGTTTACACTCCCACCATCAATGGAGGAGTGTTCCCTTTACCCCAAATCCTCTCCAGCATAAGTTGCCATCCGTGTTTTTGATTTTGGCCATTCTTACAGGTGTAAGATGGAATCTCAGAGTTGTTTTGATTTGCATTTCTCTAATGACTAAGGATGTTGAGCATTTCCTTAAGTGTCTTTCAGCCATTTGAGATTCCTCTGTTGAGAGTTCTCTGTTTAGGTCTGTACTCCATTTTTTATTGGATTATTTGTTCTTTTAATGACCAATTTTTTGAGATCTTTGTATATTTTGCAGATCAGACCTCTGTCTGATGTGGGGTTGGTGAAGATCTTTTCCCATTCTGTAAGCTGTAATTCTGTGTCCTTTGCTTTACAGAAACTTTTCAGTTTTAGGAGGTCTCATTTATTAATTGTTTCTCTCAGTGTCTGTGTTACTGGAGTTATATTCAGGAAGTTGTCTCCTGTGCCAATGCATTCAAGTGTACTTCCCATTTTCTCTTCTATTAGGTTCAGTGTGGTTGGTTTTATGTTGAAGTCTTTGATCCACTTGGACTTGAGTTTTGTGCATGGCGGTAGATCCATTTTCATTCTTCCACTGTTGATATACAGATATGCCAGTACCATTTGTTGAATTTGCTGATGATATGATAGTTTACATAGTGACCCCAAAAATTCTACCAAGGAACTTCTACAACTCATAAACACCTTCAGTAATGTAGCAGAATACAAGATTAACTCGAAAAAAAATCAGTAACCCTCCTTTACACAGATTATAAACGGGCTGAGAAAGAAGTCATAAAAACATTACCTTTCACAATAGTCACAAATAAAATAAAGTATCTTTCAGCAACTCTAACCAAGCAAGTGGAAGAACTGTATGACAAGAACTTTAAATCTTTGAAGAAATAAAGTGAGGAAGACACCAGAAAATGGAAAGATCTTGCATGCTCTTGGGTAGGTAGAATTAACAAAGTAAAAATGGCAATCTTACCAAAAGCAATCTACAGATTCAATGCAATACCTATCAAATTCCAGCAAAGTTTATCAAAGACCTCGAAAGAACAATACTCAACTTCATATGGAAAAACAAAAAAATCCAGGATAGCCAAAACAATCCTGTACAATAAAGGAAGCATCTGGAAGCATCACAATTCCTGACTTCAAACTCTACTACAGAGCTACGGTACTGAAAACAGCCTGGTATTGGCATAAAAACAGACAGGAGGACCAATGGAACCAAATTGAAGACTGAGATATCAATCCACACACCTATGAACGAACACCTGATTTTTGGCAAAGAAGCAAAAAATATAAAATGGAAAAAAGAAAGCATATTCAACTTTGATATTTATTGAACCTTCCAGTTTGATGCCATCCCCCTCTATGGCTATGTGGCATCGTCACTCATGCAATGCATACACAACCCACTGTGCTGGTGGCACTGAGAAAGAGTGCCTCACGTCACCCGAGCTGTGGAAATCTGGCCTACATTTCCTTGACCACAGAAAATGCCAGAAAAATCTTGGCTATCTCTTCTGCAGACGCCTGCTACTGATTACCAGTTGGGTCAGGCAAGAGCCTAGCACTGGCATTGCCCAAATACATTGGCACTAATGGAAAAAACATTCAAAATGCACACCCCTCATAATGGCAGGTTAGTTACATTTTTATGCACAAACAGCAGATACACTTATTATTTGACTTTCATCGTTGCTAAATTATTACGGGAAGCCACTACAGAAAAGGCCCTAATGTGTGAAAATAAATATTTATTCTCAAATGCAATCATTTCTTCTCACTTTTGATTGCATGTTCTCCTCACATCTGTTTCTCAGAGAAGGATTTTAGAATAATAACACACATACTTAGCGGGACCTCATTCCTCAGGCACAAAGAAAAATAAAGCCTGGGGCTTCCAATTAGCTTTATGAGAATGCCTGGAAATCAGACTGCGAGACTGGAGAAACCCTTTGAGATGCTGTCCGTTGACACAGGAGTGTTAGTGTTTAGAAGGACAGAACTATGTGGTCCTAAAGAGTCGTTCCAGAAATGTGAGCGGTTGTTTTCACAGTGATCGAGGCTTGTGTGTTTAGGAAATGACCAGAAGCGGCAGACAAATCCTTAGATGAATAGCTAAGCTCCTTGAAGTAGCTCTAGCTACACATAAGACTGTCCTCCCCTTGATCATTTCGTGACCCAGCTCATCAATATCATCCTCGGGGTCAAGGTCAAAGACTTTTCCGGATACTGTTAAGAATGATGCTGTTAGTAGAAAACATGAAGTCTTGGGCCTAGGAGAGGAAAAGAAAGTGAGAAAAAAGAGCAGGGCCAGGAGCAGCAGCCGTGACAGCAACAGCCGGGTCACCAAGCATGACAAATGAGCCCTGTAGGCTTCCAAGCAGGAAACCCTCCAGTTTCTCAACAGGAGTATGATGCTGAGACTTGAAGAGTAGCTTTTCTCAGAGGATGGCATATATGGGGACCAAAAGTAGGGTCTGTTCTGTGAGTCCACAGTATCCCAGAAGGCTGCAGAAAACTAGAGAGGGCTGAACCAATGCTCTGATCGCACCACAATCTAGTTGAAGCCATTCGCTGAGACTCTCCTAGAATGGGTGTGGAATCTGCCTAGATCTCTTTTTTCCCCCACACCAACTTCCTAAAAGCCTGACTTGTTCCAAGCCCTACCCCTCCTCCCAACTAGGTTAAAGAACCTCTTCAGGAATGCAAGGTGACAAACACTACTAGGGCTTAGCTCCCTGTGGCATTCCTCTCTGATTCAGTGCAGGGATGCAGTGTATCTTCCTGGTGGATATCACAGGCTCCTAGTCCTGCTTTGCCCTGAACAGCTAGACAGCGCTTGTTTTCTCCATAAATCATAGGTAATTATAACAATATGGGGAGTGTCAGGTATTGCTGCGAAGGTTAAGGAGTTAATGTATTTAAACAGAGGCTGGGGATAGCCAAGTGGTAGTGTTTGCCTAACAAGTCCTCATTCTCATACCCAGAAATTAAGTGATTGTGGCAATAATAATAATAATAATAATAGTTTTATAAATAATGTCTAGAATTGACTGACTTGGTCATTGTCATCTACTACTAATTGGAATTAGTACTACTTCTGCTACTACTTCTGTTGCCCCCAGACACAGTAATGGTCCGTAAACCCAGCATCTGGATTGGCTAGAAGAAAAGTATGATCTGGTATCATAGAGATAAAAACCTTTGCATTCGCTAGGCTATGCTTCCTAAGAATCAGCTCGGAAGCTCATCACAGGGAGCAATTCTGCTTCTCCTCGCCACAGGTCCTTCCACAGGGATGGTCTGGAGCCTCCGAATCTGGAAGCATGACAAACGCTCCAGGAATGCAGGATGGTGGTGTCAGAGGTTCAGGGAGCACTGCTCTGGAAGACAGCACTTCCTCGAGCCGCGGATGATTGCGGCCTTCCCAGGTGACTCATCCTTCCATTCCATCAGTCTCTCCCCACTTCCAGTAACCCCTCAGAGAGCCAACGGATGCAGCCTATGAAGGCTATTTCTTAGCCACTCTAGGTGATGTCGGTGTCGGGAGAGGCCATTTCACAGCAGCGAAGCATGGCAGGAAAACAGCTGTGTGAGCTGGGCTTTACCAGCCGCTTTTCCTTCTCAGGGAAACTGTGGCACTCACTCTTCACAGATGAGGAAACCGGAGCAGCAAGCCCTGAGCATTTTGCTGAAGATCGCAAGACTCCCAAATATCAGAGCTATGCTTCATGTCTATAGGAACATAAAGCAGAGCCCTTCCCTTCAAGTCCAGTAGGGTCTTCAAACACTAGTGAGGGGGGAGGAGGCGGCCTGATAACTCAGTGCGTGGACCCCCAAACCATCTTTCCGCTTCGATAGGCCTGCTTGATTGGAGCCCACAAACAACCTTATTGATGGCCATCTCAAGTAGGTCTGATGCCTACTTGAGAACACGCTGGCCAAGCACGACTCAGTCCAGTTTGTTTTACTTTGATTTGAAACCTCTTCAGTCACGGTGTATAGAAAGGTTTATTAATCCCAACTATTCCCTAAGATGAAGTCATGATGCTCACTAATGGTTCAGACAGAAGCTGTGTAATCAGCATGTGATCCATGGAACACTTAATTCTAGTTAGCGCCACAATGACTCAAATAAACAAGCACAGTCCCTTTAGGGTTGTGTCTACAACAGAGGTAGAGGAAGATTCATTGTGTTAGGAGGCCAGTGGTTGGCACTGTTTTCTAGCCATGGTGCATAGGTGGCTTGCATTTCTTTTTACATTATCTTGAAATTGGAAATTATGTTCAGGTTCACGAGTGGGAGACACAGACTTTCATATTTTTCATTACTCTATCACAGTGACAAAAATCCTTTAAATGTCCGCAGTGAAGATGAATGGAAAGTGATGGACTTTACAACAGAGCATAAGATGTTATCGATAAAGAAATATATGTGTGGGGCCAGAGTGGCAATGACTTCATTTAACCTCTAAATCCAAATCTGATCTTGATGTGATTTCCCGTGTACATGCTTGAAGGGATGATTTGGCCCCGGCAAATAGCTCTCTTTCTAGACCACATGCCTGACCCACAGCCACAAGATGGCAGATCAGCTGAGAGGTGAAAGACCTCAAGATGTGGCAGCAAATCAAAATGAGATGGGTGCCAAAGTAGCCCATTCTGAAATGAGCACCACGAGGTAGCCCCAGGTCACTGGCCACTGAAGAATCAAAATGGGCAGGAAGGTTGACAAGTGGCGTAAAGCAAACCAGCCCAATCTCTTAACTGTGCCTCAGTTTCCTCATCTGTCAATTTGGTGGTGGTGGGAGAGTGAAATGCCTTAGCTTCCTAAGATGGAGTTCTTGACATGGCACAATGGGATGTGCAGATGCTTGGAGAATGACGTCACTCAAACAGCGAGTAAGTTAGAGATGCTGGAGAGCCTAATGAAAAGAGAAAAGAAGCTGTTCAGTGGTGATCTTCAGGGCTCTTTTGACAGCCCTGACACTGCTCACATTAACAAAGTGCCATATTAAAACAAGCATCTGCACGGTCCAATCATGCAGAAAAAGGAGCCATCCACGGAGGGGGCTGCATGGTGAGCGTACCTTTCACTAATGTTTCAAGCAACAAATTTGATCTAAGTACAAATGAGTTCACATCAGGCATTTCCAAGACGGCCATGTATTCTGCTCTAGGAAAGCTAAAGAACTGTGTTTATGGTTCTTTTTGTAGCAAACTCCCGCTAATCGAAGGTAAAAGATTCTCTGCGGCCCTGCTTCCCAGGTACAAAGCACTATTTCTCTGATTAATGATCTGGGAATCTGCAATAACTGCAAAGCCAACATTGTCTAGTTCTAACAGAGTCAGCTACCTTTGCCCAGGTGTTAAACCAATGCCCTCATCCCGGGAGTTGTTTGGTAATTAGCAGGACCAGCGGGTGTCTGCACTTGCTACTGTTCCCGGTAGCTGAGCATATGTGTCAAGTCCCTGTTGGGGGGGAGGAAGAGGGTGAAATAAATGATCCTCCCTAGCAGTAGCAAGGTCAGCTCCTCCTGGGAAGAGAGGCCCAGCTTCCTACCTCTGCATCAGGCACTATCCTCGCTCCTCCGCACCAAAACCCTCCATTTGCTTTGAAACTGGCTTTGGCACATTCTCTTTCTCACATTCCAAAGACCTCTGCGATTCCAACCATTCCAGAGTCCTCAGAGATCATACCTTGGGGTTTGGGAACCACCGCAAAATACCAGGTTATTTTCTTACACCCAGATTGCCTTATATCTGTCAGTGAGCAACTGTGTTGGTGAACTGGCTGAGCAAAAGCAGCCAAAACACAGTGTAAGTACAAGCCTATGCGGCAATAGAGAAGTGTGTTGGAGATGGCAGAGAAAGTTGGGATCCTAGTTAGTATCTTGCAATACATAAACTTTGGATAGCAGATAACCTTCTCAGTTACATGGCTGTGCCCCTACGGAATCTGCACGTTTAAGGAATGTTCTCATTTTAAAGTCTGTATAAATGTCCTTAGCATCATTTTAACTAAATGCAGTCATACCTACGGGATAGCCAGTCTCTGCTGCACATTAGAAAGAGAGGAAAAGACAGCAGGTGAGGTTTGAACCTGGTGGGCTCCAGTTGAGGACAGATGATTCAATTTCTCAGTGTAACATTGAGGCTACCAGGAACAAGAATGCCTTAGCAGACGAAAGAGGGTGCTATGAGAGTTTGTAGGAGAGTTAATCATTCCGGATGGGGGCAGGGAGGGTGCTTCAGTTGCCAGCTTGCACACAGAACACACTATTAAATTTTAGATCACCAGCAAACATTTCTTATAGTGCACACAGACCTGAGACTCACTGGCACTTTGTCTTGTACAGCATGGAGGACCTGACTTATCCTGGAGACTGGGCAGTGCCTTCCTAGCCAAATGGGAAATACAGCTATTCCATTTTTAACAGAAATAAAGTATTTTTCTCTGTAGCACTCCTCACCATATGGCGTGCCATATATTTATTTGTTTATTGTTTATCAGTCCCCATTTAAAATATTACGGCAAGAAAAGCTATCTATTTTTTTATATTCCCATGATAGCAACCATAGACGGCATGAAGTAGGTGCCTGGTAAATATTTATTGACTGAATGAATAACAATGAAATAAACAAAGAAGGCAGGAAATTACTCATTTTTTTCTCTTGTGACTGACACTTGGTAGATGCTTGGTTGGTATTTGTTGAAATATGAACACACTGACATAATCGCAACCATGGTAGAGCATTCAGACTAAATGGAAACAGGAAAGCTCAGTAATAAAATAAACATATGGGGGTTGGAGAGAAGGTTCAGCAGTGAAAAGCACTGGCTGCTCTTCCAAAGGCCTGAATTTCGATCCCAGCACCCATATGACAGATCACAATGTCTGTAACTTCAGTCCCAGGGAATCCAACACCCTTTTCTGGCCTCTGCAGGTACTGTATGCACGTGATTCATACAGTACATCATCCACAGACATACAATCAGGCAAACACTCATAATATTAGATTAAGTAAAAAAAATAAGTCTGATCATCAAACAGTGTAAATTTAACATAGAATTGTAATGTTAACAAAATCTGTGTCATGTCTGTACAGCTCCTGCCTGGCTCGTGAAGTCCTTGCCAGCCCCAAGTCTGCAGTAATGATGCCTGGGAAGGAGAATATGGGAAATAACCTCACAAGCAAGAAAGGAACCACAGCCTCTGGTCCTTCTGGCCTCCAGAACAGTCTAGCTCCTGGCTGTCAGGACTACCTCCCCCTATGGGCCTCATCTCCTCAGAGGGGAAACATGTGTGGCTTCCTGTAGCTTGGCTTCTTCAAAATTGTCGTCTAGTCTTACAGACATACTGCAGAGACAACGAAGGGACCGAGCTCAGGGAAATCGTGCACCAATATATGAGGACTAAAGTCAGCGCATTTTCGCACACCTCTGGTAGAAATCAGGGATTACGGGGAGGCTTTTCAGAAGCAACAGCTGCTGCAACTTGTGGCACTGCCCTGCTGTGGCCTCAGGAGACACCTACACAAAACCATGGCTCCTCCAGATAAAGTCAGTTTGGCTCTGTGTCAGCGGGTCTCACATGCTCTTTGTCAAGACAGATGTGTGTGTCCGTAGATGAACGATAACTGACAGGTAAGTTTAAGATCAGAGAATCTCAGGGGAAAAAAATCTGATGGACCTCCGACTAAATTACCACAGTGGCACCAACACCCTTTATTACTCCACGGTAAAAAAATAAATAAATAAATAAAACTAAGTGTATCCTTAATGCTTTCTGATTGTACAGGTCACACAAAACTGCTACGAACAAAGAGAAAACATTGACAAGTGAAAATAGAGATCCTTCTCTCAGATGGAACATTTGTGCCTCTGGCTTCTTGTTTTTCTACTTTTTTAGTGACATCTCAATGACTTCTACGTTTTTACAGTTGGGTCATCAGTCTTTGTGTACTTGTGAAGTATAAACTAACACTCCAAGGAAGAGAAACAAAAGGAGAGGAAGAAGGGAGGGAGGGAGGGTAGGAAGGACGGAGGGAAAGTGAGAGAGGGTGGGATGGAGGAATGAGGGAAAGGAATAATGCTAGTGAGGAATATTAAGCAAGACAGGGCAAAAGATGCAAGATAGAATTAAGTCAAATCAGCTGTTATTGAGCAAAGAAGAGAGAAATGGAAAACTTTGAAATTTAGAAATGTTGCCATATTCGATTTGTTAAGATCCTTATTCACTTTTCATTTCTCCCTTCCCTGTGAAAATAATGATTTTATTTGAACATTTGACTTACATGTACTCTGATTTATGAGGATTATGAAGTCAAATACAGTATTGTTCAACAAATATTTCCTGCCCGACTCCTCTATGCCAGACCCGGGGAAGCCACAGAGGATACAGACCCAGGTAAGATGCAAATCTTGGGGTTGGAGAAATGGCTCAGTGGCTAAGACTGAGTACTGCTCTTGATGGGGACCAGGTCTGATGCTCTCTTCCAGACTCTGGCACTGCATATGTGTGCATATACTCACACATAGATACACACACATATGCATATGATTTTAAAAAAATAACAAAAATGAGTAGTTTTAAATAGAATTTTACTAATTTAAGTTAATTAAACTTAATTCAATTAACACTTAATAAATTTACTAATTTAAATAATTTTACTAGTTCTTTGAAAATGTCACACACCAAATTTGACCATATTCTCCTGTCACTCCTCCCCCTAAATCCTCCCAGATTCACTCCCACCTACTTGACCCTTCCCAACTTTGTGACTTAATTTTGTCTAAATAAGTCCAATTTGTGCTACACACGTACTCGTGGGGCCATCTGCCACACTGTGGTCAACCTACCAGAGGCCACACCTTAAGGAAAACCTTCCTCCAGAAGCCTCCAACTGTCGATAGCTTCTCAGCTGGGAGTGGGTTCATAAGCCTCTCCGTCTCTGTGATGGAATATTGACTGCTCTTGTGCTGGTCTTCTGCGGGCAGTTACAGCCTCTGTGACTTCCCAAGTGTAGCAGTTTGACATGTTCAGAGGACACCACTTGGGTACACTGCTCTCTGGCTCTTGCAATCTTTCTGGCTTCTCTTATGTCTGAGTCATGAGGAAGGGATAATAGAGACGTCCCATTTGTGACTGAGCACTCCACCACTACACTCATTCTCTGCACTTTGGCTGATTCTGAGTTTCTTCATTAACCACCATTCGGTGGAGAAACAAAACGACAGCAGCAAAAACCCCTCATAAGTTTCAACTTTATAGGGTAATTTTATACTATGTCCACTATACTATGTCCTATCATGTAAACATAGTAGGTTTATCCCTAAGGCCTGGGAGCTACCCAATGATGGGTTCATGGCCAGATTTAAAGTACCAGGCAGAATGGGACCTTAAATCCAATAAGAAAGTAGTTGGTGACTATTTAGGGATAGTACCCATCCATGTCCTTCTTCTATTGTTGCTGTGGGACAATGATTTTGTACCCTGTAAAGATTTGTCAGTTGCATTGCTTCAAGAAAACATTGATTGGCCAGTAGCCAGGAAGGAAGTATAGGCAGTGCAACCAGAACAGTAGAATTCTGGGAAGAGGAAAGGCTGAGCCTGCAGTAGACACAGAGGAAGCCAGACACAGAGGAAGCAAGATGAGAATGCCTCGCTGATGAAAGGTACCAAACCATGTGGCTAACACAGACAAGAATCATGGGTTAATGTAAGTTATAAGAGTTAATAAGAAGCTTGAGCTAGCAGGCCAACCAATTTATAATTAATATAGACCCGTGTGTATTTCTTTGGGACTGACCAGGCAGGACAGAAACCTCTGTCAACATATTGTAGTTCATAGGGTTCACAGCTAAATATGGCTACTAATGACGTCCTCCATAACCCAGAAACCTACATGGCACCTTCTAGTACTATGACATCAGCCATGCATATATAATTTTTAAAATAAAACAAATTTTTAAAAACAAAAATAAAAGATGCAAGCCTTGCCCTACTGGAGTTTCCCACCTGGACAGATACTCATACTCATATGCCTTTGAATATGAGGCCAGGGCTGTGAGGGTTTTTTTCTTTCAGCCCATACACATGCCAAATCCAGAATGCCTTTGCTATTATTCATGGAATTTCCAACCAGATATTCTTTCTGACTAGACGTTTAGAAGACAATTAGGTATAATTAAAATGTCCCTTGGCTTTATTAACTAAAGTCGGCTAACAAATGAGCTAGCAAGATATAAAAGGTTTTCTTGACAACAATATAACCTGCGCTTTCCCAGGCTGCATGAACTTCCTGAGGTGGCTGCTTCTTGGTCCCAGAAAACATTGCAAAGAGAAACAGCTGGAAGGCATAGGTGTGGGAATCTAAACAGGACCTGTAGTGGTGAGGGGGAGGGCCAGGAGCATTATAAAATACCCAAGATAGCATTTAGGCTTCCAGCCTCAGGCTTTGCCCTTCCTGAATGTATAGAAACTGCTGCTGCTTTCCAAGAAAGGATCTGCCTTTCTTGGCTGTCTAGGTTTGGGAACGAGCTCAGCAATCTTCTAGACAACCACCATCACAACCCCTGCAGTCTTTATGCTTATGAATCATGTAGACCTAATAAGGAAATACAAAACTACTAATTAAGAGTTGACTTCCTGTTTCCTGCAAGCTGTGGAACTCTCAGCTACAGCTATAGCAACATGTCTGCCTGCATGCCGCCAAGATCCATGTCATGATGATAACGGACTGAACCTCTGAAACTGCAAGCTGTCACTTCAATTAAATGTTTTCCTTTTAAAAGCTGCTGTGGTGGAACGCAACGCGGCCGGACCACCGGGCGGCGGAACGCAACGCGGCCGGACCACCGGGCGGCGGAACGCAACGCGGCCGGACCACCGGGCGGCGGAACGCAACGCGGCCGGACCACCGGGCGGCGGAACGCGGCCGGAGGACGCCCAGCGCAGCCGGCGGGGACCCACTGGGACCAGAGCGGCAGCAGAGGACACAGGCTGCTGGCGGCGGGAACCGTCCCAGCAGGAGAAGCAGGCTGCAGGGACCGCGCGCGCAACACCAAGAACAGATCGCCCCACTACAATTAAACCAAAGAGGTAGGCCTTCGGTTGGGGAGGTCCCTGGCAAAGGAGGAGCCGGGTCCTATTCCTGAAGACCTTTCTGAGGGGTGAGAGGGATCTTGGCCCCCGGCAGGATCCAGGAAACAGAGCAAGGGCATTTTGTAAGAGGAGCCCCTGGCCAGCAGGGGAACCTGAACCAGTTTTAAAAGACCCCTTAGATAGCATCGATAGGAGAAGATGGGCAGGCGCCAAGGAAAGAATTCACCCAATAATCTGAAAAACAACATGAAAACACCAGAACCCAACGATCTTACAACAGAAGGTCTCCAACACCATAACACAGAAGAAGTGGAAAAAATTGACTTTATGAAAGCTGTAGAGTCCCTTAAACAACATGTGAAAAATGCCCTTATAGAAATGGATGAGAAGTATAACCAAAAATTTGAAGAAATGAGTAAATACGTACATAATACCTTGGGAAACCAAGAAAGAACGATCAAACAGGTAATGGAAACAGTTCAAGAATTGAAAACTGAAATGGAAGCAAGGAAGAAAACACAAACTGAGGCCCAGCTGGATATGGAAAATCTAGGTCAACGAGCAGAGCCTACAGAAACAAGCATAATCAATAGAATACAAGAAATAGAAGAGAGAATCTCAGATTCTGAGGACAACATAGAGAAAATAAACGCTCTGATCAAAGAAAACTGCAAAGCCAACAAATTCTCATCACAAAACATTCAGGAAATATGGGACACAATAAAAAGACCAAATCTAAGAATAATAGGAATAGAAGAAGGAGAAGAGTCACAGCTCAAAGGCCCAGAAAATATTTTGAACAAAATTATGGAAGAAAACTTTCCCAACATAAAGAAAGATATTCCTTTGAATATTCAAGAAGCATACAGAACACCAAACAGACTGGATCAAAGGAAAACATCCCCTCGCCATATAATAATCAAAACACAAAATATACAGGTTAAAGAAAGGATACTAAGAGCTGCAAAGGAAAAAGGCCAAGTAACTTATAAAGGTAAACCGATCAGACTTACACCTGATTTCTCTATGGAAACAATGAAAGCCAGAAGGTCCTGGATAGAAGTACTGCAGAAGCTAAGAGACCATGGATGCAAGCCCAGACTACTATACCCAGCCAAGCTTTCGTTCACTATAAATGGAGAAAACAAGACATTCCAGGATAAAAACAAATTTAAACAATACGTAGCCACGAATCCAGCCCTACAGAAAGTAATAGAAGGAAAATCGCAACCCAAGGAATCCAACATTGCCAACACTGCTTACAATAACTCAGGCATCTAGCGACCCTTCACTAGCACAACTCAAAGAAGGGAGACACACAAATTCTACTTCCAAAAACAATAAGAATATCTGGCGTAAACAACCACTGGTCATTAATATCACTTAATATTAATGGTCTCAATTCACCTATAAAAAGGCACAGGCTAAGAGATTGGATACGAAAACAGGATCCAACATTCTGCTGTTTGCAAGAAACACATCTCAACCACAAAGACAGGCATCTACTCAGAGTAAAGGGCTGGGAAAAGATCTTTCAAGCAAATGGTCCTAAGAAAAAAGCAGGTGTGGCCATATTAATTTCTAACAAAACTGACTTCAAACTAAAATCAATCCAAAGAGATCGAGATGGACACTTTATACTCATAACAGGAACAATTTGTCAGGATGAAGTCTCAATCCTGAATATTTACGCCCCTAATATAAAAGCACCCACGTATGTAAAAGAAATATTACTAAAACTCAAGGCAGACATCAAACCACACACACTAGTAGTAGGAGACTTCAATACACCTCTCTCAGCAATGGACAGGTCAATCAGACAGAAACCTAATAGAGAAGTAAGAGAACTACTGGAGGTAATGAAGCAAATGGACTTAACAGACATCTATAGAACATTCCACCCAAATAGGAAAGAATATACCTTCTTCTCTGCAGCCCATGGAACCTTCTCGAAAATTGACCACATACTCGGAAACAAAGGAAACCTCCACAGATACAAAAAAATATCAGTGTCCACCTGTGTCTTATCAGATCACCACGGATTAAAGTTAGAATTCAACAACAATCCTACCTCCAGAAAGCCGACAAACTCATGGAAACTGAACAGTCAACTACTGAACCACACCTGGGTCAAGGAAGAAATCAAGAAAGAAATTAAAGTCTTCCTTGAATTTAATGAAAATAAAGGGACAACATACTCAAACCTATGGGACACCATGAAAGCAGTGCTAAGAGGAAAGTTCATAGCACTAAGTGCCCACTTAAAGAAAACAGAGAAAGCATACATCGGAGACTTAACAGCACACCTGAAAGCTTTAGAAAAAAAAGAAGCAGATGCGCCCAGGAGGAGTAGAAGACTGGAAATAATCAAACTGAGGGCGGAAATCAACAAAATAGAAACGCAGAAAACAGTCCAAAGAATCAATGAAACAAAAAGTTGGTTCTTGGAGAAAATCAACAAGATCGACAAACCCCTATCCAAATTAATTAAACGACAGAGAGAGAACACGCAAATAAATAAGATCAGAAATGAAAAGGGGGACATAACCACAGACACAGAGGAAATTCAGAGACTCATTAGATCTTACTACAAAAGCCTGTATGCCACAAAACTAGAAAATACAAAAGAAATGGACATTTTTTTAGATAAGTACCACATACCAAAGCTAAACCAAGACCAGGTGAACGATCTAAATAGACCTGTTAGTCGCGAAGAGCTAGAAACCGTTATCAAAAATCTACCTTCCAAAAAAAGCCCAGGACCAGATGGTTTCAATGCAGAATTCTACCAGAACTTCCAAGAAGAGCTAATACCTATACTCCTTAATGTATTTCACAATATAGAAACAGAAGAGTCATTGCCAAATTCCTTTTATGAAGCTACAGTTACCCTGATACCAAAACCACACAAAGACCCAACCAAGAAAGAAAATTACAGGCCGATCTCACTCATGAATATCGATGCAAAAATTCTCAATAAAATACTGGCAAACCGAATCCAAGAACACATTAGAAAAATTATCCATTATGATCAAGTAGGCTTCATCCCAGAGATGCAGGGCTGGTTCAACATACGAAAATCTATCAATGTAATCCACCATATAAATAAACTGAAAGAAAAAAACCATATGATCATTTCATTAGATGCTGAAAAAGCATTTGACAAAATTCAACACCCCTTTATGATAAAAGTCTTGGAGAGATTAGGGATACAAGGATCATACCTAAATATAATAAAAGCTATTTACAGCAAGCCGTCATCTAACATTAAATTAAATGGAGAAAAACTCAAAGCCATCCCACTAAAATCAGGAACACGACAAGGCTGTCCACTCTCTCCATACCTCTTCAATATAGTGCTTGAAGTTCTAGCAATAGCAATAAGACAACATAAAGGGATCAAGGGGATTCGTATCGGAAAAGAAGAAGTTAAGCTCTCGTTATTTGCAGATGATATGATAGTATACATAAGCGACCCCAAAAACTCTACCAAAGAACTCCTACAGCTGATAAACACCTTTAGTAATGTGGCAGGATACAAGATCAACTCCAAAAAATCAGTGGCCTTCCTATACACTAAGGATAAGGAAACAGAGAGGGAAATTAGAGAAGCATCACCTTTCACGATAGTCACAAATAGCATAAAATATCTTGGGGTAACTCTGACCAAGGATGTGAAAGATCTATTTGACAAGAACTTTAAGTCTTTGAAGAAAGAAATTGAAGAGGACACCAGAAAATGGAAAGATCTTCCTTGCTCCTGGATTGGGAGGATCAACATAGTAAAAATGGCAATTCTACCAAAAGCAATCTATAGATTCAATGCAATCCCCATCAAAATCCCATCAAAATTCTTCACAGATCTGGAGAAGACAATAATCAACTTTATATGGAAAAACAAAAAACCCAGGATAGCCAAAACAATCTTATACAACAAAGGATCGTCTGGAGGCATTACCATCCCTGACTTCAAACTCTACTACAGAGCTACAGTATTGAAAACAGCTTGGTATTGGCATAAAAACAGAGAAGTCGACCAATGGAATCGAATAGAAGACCCTGACATTAACCCACAAACCTATGAACACCTGATTTTCGATAAAGGAGCTAAAAGTATACAATGGAAAAAAGAGAGCATCTTCAACAAATTGTGCTGGCAAAACTGGATGTCAACCTGTAGAAGAATGAAAATAGATCCATATCTATCACCATGCACAAAACTCAAGTCCAAATGGATTAAAGACCTCAATATCAGTATGAACACAGTAAACCTGATAGAAGAGAAAGTGGGAAGTACTCTACAACACATGGGCACAGGAGACCACTTCTTACGTATAACCCCAGCAGCACAGACATTAAGGACCTCCTGAGATTGAGAAGCTTCTGTAAAGCAAAGGACACTGTCACTAAGACACAGAGGCAACCCACCAACTGGGAGAAGATCTTCACCAACCCCGCAACTGACAAAGGTCTGATCTCCAAAATATATAAAGAACTCAGGAAACTAGACCGTAAAAGGCTAATCAACCCAATTATAAAATGGGGCATTGAGCTGAACAGAGAATTCTCAACAGAAGAAGTTCAAATGGCCAAAAGACACTTAAGGTCATGCTCAACTTCCTTAGCGATCAGGGAAATGCAAATCAAGACAACTTTAAGATACCATCTTACACCTGTCAGAATGGCTAAAATCAAAAATACCAATGATAGCCTTTGTTGGAGAGGTTGTGGAGAAAGGGGTACACTCATCCATTGCTGGTGGGAATGCAAACTTGTGCAACCACTTTGGAAGGCAGTATGGCGGTTTCTCAGGAAATTCGGGATCAACTTACCCCTGGACCCAGCAATACCACTCTTGGGAATATACCCAAGAGAGGCCTTATCATACAACAAAAGTATATGCTCTACAATGTTCATAGCAGCATTGTTTGTAATAGCCAGAACCTGGAAACAACCTAGATGCCCTTCAATGGAAGAATGGATGAAGAAAGTATGGAATTTATACATATTAGAGTACTACTCAGCAATAAAAAACAAGGACTTCATGAATTTTGCATACAAATGGATGGAAATAGAAAACACTATCCTGAGTGAGGTAAGCCAGACCCAAAAAGAGGAACATGGGATGTACTCACTCATATTTGGTTTCTAGCCATAAACCAAGGACATTGAGCTTATAATTAGTGATCCTAGAGAAGCTAAATAAGGAGAACCCAAAGAAAAACATATAGGCATCCTCCTGAATATTAACCTTCAGCAAGCGATGAAAGGAGACAGAGACAGAGACCTAAATTGGAGCACAGGACTGAAATCTCAAGGTCCAAATCAGGAGCAGAAAGAGAGAGAGCACGAGCATGGAACTCAGGACCGCGAGGGGTGCACCCACACATTGAGACAATGGGGATGTTCTATTGGGAACTCACCAAGGCCAGCTGGCCTGGGTCTGGAAAAACCTGGGATAAAACCGGACTCTCTGAACATAGCGGACAATGAGGACTACTGAGGACTCAAGAACAATGGCAATGGGTTTCTGATCCTACTGCACGCACTGGCTTTGTGGGAGCCTAGGCAGTTTGGATGCTCAACTTACTAGACCTGGATGGAGGTGGGGGTTCCTTGGACTTCCCACAGGACAGGGAACCCTGATTGCTTTTCGGGCTGGGGGGGAGACTTAATTGGGGGAGGGGGAGGGAAATGGGAGGCGGTGGCGGGAAAGAGACAGAAATCTTTAATAAATAAATAAATTAAAAAAAAAAGAACGTAAAAAAAAAAAAACTACTAATTAAGACAAAGTGTGGGGGGTGTGATGGCGCATATTTAAATCCTAGTGCTCAGGAGAATGAGGCAGGAGAACCATGAGTTTGAAGCCAGCTTGGGCTACATAGAGAAGCCTTATCTTAAAGAGAGAAAGAAAACGGTAGTGAAAAAATTAATAATGGTGGCGATATTTTCACAGACATACCCAAAAAGAAAGAACACAGCCAACAGCCTGGATGTCTGTTCTATTTTTATTGTCCCTTCCTGTGTTGGATAATGCAGAGGTATTACGTTGTGATATGTATGTGGGTGATTCTCACAACTCAACAAGTCCCTTAGAAGGTGCACCCTGAGCGCTCTCATTTTAATGACAAGCTGAAAGCTGCGGGGTCATTAAAGAGGATTTGAAACCTCTCTCAGACTTCTTAAGTCAAAAGATTACGCCGTGTGCTTTGTGTGTGAGCTATGAGGTATTAAGTTTTTCCATTTTGGTGCAGTCTGCGAACCTGATAATGTTTGTAATTGCATTATCCAGGCTAGTGATAAAAAAAAAAATACAAATCCAATGTTATCCACTGGCGTGTTAACCCAGGTGGGTAGAGATTAAGTCAGTAGTTCTATAAAAGCCACTCCTTATCAATATGAATGCCATGTGGGATGAAATAAAAATGAACTAAAACAAAAGTGTCCTGTGTATATTGCTTTTCCCTTTGGCACACTGCCCTGAAGACATGGAAGTCCTTTGATAAGGTCAGCTATTCACAAAAGAACTGGTGGTCTACAAAATATTCCAGGTCTTCCCCGCCCCCACAGCTTAAGTTTCTATTCCTTTATGGTCCCATATCAGAGGTGTTTTGTTTCCCTGGCAACATTTTGGTTTTAAACTCAGAGTAAACTGAATTGCTAGAGGCTGTTCACACTCAGATTCACTGTGACTTCGCTTTTCTACTTGATGTTTTTCTCAGACCTCATGTTTATAAAATAACTTTAACAATATGGTGTATAGACTGTATGGGTAAATTTCTGCCTTAGTATGTTCCAGGCTTTGGGTTCAATTCCTAGCATCAAAAAAGCAAAAATAAAATAAGATTTCAAATACGTGTCCCACAGGACTCTGAGTTCAATCCCCAGCACCAGAAAAAAAATATTTTTATAGAGAATATTTCACTCTGAGACAATATTAGTCACAGCACATATAAACCTTCACATTGAGAGAGCATGCTGTCTTGGTCATTTAGAGATCTATATGCATTTAATAGTCTGTGCTGTGATGTGGTAAACAAAGGAGCCAACAGGTTTTACATGTTTTTTATCAATAATTATTAATTCATTTATTAAACATTTAATCAGTATTGTGTCATACACCCCCACTGATCTAGAAAATGGAGAATTTAAAATTTTCAACCTTATGCTCTTGTTCCAGACAGATTATAATCCCATGACATCCTCCGTGAGTAAACCATCTTTCAAGTGATGCTGAGGATGCACAACAGAGAAGCAAACAGTTCAGTAATCTGATGTATTTGTATTACCTCATACTGTCATACCCATGAAATACTGTTTGTGGGTAAAGCAAACAATAACCATAAACAGAAATATAATGGCTGCCTCACCAAAGTATGTACTGCCACAGTGTATACCATGCCTATCTTCTAATGGCAAAGGGAAAAGGTCCTAAAGTGTGGGTGGGAACACACCACACACACCCCGGCATGAAGAAGACTGTAAACACACCATACACACCCCTGCATGAAGAAGAGTGTAAACACACCATACACACCCCTGCATGAAGAAGACTGTAAACACGCCATACACACCCCTGCATGAAGAAGACTGTAAACACACCATACACACCCCTGCATGAAGAAGAGTGTAAACACACCATACACACCCCGGCATGAAGAAGAGTGTAAACACACCACACACACACACCCCGGCATGAAGAAGAGTGTAAACACACCACACACACCCCTGTATGAAGAAGAGTGTAAACACACCATACACACCCCTGCATGAAGAAGAGTGTAAACACACCACACACACCCCTACATGAAGAAGAGTGTAAACACACCACACACACCCCTGCATGAAGAAGAGTGTAAACACACCACACACACCCCTGCATGAAGAAGAGTGTAAACACACCATACACACCCCTGCATGAAGAAGAGTGTAAACACACCACACACACCCCTGCATGAAGAAGACTGTAAACACACCATACACACCACTGCATGAAGAAGAGTGTAAACACACCACACACACACCCCTGCATGAAGAAGAGTGTAAACACACCACACACACACCCCTGCATGAAGAAGAGTGTAAACACACCTCACACACCACTGCATGAAGAAGAGTGTAAACACACCATACACACCACTGCATGAAGAAGAGTGTAAACACACCACACACACCCCTGCATGAAGAAGACTGTAAACAAACCACACACACCACTGCATGAAGAAGACTGTAAACACACCACACACACCACTGCATGAAGAAGAGTGTAAACACACCATACACACACACCCCTGCATGAAGAAGAGTGTAAACACACCATACACACACACCCCTGCATGAAGAAGACTGTAAACACACCACACACACCCCTGCATGAAGAAGACTGTAAACACACCATACAGACCACTGCATGAAGAAGAGTGTAAACACACCATACACACCCCTGCATGAAGAAGAGTGTAAACACACCACACACAACCCTGCATGAAGAAGACTGTAAACACACCATACACACCCCTGCATGAAGAAGAGTGTAAACACACCACACACACCCCTGCATGAAGAAGACTGTAAACACACCATACACACCACTGCATGAAGAAGAGTGTAAACACACCACACACACACCCCTGCATGAAGAAGAGTGTAAACACACCACACACACACCCCTGCATGAAGAAGAGTGTAAACACACCACACACACCCCTGCATGAAGAAGAGTGTAAACACACCATACACACCCCTGCATGAAGAAGACTGTAAACACACCACACACACCCCTGCATGAAGAAGAGTGTAAACACACCATACACACCCCTGCATGAAGAAGAGTGTAAACACACCATACACACCCCTGCATGAAGAAGACTGTAAACACACCACACACACCACTGCATGAAGAAGAGTGTAAACACACCATACACACCACTGCATGAAGAAGAGTGTAAACACACCACACACACCCCTGCATGAAGAAGACTGTAAACACACCATACACACCACTGCATGAAGAAGAGTGTAAACACACCATACACACCACTGCATGAAGAAGAGTGTAAACACACCACACACACACCTGCATGAAGAAGAGTGTAAACACACCACACACACACCCCTGCATGAAGAAGAGTGTAAACACACCACACACACCCCTGCATGAAGAAGAGTGTAAACACACCATACACACCACTGCATGAAGAAGAGTGTAAACACACCACACACACCCCTGCATGAAGAAGAGTGTAAACACACCACACACACACCCCTGCATGAAGAAGAGTGTAAACACACCATACACACACACCCCTGCATGAAGAAGACTGTAAACACACCATACACACACACCCCTGCATGAAGAAGACTGTAAACACACCACACACACCCCTGCATGAAGAAGACTGTAAACACACCATACACACCACTGCATGAAGAAGAGTGTAAACACACCATACACACCCCTGCATGAAGAAGAGTGTAAACACACCATACACACCCCTGCATGAAGAAGACTGTAAACACACCATACACACCCCTGCATGAAGAAGACTGTAAACACACCACACACACCCCTGCATGAAGAAGACTGTAAACACACCATACACACCACTGCATGACGAAGAGTGTAAACACACCACACACACACCCCTGCATGAAGAAGAGTGTAAACACACCACACACACACCCCTGCATGAAGAAGAGTGTAAACACACCACACACACCCCTGCATGAAGAAGAGTGTAAACACACCATACACACCCCTGCATGAAGAAGAGTGTAAACACACCACACACACCCCTGCATGAAGAAGAGTGTAAACACACCATACTCACCCCTGCATGAAGAAGAGTGTAAACACACCACACACACCCCTGCATGAAGAAGAGTGTAAACACACCACACACACCCCTGCATGAAGAAGAGTGTAAACACACCATACACACCACTGCATGAAGAAGAGTGTAAACACACCACACACACCACTGCATGAAGAAGAGTGTAAACACACCATACACACCCCTGCATGAAGAAGAGTGTAAACACACCATACACACCACTGCATGAAGAAGAGTGTAAACACACCATACACACCACTGCATGAAGAAGAGTGTAAACACACCATACACACCACTGCATGAAGAAGACTGTAAACACACCATACACACCACTGCATGAAGAAGAATGTAAACACACCACACACACCCCTGCATGAAGAAGACTGTAAACACACCATACACACCCCTGCATGAAGAAGACTGTAAACACACCATACACACCACTGCATGAAGAAGACTGTAAACACACCATACACAACCCTGCATGAAGAAGACTGTAAACACACCACACACACCCCTGCATGAAGAAGACTGTAAACACACCACACACACCCCTGCATGAAGAAGAGTGTAAACACACCATACACACCCCTGCATGAAGAAGACTGTAAACACACCACACACACCCCTGCATGAAGAAGACTGTAAACACACCATACACACCCCTGCATGAAGAAGAGTGTAAACACACCACACACACACACCCCTGTATGAAGAAGAGTGTAAACACACCGCGCACACCCCGGCATGAAGAAGAGCTAGAGGTGAGAGGCTCTAGACTAGCATGTTAATGCTATGTCTTCCCATGTTCTCCATGCCCTTTTTCAGTCTATCCTCCTTGTAAAAGAAATGTTTTAAAGATTTATATATTGAAGGAATTCTAGGTCAGAAAATTCCAAACATACGGATTTTGGAAGCAAAGAGAATAAATAATGATCATTTTTATGTCAACCTCCAAATGGCACCTAGAAAATTCTTAGTCATCCTTTATATCCCAACCCAAGAATGGCCTCTGTCTGCCTTTCAACACTCTTGTGCATGCACACACAGATACACAGACACACAGACACACAGACACACAGACACACACACAGAGAGGGAGAGAGGGAGAGAGAGAGAGAGAGAGAGAGAGAGAGAGAGAGAGAGAGAGAGAGAGAGAGAAAGGAAGGGAGAGAAAAACAAAAATGAATATTTTATGCACGTTTTACTTGAGTTCTTATTGCACCCGGTACATCACCTATCTCCTTCAGTACCTTTAAGTGGCTATATTGGAATTGTTTATAAAGATGTTTCCCTTCTGGTTCACAATCCCATTAAGAGTAGAAATTACACCCATATGTTATCAACTTTGTATCCTAAATGTCGAACACAATAACTGACATGAAACGGACAAGCATTCAATGCTTGTTTGTCAAATTTCTCAAATAATTAAATTAAATTAAAATTGATGATAGCCGTATTTCTCATCTCTGCCAGAGAAATTGGATGGGATTGATCTGATATTTTCCACACTTAACTTCATTAAGTCAGTCTATACTTCTATTTTATAGTTCTCAATTATTTTTGAATACTTTACTTGACATCACTTTGACCTAATCATGCATATCTTTATGGAACTGATTACCTCTCATTTGTATGGATGAATGGAATGAAATGAAGGAAAGAGGAGCCTATCATTATGTCGCTAGAACAATGCCAACTACAGCCCCAAAGCGTGGTCCAAATCCTGCTACGTGAATATTCATAAGCAGATATTTAAGCTTATTTAAGCCTCAGTTTTCCAATTTGTAAATTAACGATAAAATGCTTTCTTCTAGGAATGGCTGCAGGGACCAGCTATTATATACAAAATCCTGACGGGGCACCTGTGCACAGTATGTGCTCCATAAATTGCAGCCACTGTAAAGTAGTTTTCTATGCTATACATCACTTTGTAAATGTTAGCTATAACATTACCCCCACTCTTGGACCTTTATATTTAGCTATATAATAACAGTAGCAGAGTGTGGAGAAGCTAGGAAGAAGCCATCATAAAACCTAGTACGAATAGTAACTCAAGAAAGAAACACAGAAAAGAAGTACGGAGCATGCCTGATTGCAGTGGGTTATTTTTACATTCATTGAGGATGAAGGAATCTCATCAAATAATTTGGTCATGTCCTGATCTAGTTCATTGAACTGCCCAATGCTTTCTACTTGTGCAACGGTCATCACTTCGAAGATTGGGACTTTGGTTTTGGTCTCCTTCCACGAGTCTTCTCTAGGTTGGTTCTTTCATCCCTCAGTTCTCCACTGCCTCAGTCTATTAAAACTGCTATAACCAAACACCATAGGCTGGATTGGTCACAATCTATAAAACATATCTGACAAATTCTGGCGGGTAAGAAGACAGAAATGGATGCCTCCAACAGTGTCTGTCAGGACCCACTTTCTTGTACATAAGCTATGTCCTTATTCTAACACCTATGTCCTTTATATAAAGGGATGAGTGAACCAGCCCCAAAGTTGTGATCATAAGAGAGCTCTCTCCACTTCTCAATTGTCTTGTGGTGGTATAGACAGGGAAATAATGCCTTCCTGCCTACCCATCAATGCCTGAAGCAAGTGCGAGAACTGGCCCTGTGGTCATAAGCGTAGGAGAGTTATCCGGAACCCCACCAACCACAACGCTAGGGAGAGGAGACCCTATACCTTGCCAGAGCAGCACAATGGAGCCCATCCTGTTAGGACAGATGTGGGTGAGCCAGTCTTGAAGTTGTAATCATGAGAGAGTTGTTCCCACTTCAAATCTAGCAGAGCAACCCTACAGCTTTTTCCTCTTAATTTCTTTTTTTTTAATTTGGAGGTATAAAGGGATGGAGGACAGATACACGAAGGGATGGGGAAATGAATGGGATTAAATATGTAATGTAAAAGATACATAGACTAAACAAACAAACAAATGTAACACCATTCTGAATTTCTCAAAACGGACAAAGAAAAGATAATAATCCCAATCATAAGGCTTTGGAGCTTAAATTTTCCTCCAAAGTCTGACTCTTAATATCGTCACAAGGGAAATTAAATTTCAACATATGAATAAGGAAGGAGACAAAAAAACACTTTGAACAAAGCACCCTCCAGCCTTCAACTGCAATGGCATCTTCACTGAGGACACTTGGGATAGCACAAGCTAAACCTGACACCAGTTACCTTGCAGGAAAACATGAGGCCTCCAAAGAGAAATGAAACCATAAAGTGAAATTGCATCCTTATCCCACAAGACCTGTTCTCCATTCTCGTCTCTGCTTCCTCCCTTTCCCTGATACATTATTGACGACCTGATTGTTTTCTATTTCCCAGGGTTCTGTCTTCAACCCCAGCCCTTCCATACTCCCATACCCATGCTCAATTTTCACGTGATCATCAAATGAATTGGTCATGTGCCCAGTTCTCATCAGTGTGATAGGTAGAGGATAAAAGAGTGGCATACTATAAATGTGGGAGCCAGGCAGGCTCCCGTGGACAAATGGGCAGTTCTCTGGAGCTGAAAGGATCACAGAGGTAATCTGGTGTTCCTACATAGAAAATAACTTTGGGCACGATATTGAAGGGTTTGGAAATATAGACAATTAAGTAACCTCAGAGTCAATCAAATCAAGTTATGTATATTTTAATATCCTTCACTAGTTCCCTATTCCTCTGATCAATGACAGTTTGGAATCTAAACCATCCATAAGTAGTATGACTGGCTCCAGTTGTGTTTATTTGTCTGTTCTTCCTTCTGTCTTCTGTCATCTAGTTAACTCTACTTCTAACTAGTGGGGAACACCGTGGCATAGAGTGGCCAGGCCTGCTTCTCAGTTCTGATTCTTTGACATTGAGCAAGTTTCACTGCGTGTCAAGGCTACTTGGCTCAAGTGTAAGCAGACGGCCACAGGTGCCCTTTATATCCTCAATCATACACGTGTAAAACCAAGTGACAAGCATTCTGAAAACTACCAAGTATTTGATGGATTGTGATCAGATCATCACTATGCCTGGGAGTGCTCACTCCAAGGTCCCTTATGATCTGAACTTAAGCTCTACCCTACCACTTACCACTGTGCCACCTTGGACAAGACTCTCTTTTGAACTTCAAAGTCATTTTGTGGAAGATGGCATAAAATACTATCTGCTGGGTTATTGTGAAAACTTAGCATAATAATGTCATATTTATACACTGGTTGGTGTTCAAAGGTTCTTAAATAGTGTGAAAATTATTGCTAACTATTGTAGTTATAGAATAACCTTTTGGCTTCTGTACAAAAGTAACTTAAAATTTCAGTCACTTCTTTTACTGGAAGATGAGTATGATCCTTTTGTGGGAGCTAAAGTACCTTCATATTGCCATTAGGTTTGCATTTGGTAGATACACCCCCTTTCCTTACTTCACTAGACACTGAGTCATTCTGTCTTTGTTTTCTGTCTTGCCTGGGCTATGGGTTCTATCTTTGACTATTACCTGGCTCTTTCATCTCCGAACCAGTTCTGTTGCCTCTGCATGTAGCGTCCTTACTCTATTCACCTCCACTTTCAGATCTTGAAGTAATTAAGCAATTCTTTTTCTAGCACCCACTCCACATGTCTACCACATCTTACAAAGCAGAGTTGAGAAGTAGAAGAAAGATGAAAGGTATAAAATGGGAGAAGAGGTGATAGTAAAGAATGCTGGACTCTGGAACTGAGGATGAGACTATCAGGAAGCTTAAAGGCAGAAACAGAGTTTGCCACCTATGGTTTGCCTGCCTTCCTTGCTAAGGAAGCTCCATCTGTGCCCAGACTAGGGATCTGAGTGGGATATGAGTCCTTTTCACTGTACGACTACAAAGAGTCGGTCACCCCGAAAGAAAACCTTTCATCTGTCTACTTTACTGCTCTGTGAGAAAATGTCAACACACACCCGTCAGAGATGCAAGATGAGGTGATGTGGGATCCCCTCTATATGCTGTGAATACCATTGGTTAATAAAGAAACTGTCTTGGGCCTACACAAGGCAGAATAGAGGTAGGCAGAGAAAACTAAACTGAATGCTGGGAGAAAGAAGGTGGAGTCAGGAGAAGCCATAAAGCTCCGCCAGAGAGAGATGCCAGACAGCCACAGACACATAGTGATACACAGATTAATAGAAATAGGTTAAATTAAGACATAAAAGCTAGCAAATAAGAACCTAGAGCTAATAGGTCAATCAGTGATTTAATTAAGATAGTTTCTGTGTGGTTATTTCAGGGCTGAGCAGCCAGGAACAAACAAGCGGCCTCCCTACAACAATGAGGTACTAGAAAGAGAGTACTGGAGTATAGAAGGGGAAAGTCTCCCTTCACAGCTAGTCTTGATAACATGTTCCCTCAAGACCAGCCAGTGGTTAAGTGCATGCCTGTTATGCTGACAATAACTTAATAATCACGCTAATAGACCAGAGTCAGTGATACTACAGAGAGAAGACAAAGGTGCGGGGTGAAGAAGCTCCAGATTGTACAGAGGCATGTTGAGCACATTCTCAAGAAACATGGGAAGCCACTGAGGGAATTTAAGTAGCTCTGTGGAAGATCTCTAGAGTTGTACTATGGGAAATAGGTAAGGAAATATTAGGGGAAGAATGAGAAAAGCTATTTCAAGAGTCTAATCAGGAGATACAAGGTTAAGATTATGGCTTTTTTCTGTTTTTCTAACTTGCTTCTGATCTTTCAGGTGACCTCAGATTGAAAAAAAAAAGCATTAGCGTGATGAATGACTTCATCCCTACTATCTGTAGATAGCTTTGTGGCTGGTTTGTGCTTGCTTGTTGGATGACGTAAGCATTTTTATTCTATCCTCTTTTACAATAATCCTATCTGAGGCTGGTAATATGGCTCAATTGATAAAGCACTTGCCATGCAAGCATGAATGTCAGAATTGGATCCTCAGGGTCACCAGGCCTGGTGGCTTGACTGTAATCCTAGCTCTGGGCAGGTGCTGAGAGGTGGACTCCTGGCCTGATGTGGCTATCTAGACTAGCTGAACTGGTAAGTTCTGTGCTCAAGTAAGAAACTCTACCTCGAGATATAAAGTTGAAAGCATCGGAAGATGGCAGTGGGTATCAGTGTTTGGCTTCACAGACACACACATACACACACACACACACACACACACACACACACACGGTATATGTATGAAAATATAGTGCACCCACCCCATACACATATAAAAATTATCTCATTTTATCTACATATTTGTAACTATCAAGTTAGATGTAAAAATGTGTGCTAAAATAACTACTTAGATTTATACTTACCCACATATATGAACCTTCTGTTGTTTATCTGTTGTGTTTGTTCTTTTCCAATTTGTCTTTCCCTGGTCCTGCTTCATCACATGTGATTTTGCACCAGTTTCTTTTCATTTCTTGGGTAGTATCCTTGATTCAGAGTGCTAAACGTTGAAGTTCATTAGAAAAGGAGGCAGAGGAGAATAACCAAGATGATGAACAAACATCTAGCCCAGGAGATTTATGAAAACTGCAAATGTTTCTTTAACCAAGAGTACCCTTGAGATTAAAATGATGAGATTAAAATAACAATAGTTATTTCCTGTGACCAAAAACTCAGAAATGGGATTGATAGGAAAATACCGAAGGGGTGCAGATTTCTGCTTAAAAAGTGCAAAGTTAGGTCTTTCTATTTATTGTCTGAGAATAGACCAAGCTATTTCAGGATACAGTGGACTTTTGATCCTTCAAGATAGTAAAAGCAAAAGTTTAGAGAGTCACATGACAGAAGGAAGCTGAAACTGGATGATGCTGAAGATCCATGGTGAACCTTCCCCGCTGATACCCCTATCATTTATCAGCAGTTGATGTGGGGGATGATAAAATCAGACACTGTTTTTAAGATCCAAAATGACAACAAGGAACTACACCTCTAAAAGTGTTTGTGATGTGTATGTGACTGAAAATGCCCTTAGGCAACCACACTTCAAAAAAAAACCAATATGGATTTTATTATTTTATTTTGCTTTGTCACTGTTTTCATTAGCCCGCATCTCAGCCCTCCCCATTAGCACGGATTGTCATGGACCATGGCATCTACTCCTTGCTTGTGCTTACAGTAGGAGGCAGTGACATTTAAGTTCGCCATGAAATGGTAACGATAAATTCCTATTTTTAAGTACATTTTCAACAGAATTTGTCTTGAAAAAAATCTACATAAACCTAATTTCATTTCAAAGCCCATATTTTAAGTGATTTAGATAGACATATTTGGTGCAGTTATTTAAACTTGGCACACCTAGCAATTAAGACAATATTTGTTGATGAAGAGATTCTGGTTACAAGTTTCCTTTCCAGCTCCTGGGTAATTTAGTCTAAAGGAAAAAGTCCAAGACGAAAGTGGTCACGTTGACATGACCCTATTGCTTAATTCGGTCTACCTTTTCCTCAGCTCCCCAAACACACGAGAACAACGGTACTAATTATTGCTCTTGGATGCATTAATTCTCCAGTGGGTTTTTTTCTATGTATAGAAATGGCTCAAGCCACCTGACGAAAGCATATCTGAACAATGGCCCTGCCTCCCTTTTGCTTCTCACCCCACGCACAGTGCCAGTTACCAATGAACACTTTACAAAGATGTATATACAAATGTGGACAGAGAGAGAGACAGAGACACACACAGAGAGAGAGAGAGAGAGAGAGAGAGAGAGAGAGAGAGAGAGAGAGAGAGAGAGAGGAGAGAGAGAGAGAGGTGGTGCTCTCACCAGGTTCTTTGTCAATTTGACACAAAAGAAGAGAATCTTCAATTGAGCAAATACCTCCCTTTGGGCATTATCTTGATCAATAATTGATGCGAATGTGCCTAGACCACATGGCTGATGATACCCCTGGGCATATGGGCTGAGCAAGTTCCAGGAGCAAGGCAGTAAGCAGCGTTCCTCCCTGACTTCTGCTTCAGTTCCAGCCTCCAGAATTGCTGTTCTTACTTCCCAGACGGAGTAGACAGAGTATGGCAGGGTGTGACCTAAGTGCAAGATGAAATAAACCCTTTCCTGCCCAACTTGTTTTTATCGTGGTGTCTTATCACAGCAATAGAACCCCAAACTAAGACAAGTAGTCTTAGGAAACAAGGAGAAAAAGAAATGAGCGCAAGACAGGGTTGTTTCACAATCAGCGACGGAATGAATCTTCATTGTGAAGGGAAAAGTGTGACTCGGCTATGCATGCTTGAGGTTTGATAAAAATGTTAAGCTATTATCTAATGCAATAAACAAAAGTTGCATGTGCATACGATAGCACTTTAAAATTCATGAGTGTATAAAACAATTGCTTCATTAACATACACATACATTAATTCACTATGCTAGGTTTATTAGGGGTTTTTTTGGTCTTAGTTTTGGTTTTCTGAATAACAAAACACAGAATTAGTGACTTAAAATCACACACACACATCATGATCTCCCATTTCTGTGGCTTGGGATCTAAGCTCGCCCTGACTGGGCCTTCTGCTAGGTCTCAGTTTCACGGAGTAACAGAATGTTAGGAGATACATCCTCATTAGAAGCACTGCTGGAGAAAAATCTACTTCAAAATTCATTCAAATTTCTTGAACAATCAATTTCCTGTGGCTCCTTGCCAGGCTTATTGCTTCAGACTAACTCAGGCTGTACATAACACCTGGACTTCCAGAGACCACTCACGGTGCCTCCCCTCGTGATCATCAGCAAGGACACTTATAACGTCAGGCCTGCAAAGAGAGTGTCTATCTCCAATATGCTGAGGGATACTTAACATGACTTAATCAAATCTAATAATGAAAATGGCATCTCAGTTGTCTGTTGAGATCTATTGGTTGCGAGCAAAGCATGGGTCCTCCTACCCTGACTTATCTGCGGTGTGTGACTATCAGGACTTGGAGATTGCTAAGGACCACCTTTGGCGTCTGGCCACCATGCCAGGCATTGTTCTAAACAATGATATGTAAATAAGCAAAATACAAAGAAAAAAAAAGTCTTTTGTAGAGAGAACAGTGTGTGTGTGTGTGTGTGTGTGTGTGTGTGTGTGTGTGTGTGTGTGTGTGTTGTAAATTGTGAAGCTGATGTAAGAAGTTTTCTTAAGTACAGGTTTCAAGACCAGCTTAAACATCATAGTAATGCCCGATCTCAAAACAAAACACTAACAAAAAATTCCATATAATTCTGTATAATCTTTTACATCTCGCCTGCTCATATTGTAGCATTTCTTGGGCAATTTCCCTTTTAAGTACTGATAGAGCAAAGGTGTGCTTTATAATAGTTGCACAGCAGTTAGAAGCGCCTCTCTCTTTGTAAACTCTTATTGTTGAGATCTTGTGCTGGTTTATTCAAATGACTTATCTTCTTACAATCAAGCAAAGATGCTAACCTGCTTTAACCTTACCTCTCCTTCCTCTCAGTTATCACAGCATGGGTGAGTTAATGAAGTTTTAATATTTCTTTTCCTTATCTAATCCAGAGTGATAATTTATGTGAATGGTAGTCAAAAATACAGAGACTATACTAGTCACTGTATGGTGGAGATATTATATATCACTCCACCCTTCTTGTGCATGAGACTTAATCTCAGGGTCCTAGGCCCCGCATAGGGCATCTTTTATACACAGAAGTTTCTGTCCTACCCAGTCCCACAGCCATTAAGTACCAAATAAATAAACAGAGGCTTATATTAATTTTAAACTGTTTGTCCTATTGTTCAGGCTTATTACTAACTACCTCTTCCAACTTAAATTAACCCATAATTCTTATCTATGTTTAGTCATGTAGCTTGTAGCTTGGTATCTTTTCTCAGTAAGGCATTCTCATTTTACTTCCTTTATTTCTGGATGATGACTGTGCCTCTACCTTTCATCTTCCCAGAATTCTCCTAGTCTGGTTGCCCCACCTATACTTCCCACCTGGTTACTGACCAATCAGTGATTTATTAAAGCATTACGAGCAACACATCTTTACAGTTACAAGAGCATTATCCCACAGGATGGGGTACCACCCACATTATTTTCAGATGGATTATCCAAGTCAAATGAGGGGGAATAGATACCTGTAGAAGGTTATAGAGAAATTAACACGAACAAGGGTCTACAATAACATCCCTATGCATACCCTGCAAACTAAGCCTCTCTACATTGCCTTGGTCTAGTCATGTCCAGTTTTGTGGTCTTTTTAGTGAAGTAGGTAGCTCAGAATGGCCTCACATTTGCTAAATTTCTGCTCAGCCCCCAGAGAACTGGGATTATAGATTGACAGACACTACCACATCTGACACTATCAAGTTCACTCAATGGACTTAACGAAGACCTGACTCTCCTTTCTTTTTCTGTATGAATAAAACCTGCATACCTTGAACCCACACTGTCTGTTTCAAGGAGACATACAGATAAGATAGTTTTAACTGAACATATTTACATAACTCGGCTTCATGTTAAAGAGCAGATGAAGGGATACATGGAACAAGCCCATCTAAATAACATGTTTATCTGTATAGTGTTCCTGACCTCAGGGTATTAATTCATGGTACATCTCTCACCTTAATAAAGAGTATTAGTTGATAAAAGAGATACTAGATGAGTGCTTGCTTGAAGTCATAATTTCAAAACATACCATGAAGCCACATGCATACCTTAAAGCTTGCTTAGCCAATGAGGGTTCAGGAATCTTGAAAGGTGTTAGGTTTGATCCAGTACCACCCAAAGAGAAAGACTCTCAACCTACAAAGTTCGTAAGACGTTTCTTCAAGAAACTTTTCCTTGTTTGTGAAACAAAGAGGAAGCAAGATATCCTTCCTCTTTTGGGTATCTTGAATATGTTGAAAAGTGGAGATACAAAAGGCTTTTCTTTCTCATTCACACAAAAAGCAAATATTTCCTCTGAAGAAGAAGATGGAATTAAATGCACTATCTTTTCTCTATCTTATACAGGGAGACCAGCTTTACCAAGGAGCAGACTGATCTTGGTATCTTGGTACCTTGGTATCTACAAGCACCGAGACCTGTGTATGGTGACACCTAGTGGTCGCCCGAACTCAGCTCATAGCCAGAATGGCATGCATGCCTGTGTATTTGAACATTTTTGTAAAGGTGGTTTCTTTCCTCAATACATGAACAAGCTATGAATTAACCAAATTATTCATTGGTATTTATTCCAATGCCACTCGATTTTAAATAATAAAAAATTAATATGTAATATTTGGACAGCCCAGAGAAGACACTGGGTGGAACGCAGCAGCAATTCTGATGTATGGAAGGAAAGGCTTTGTCCAAATCTCCATTCTAAAAGACGCAACATTATACCAAAGCACGGACTCTTTCTCAACAGTTTCGAAGAACCAATAGCTGTTTAGATAGAATCTCACTGCGGAATTCATTCCCAGGAATCCTCCCTCTGCCCTAGGGTGGACCTGCCCAATTGCTTATTTCTACCCCTGGATCTTCAGGGGAAGTTAGAGCGCCAAGATATCTATAAACCTCCAAAGAAAATGCACCTTTATCCTATAATCTGTGCCCAGGCAGGAACCCTTGAAACTTCCTCTGTGGTGTCTTGGGAGAGGTGTTTGTGCTCCTCTATAAGAAGACTGTTTTGAAGCAGGCTGGGGTAGGTTATGGACTTGGCTTCCTAAGGCCTGAGTGGACAAGGACTTCTTAGGTAACATGCAAAATAAAAATGAAGAAGAAGCCCTCAGGAGTGTATTTAAGTATTTTAAGTCTTCTGGTAAGTTTCACTTTGGGAATTACAAAAATAGGATATGATAAATATGGTTGACTCTGGTCACCAAAACATGTAATGAGAATAGAAGCTGGAAAATAATTGGATGGAAAATATGATACCAGCACTTAAAATATTTCATAGTCTGGCAGGAACATGGGATTGGTTTTCCAGACCTTATAAACCAATTGTTATTTGGCCCTTACTTTACAGGTCCCTAGCCGATTTTACCCTTGACCTGACTTCACTTCCTTATACTTTATATTTGGGGGTTGCTTTATTTATTTTATTTTTTTTTTTTTTTTGCAGAGTAAAGGATTGAACCCAGGACCCTTTTCCTGTTAGGCAAGTTCTCTACTACAGAGTTGCACCCTCAATCTGAAGGTTAAATTCAAATGCTTGTGCCATATATGAGCATTACCAACGGCGAGCCCATGAAGTTCAGAGCCAATGGGTAGTGTTGACAGGAACATGGTCATGTCCAGGACACCAGTTCCTCAGAATTCTGGGAATGGTGACGCCATCTTCCTCTGTATTGACCAACAGCCGAGCTTTAGCCAGACACAGTATGGTTACTATTAGCTAACCACTTCTTCACTCATGCAATATGTAATAGACTTCCAGGCTCCTGGTGCATCTCGACCCAAGCACAAAACCCACCCAATATCTTACGTTCCTTGTGTCTGTCTTCTTTAATCTCTGATGACTCCCAGAAAGATTTCCATACTTGGCCTCATTGTTGCAACTTCCCATCACAAAATGAGTGGTAGACCTCATTTACCAATATTTTTTTTCTTTGACATCTCTACTGGCTTGACTCTCTCTCTCATTGGACTTAGACCGGAATTCTCTGAACTCATTGGATATTAGTTTAGGGGGTTGAAACGGGGTCTCTCTGTAGCCTAGGATGTCTTATAAATCTCTGTGGAGACAAAGGGGGGCTTGAAATCACAAAGATTCACCTGTTTCTGCCTCCCAAGTACTGGGGTTAAAGGCATGCACCATCATGCCTGGCTATATAGTGATCTTTCTTGATGGACATTAAACCTGTTCAACCCAAAGAGAAAACAAAATTTAGGCATGCTTGTGTTCTGCTCCCTGCAGTTTTATGATTTTTATTATCACCTTAAAGCAAAATATTCTAAAAATTACATTACACAGTTTTGTCCTCTAGGGCATGTCTGACCTTGTGACAAGTCAATCTTACATTAACTCAGTGAAATTCCCCACTTTTAAAATGAGTGCCACACCCTGCCTCTAGCTATATGCTGAAAACAAATGTTTAAGATAGCACAGTAAAGACCTTTCTGATTAAATGATTTAAATGTTAAAAATGGAAGCATGACCACAATTCCTTTTCACCAATATCCTTTTTGTTTTACTAGAATATATTAATTATATATAATAATGTGTTTCATTGTGACATTTCATACATGTATAAGAAATATTTTGGTCATATTCATTTCCCGTTGCCCTCCCTTTCCCTGACTGCACTTCTGACTGCCTACTACCTTTGAACCGATCCTTCTAGTTTCATAATTAGAGTTGGGTATTTTTTTATTATTTTTAGTTATCTGCATAAAAATTCTAGTTTCTTTCCAGATTATATAAATCTTTTGACTTTTAATGAACTGGATGCGTACACGGCCCAATTTAAAAAATAAAATAAAATAATGAGATAAGTTATTTGTCATCATGCATGTAGTAGACCTAATAAACTGTTGCCATGACTCTCTACATGGTTTCTCAGGGGAACTGATGCCCCAGACAGGACATCATTTTGAAAGTTAGTCCTGTGCTCTTGATAGCAGAAGTGAATAGTCTAAACTCAAAATTACTCAACACCTATCGAAAGTTGAATTGACCAATTAATAATACTTGCAAAAGCTCCAGTAGACTAACAGCCACTTCTTAAATCAAGAAGGTAAATTTAAAAAGAAACACTAAACTCATCAAGCCCAACTTTTCAAGAAATGTTAATTAAAAATGTGAATCTGTATAAGGATTGTTTAGATATTCTTGGAATTGTTTTTACCAGAAATGTCTAGAATATATTTATACTCTACTAGGATAAATCATGAAAGATAAATATATCTATTTTTAGACATTCATAAATATGTAAATCTATGAATAGCCATGAGAGTGTGTATGCATGCGTGTATGTGTGTGTGTTTGTGTGTGTGTGTTTGATATCAATCTTTCTTTGAGAGGTAGAAAATCTTGATATGTCTGCAGTTTGTCAGATCCTAGAAGATGGGTGTTCTCACTTCCATTGACTTACATAGGCCTCTCCAGCAATATTATTTTTAAGGTCCCCAAATAACTTAGAAGACGTACAAGTTCAAACAGCCTTCTACTTCTCTGGGCCATTGAGGTAATTCTTTCCTCTATTACCCATGGGTGCTGCAATACAATTTTCCATGTAACAGAAAGAGACTGTAATTCTGTCTTGCACTCCACCCACTTCCGTGCTTCTCTGCTCCAACCTGTCCAGTTCAAACAGAGAATGTCTTAGAGCTTAGCTGGCAGCTTGTTGAACTGTTGCCTAACTGTCTCCTGGATGTTTCTTGAGAAGACACAGAAGGCAGAACAGGCTGCTTCAAGGAGCCTGTGGGTGGGTGTGTGAGAGCACTCGAGCTGTGCAAGCGTATGTCTGGAGGGATTCACATTTCCTGATACTTTACCCCCTTGAGAATTCGCAAAACAGGCTGTGTCTGGTAGAACATGCCTGTCATCGCAACACTTGGGAGGCTAAGGCAGCCGGTGATCACAAGTTCAAGAGCAGCGTGGACCATACAATGAAACTGTGTCTCCAAAGATAAGCAGTGTTGGAGAGATGGCTGAGGGAATAAAATGTCTGCTGTGGAGGCAGGAAGACTTGAGTTCAGATGGAGAGCACCTGCAGAAAAGCTGGTGTGATCATGCACATCTGGAGCTCCAGGGGCTTGATGGTCAACCTGGTCAAAATAGCAAGCCTCTGGTGCAATGAAAAACGTGCCCCAAATAAGTAACATAGAACGTAATAGAGGAAGACACCTGCCATCAACCTCTGCCCTCTCCACAGGCACAGAGGAATGTGTGCACCCACCCACTCACACGCATGAATATGCGTATATCACAAAGGCACACACACATTCAATACAAATAAAATAAAATCCCAAATCTTAGGGTTCTAAGCTGCATTAAACAAAATGTGTAATAAGTGAATAGAATATAGAGGGTTGAACAAAAATATTTGGCAACTTCAATACCTCACTCTCAACATGGGGAAGAAGGCAAGAGAAAATGATCAAGAAGACAGAAACCGTGGACAGCACAACATTATACGTCAACTAAACCCAAATGACACCTATCGAAAACTCTAGCCAACAACAGTAAAACACGCTGTCTTCTCGAGTACGTGGGCATATTCACCATGACAGACCATCTGTGAACTCATAAAATAAACATTAATGTATTTAAAATAATGCAAAGTAATTTCCAACTGCAATGAAATAAAATTAGAAATCATCAACAGCAGAAACTTTAGGAAAGACACAAACATGCAGAAATTAAACAACAAACTCCAAAATACTAGTAGATCAAGGAAATGATAATCTAGAGAAAATTTAAAAATTCCTAGACAGACACAAATTACCAAAGCTGAATTGAGAAGCTGGATATCTGAGTAGACACAGCAAGAAAAGAGATTAAATCAGTAGTTTAATTTTTAAAATCTTGTCAGGAGAAGATAGTCTTATTTATGAATTCCACTGAGCTAGCAAGGAAAAAGGAAGAGTAGTCCTTCACAACATTTTCAAAGTTTAGAAAAAGAGACTATTTCCAGTTTATTCTATGAGGCCAGTACTACTTGATTCAAAAATAGATAAAGTCAAAATTAGAAATAAAAACTACAGATCAATATCCCCATTTATATGAATAAAAATTTCTCTGATAAAACTCTAGCAAAACAAGTCCAGCAACATTAAAAAGAACACTGTGATCAAGTGAGGTTTAACCCAAGAATGGGAGGTTGATTCAATATCTAACAATTAACCATGTCATATACTGTATTAAGAGAACAGAAACCAAAAAAAAAAAAAACAGAACACTCAACAAATGAGGTGTAGATTGGAACCTAAAGGTATTACAGGAAGCTATTTTTAAAAAAAGCTCACAGAAAATGGAATGACTACTTCTCTACACACAAAAACAAGGCAAACACACCCACTCTCCACGCTCCTGTTCAACATTCTTCTTGGGATTCTAGCATGGTAATTAGACAAGAAAAGGAAATTACAGGCATCGATGTTGAAAAAGAAGCAAAATCATATCTACTTGCAGGTGGTATGATTTTACTGATGGAAAATCTTAACGAACCCACAAAATCCTATTTTTTTTTTTGGTTTTTCATGACAGGGTTTCTCTGTGGTTTTTGGAGCCTGTCCTGGAACTAGCTCTTGTAGACCAGGCTGGTCTCGAATTCACAGAGATCCGCCTGCCTCTGCCTCCCGAGTGCTGGGATAAAAGGCGTGCACCACCACCGCCCGGCTTCACAAAATTCTATTTTAATTAGTGAGTTCAACAAGGATAGAAGAGCGATCAAAAAAAGTCAACGGCATTTTTAAACACCAGCAGTGAAGAATATCAGAACGAAATTTAGAAAACATCTAACTGCAATGACCCATCCCAGTAAACCCAGATCTCAAGAGACTGAGGCGGGAAGATGGCCCTAAGTTTGAAACCAGTCTCAGCTACACGGTAAGTTCCAGATAAGTCTCATCTATATGATGTGATCTTGTTACAAAAACTAAATTCATTAAGAAAACCCAACAATTCCATTAATAATAGTAGCAAAATGAATAAAATACGTTGAATTAAATCTAATAAAATAATACAACAATGTGTGAATACTAAAAATTATTTAATATTGTTATAAGAAGCATGTCTACTTATAGATCAGTTTCAGGGAGTACTTCCATCTTAATGATGTTAAATATATCAATCTAGAAGCATGGATGTCTTTCCATTTATTTAATCTTTTCTTGATCCAGGTACCAAAAAAAGAAAGAAAGAAAGAAAGAAAGAAAGAAAGAAAGAAAGAAAGAAAGAAAGAAAGAAAAGAAAGAAGGAAGGCAGGCAAAGCTCTCACTGTGTTTTAAATGAGTTTATGGTTTTGTGTTGAGCCATATTTGTTACAGCCAACCCATAGGTAGAAGATTAAGTACCAGCTGAATTTATTATAAAAATTGACAAGCTGATCCTGAAACTTATATGGAAATGAAAGAGACAGAATATCCAAAAGGTTCAGGGAAGGGAGGATTTAGTTGAGGGTTGGGTTCTAAACTTCCCAATGAATTCAAGTTTCCTGGGTTTAGCATTATAATGATGTAGAGATGAAGAAAATTATACTGGCTGGCATACTAGTAGGCAAAAACATGCTGGGAACAGATCTGAAAGTCCAGAAACAAACCCTACCTCTATTGTTAGCAATTACTGGAGAATATGGAAATCCATGGAGGCAGAAAATAGATTGGCAGCAGTTGGAGAGTGGATAGAAGTGACTGCTAATTGTTATGTAAATGGTTTCTGAGGGATGAAAATGTTGTATCCTGTCAAAAACCACACAACTTTATGAATATACTATAGCCAATGAATGGCACACAATTTAAGAAAATGAGTGAGCAAATATTCTAAATTGAACTCACATTACTGGGTGTTTATCAAATGATGTCTTAATCGAGCAATGTGATGGCACACGTGTGTAATACCAGCGTATTGAGTCAGAGGCAAGAGAATCAAAAGTTCAAGACCCTTCTGAGCTACACAAAATGTTCAAAACCATCCTGAGCTAGAAGAGCTGCTGTCTCTAAAAACAAACAAGCAAATAAATAGTTTGCCCTGTTATGTCAGTATGGATATTTCTCAGAAAATGTTAAAAAAAAGGAGCTACTATATGACAGCTATATCATTTCTATGTATATATTATAGAAATATCTGCAAAGCCATGACTATCGCTGCACTCGCTCTTCACAATAGTGAAGTTATGGGGTGAGCCTTGGTTAATGGGAGTGGAAATGCTGTACGTGGACATAATGCCATTTTATTCACCTATAGTGAATTATAGCATCTGCAGGAAAATGGATGGAAATGTTAGATGTTCTGTGAAATTAGCCAGTCTCATAAAGACGTGTCACTTGTTTCCTTTCCTATATAGAATCTGGTTGAGGAGGTGATGAATGTGAAGGGGGGCCTCATAAAAATGGAGGGGGCAAACAAAGGATGAAAGAGGGGAGCTTAGCCAAAGTGTTACATCCATGTATAAAAATGTCATAAAGATAACCACTGCTGCATAGAATTATTGTGTTAATAAGATCTTACTATATAATCCTTTCTCTAAAGCATATTTCTCCTCATGTAGGTTATATGATGATTGAGACCATGAATTACAAGTTATTGACATTTGATCGAAGAAAATATTTGTGCCTGGGAAATAAGTTGAATACATTGGTTCCCCCAACACAAGATTTCCAACACCCATACTTCCCTAGAAGCCTTCAAGATGGCTTGAGTAGACTCCAAAATCACAGATCTAGCTTCACCCACTCAACTTCTTTGAGATTCACAGATTTGTTTGCCAAATAATTAGAACCAAGAGCTCGTTTGTGTGGATTCTGACTTCATTCCATTCCTTGTCTGACAAGCTGGCTTGTTGGAGTGTGTCTCATCAGCTCAGTCTCTGAGTTCTCTGTGGTAGTCCTCCACTTACAGCTCTCTCAGGTCCCCCCTAATAATCCAGACTTGACCCTCCCGTTTCCTCCTCTCTCCATCTCACCTGTCCACGACCTCCTGTTTTCTAAGTTTGCAGCTCTATCCGAACAGCAACAGCTTTATCAATTTTCAATGTTCCAATCTAGTGCCAAGTCAACGGTCACTTCCACCACCTTCTGCTTTGACACTCTTTGTCTTACCAATTCTCCCATTCATTCATTTTTATTTATTTATCCCATAAATACATATCAAGTACCCAGAATATTCCTAATGTTGCTCAAGTTTGCTCTGTCGCCTTGATTACTTCCCATGTTTATTCATTGGTGTGGAAATGGAGTGTTTGTTTACTTGTGCAACTAAAGGAATTTATGTGGCATAAGTAATAACGTTAGAGGAATTTGGAGTTTCCAAGTGTTAATACCCAGTGATAAACTAGCAGACTCGCTGATTAATAATTTCCATATTTCAAGGATCTCAGAAAATGAATCAACTCCTTTTCATCTAGCAAAGGCATCAGTATTCTAATCAATTCCAATTTTAAATCCATCTTCCAATTTAAGCAAGTTGCCATCTGTTACCCAGGTTGTATTGGTTACGACCTCAGTGTGACTATTCCCTTCACAGTTTAAGTCAAGAAAGAAGGAAGAGGGAGCATTGCTGAACGTTAGCATCTCTCTGTATGTGCACTCACACTGAGTGGTTACTGGCAGCTCTCCAGAAAGTGTGGCCTCCACTCTGGAATCCTCCTCAGTCTGTCGTATTAACAAATGCACGATAACTTAATCAATTCAAGGATTTGATTATCTTCACCTAAACACTTCTTTTTTTTTTTCCTTTTGGATAGTGCAACGAAATCCTTCTGGGCCACTTTAAGAGAACCCAGGAAAGTGGTAAAATTCATAGTAAGGCCAAATTCAATCATCCCAGATAGCCTGGACTGTTCCTCAGTGGCTGCCTGAGGGGAGGGACAGAAATCCCGGCTTCCGGGCTGCAGTCACTTCCAGGCTCTCCCCTTTCTTTCAGTCTCCTCTGACAGCTCTCAGTCTTCAAGCTGTGGCCTAGAGTCAAAAAGAAACCAAACCAAACACAAAAATCATCTCCTTTGGTCTTCATGAACAGCTGTCTATTTCTGTGTGCTACTTCTGGAGCCATCTTGGATCAGCCGGGAACTGCTATTTGCTGACTCGACTCTCTCAGGCCTCTCTCCAGCTTGGTAACCGGCACGTCCATCCACACATGAAGGGTCTAAAACTTGTAAATCCTGTAGTCAGTTCAGGTTATTGTAGTGCATTTAGAATGTTACCACCCTAAAGTCAGTTCCTGGACTGACAATATGCATCCCTTAGGTACATGTGAAAGGCCAGCTATTGGACTTTCTTCTAAACCTGGGTGATTGTGTCTTCAACTCCCTTTGTATGAGGCAAGTCAAGGCTAAGAAGCCCGGCGTGTTTCTTAGCTGGTGGCATTCTTAACGCTCTGGCTGCTTTCCCAGAGCATGGTCACCCCTTTCCCACATCCTCAGTCCCTTTGTTTCTTGTCATCTTGTCCATGCTATGTTGTTTCTCCCAGGTTAGTTCCTAATCCCAACCTCTCTCAGCAGCTCTGGGCTAGACTCCCTATCTGCAGGCTCATCCCTGCCTCTCTCAATGTTCTGGGGTCAGTCTACATCCTGTTTGCTTGTGATGGACAGTTCCCCCCACCCCTGTGTTCTCCCACTGTAATACACCCCAGACTGGACTGCAGAGGAGAGAATCTGCTCACAACCATCACAAAAGCACAAGACATATTAATTGCGTTCTGGAAATGCTTCTCTCTACCTTAGATTTTCCCCTTTGGTGCCCGGCTTCCACGCAGCTGCCCCTTATTTCTCTAAGGAACAAAATTAATGTTCTCTTCTGCCTGAAGTCTATAGATTTCCAGTTTTCTGGAGAGGAGCTGAAATCTCTATTCTTTTCATTGTTCAGAAAGTCCCATGTTTTTTGGAGTACCTCAAAGGTTTGTTTTATTCCAACCGTAATAGAATAAAAGATTTTGTTTTTGGTTTTAGAAAATGACAAGGGATAGTATGTGGTTGTAAATTTTGAGTAAGGTGGGTGTTTTAATTTTAAAAAGCGTTATAAAGCTTAATTTTTAATGTATGTGATAAATCTCATTAGCATCTGTGAAAAATACATGTTAAATAATTTAAAATGCTACTCAATTGAAGTTGCTTAAAGAAAACATGCATGCTATCTAAAAATAGATGTGTTTTAAATACAGTTTTTCTTTCCCTTGCTTTTATACTTCTCTATTCATTCATTTTTTTTTCTTTTTTAGGTTCTTGCTCTGTAGCCCAGGCTGACTTTGAACTCTCGATCCTCACATGCAGGGACTGGGATTACAGAGTTGGCACACCACATCTAGCTTAGTATTTTTAAATGTAATTGCGCCTCAGCCAGTCAGTAATCTTATGATTGCTGTATGACAGGTGGAGGGGTCATGATAGTCCAGGTAACTAGTGTCTTTCAAGGCCAAACATGAGAACCTTGATGTAAAGAAAGAGATCAGCCTGCTAGCTGTCTCTCGACTTGGATGGGGTTCCCTGTGTCAGTGGCTTCACTTGGCCTTCACATTCAACACAAGTCAGCTAAACAATGAGACTATGAAGGTGGCACTCCCCAGCAGGCGGGGTAATCAGGCTTCCCGAAACAAACGAAATCATCCCTTAAAGAATTGGCTTAGTCCTGCGCTATTATTTAATGTCTTATTGGATTTTCCGTGTATCAAAAAAGGGCTGTTTATAATTGTCTCATCCAAAAACCTAAATCTGTTTTACATGTAAACACAAAATACCATTGCTGTTTTAATACTTTCTGCAATTTTCAAAACTGTAACTATGAAGTGAATGGATTAACCTTCTCCAAGTTCAGAATGCTACCAGGGGTCTTTAAGTGACTCTTTATCCACTCAAAAAATTACACACACACACACACACACACACACACACACACACACACACACTGACTGTCTTAGGGTTTCTATTGCTGTGAAGAGACACCATGACCATGACAACTCTTATAAAGGAAAACATTTAATTGGGGTGGCTTACAGCTCCAAGGTTCATAGACATGGTGACATAACGTACTGCAGAAGTAGCTGAGAGTCCTATATCTTGTAGGGAACAGGAAGTGGTCTCAATGTCACAATGAGAGAAACTTAAGAAAAGGAGACCTCAAAGCCTGTTTTTGTAGTGACACACTTCCTCCAACAAGACCACACCAACTCCGACAAAGTCAGACTTCCTAATAGTGCCACTTCCTTTGAGGACCATTTTCTTTAACTACAAAACTGATACATACTATATCTAAATCTGTATCAATCTGACATTATATATATATAAACATTGATATTTCTATTTCCAAATTGCCAGTACAACACTCCTATGTCAATCTGCATGTTTACATGTTAACTTGACAAGAGAAGCTGTGCACATGTATGTCGTCTGTCCTGTGACTTCTAAGGTAATTTTCACCTAAGTGCCCACATAGTTAAAATACATAGCATTTTCTAAACCAGGCATGGTGGCACATGCCTATAGCCTCACTACTTTGAGGACCCTGAGTCGAAGGCCAGCCTTCATTATGTAGAGAGTTCAAGACCAGCCCAGGCGACAAGAAACCCCATCTCAGAAGTAGATATTTTCTTTGTATTTCTCCTTGGAGTATAATAATTTTTAAATTAGATATGTATCTGAGTTAACTAAAACTTATTATAACATATCTAAAAAAAAAGATCTGACATTATTTGTCATTAAAAGAGTGCTGGGCTCTGGGAATGACTGCCAACTTGTACTTTCTCTTCAAATTGCTACTTCCTGGGGAAAAAACTGCTTTAGTGCCAATTCATATCCTTCCCATTTTTGGAATTAAAATTAAACCCAAAACATTATTTTTCAACCTACCTTCCACCCCAGTGCTGTGGATTCAACTCAGGGCCTTGTGCATGCTGGGAAAGCACTGACCACTGAGCTTTATTTTTATCCCAATTTGTATTGGAGGTTAAACTGCAGGTGCCCTAAAGACAATAAGTACAGTTAAAAATAATAAGCTTAGGGCTGGAGAGATGGCTCAGAGGTTAAGAGCATTGACTGCTCTTCCAAAGGTCCTGAGTTCAATTCCCAGCAACCACATGGTGGCTCACAACCATCTGTAATGAGATCTTGTGCCCTCTTTTGGCCTGCAGGCATACACACAGACAGAATATTGTATACATAATAAATAAAATAATAATAATAATAATAAGCTTATTAACAGTCTGGCAGGATAAAAAATGCCATTGTTCCATTTCATTATATTCCAAAATTTTTCAATTGACTCCTTTTAATCGGTTTTTGCTGAATTTTCTTAATTCCTTTCTTAATGAACTTTGGTCAACCCATACCATTTTGACAGAATTTCCTCGCATCAAGTGATATGATATTTTCCCCCATCACTGTCTTGTTCACACCCTTGTCACACCTCGTGAGGACCAATAAATACACCCCCTGTGAAGACTCGGTTTCAGGCATTCTCTTCTCACTGGCATCTTTCTCTTCTTACAGCTCACCTACCCTGGAATTTCTTTTGCAGCAAAAATTCATTGAACCTTCCAGCCCATTGTTCGACTTTACCCCTTCCACACTAGGTGTCACTCTCCCGCGTTCTCCCCTCGGTCTAGAGGAACCGAACATTGTATGTCTGCTTTCTTGGTAAGCCACCGGCCTATCAGGTCCCAGAGAAATAGTTGTTGATGCCGGGAATGTCCGAGAATCAAGCAGAGTACTCCAAGATGGTTTCCATTTCTTCTTTTCTCTGTAGATTTATCCTTTACAAATGTCCATCCTCTGCCATTTTCTCAAAGCTTATAATTACTAGTATGGAGGATAATGAACACACTGAGCCAGAGATGGGTGGGCACCACATAAGTTTCTCAAGGCTCTCTGAAGAAAAATATCCTTCACATGAATACACAGTATTCAATATTCATGTTCCCAGTTCTCTTTACATACGGATGGTGATATATCCCACTGAACAGGGAGATTATAGAAAATATTTGTTGCTGATCTGATCTATGGGTTTTTATTCTTCTCTGATGAATATGTATCACCCATGTTCACAGAAGCAATAAGGGCATTATTTTTCCAAACAAAACAAATGCCAAATATTGATCTCAGAATAAAACCCTGGAGCTATTTTTTAAATATTCATTATTGCCAAATTGGTTTTGTATGACATTTGGGATCCTAACAGAGTTACAAAATTAATTAACATCATCAATCACCTATGCATTCACGTGCCTATGTATACTTGCGTGGACACAGTCAGGTGTGTTGCGTTTTTGCCCTTTATTCCAACCGCCACTCATCTCTTCAGGTCAATTTGTCTCATTTCCCTGGCATCCTCACTATCCGTGCCACTTGCAATTCTATCTGCAGATTTAATTAACGTTCTGTCTATATTCGCTCTTCCACAGCATGGCTAGCTAGAGGCATGATGCCGGACGCAGAGCTGCACCGCCTTGCCACCTCCCACAGCCTGACACTGCGCTCTGCTTTACCTGGTTCTCAAGCCAGCCTGATTGAAACTGATTTTGCAAGTAAAATTCACTCAGACGTTGCATCAAATGATTTATGAAGTCCGCACAGCCGTGTGGTGTCCCATTAATCACAGACACTACAATAATCTATTTGTGTGCAGCAGTCCTCATAAATCGGAATAAAATAAATTCCACAAGCGCATCTTCAGCTTTTGCAACAGAGCACATTGTACTCTTCTGAGTTCTGTCCACATAATGCCATGTTAGCAGTCCTGTGGGCTTCTGAGCTTGGTCAAGCAAGTCAAAATATGCATTCACTTACCAATGCATGCCCAAGCTAAAGAAACTATTGCTTGTTCATCTACCACCAGGTAAAAGAACGTCTTTGTGGCTGAGCTCTCAAATTTTTGATGAAAGCTGTTGTGGATAAACAGAACACGTAAAGTACAACAACAGTTGTGGTGGAGACTATTTTCTTCATAAATAGCCCAAGATTATGCTATCAGATAGAATGAGAAGACTCTGATTCTCGTGCTAGGGAATGCTTTTATATATTCCTCTTGGAGGCTGGTCTGTATTGCATGCAACAGAAAGACACCTTCAGGCATGGAAGACTCACTTCACTTCTGGATGCATTAAAAGATGTCTTAAAAGACATCCAAAATTACAGTAGCCTGAGTCTGTAAAGGACGTGAATGTTCAGTTAGGTTCATAGCAATTTCTTGCTCAAAATGTAAACAGAGTGGTTTATTTTGCTCTTATGACAAAGAGAAGACTTATTGTAAAGATTCAACAATATAAAAAAATTTTAAAAATCACATGAAATCTTAATAAACAAAGATACTCTTTATAAATTGGTTGATCCTTTTTCAAGAATTTTATTTGCATTTGTGTGTTGTGTAGAGATATAGACGTGGAGATAAAGGCAGGTAAAGATAAGCATAGATGAACTACTGCGATCATCACATTATTTTTAAAAATCCTCAATATGTTGCATATGTCTTTCTAAATGTAGTAAATATTGGACGTTATATTTCAATAGCTGTAATTTTTTGTTCCATAGGTGTGTCTAATCAACAATCTGCTACTGGGAATTTAGTAGATTTTCTACTATGAACAATGCATCATGGTGCTGGGCATCTCCACTTGTCCTTACTCCTTTCTTAGAAAAGCTGTTCTTAGAACAAGAAATTGGCCTTAGAACAAAAATTGTTTTTTTACTTAGAAAAAACTCTTTCAAACTGTGACATCTAGTTCAGGGGCTATGTCCAGATAATGCTTAATATGTAGCCCCAAACAAGTTTCCAGGAAAAAAAGTTTTTTTGGGTAGTACAACTACCACTAATTCATGGAAGTATCTCTTGCCAGTGCTAACTACCATGAATTCTATTTCCCAGTCTTTGAAAGTTTGTGTGAAGTTCACAGATGAGAAGTGTCTTATTTTCTTTATATACTTAATCATATTTGGTGGCATACTTTCTCATAAGTTAATTGAGCTTTCTAATCAAACTTTCTTGTAACATGGAGGGGTGTCTGTTTGTTGTTGGGGTTTTCTGTCCCGCCCAGTTCCCACAGCTGTTTAGTCCCAGAGAAAATCACACAGAGATCTCTGTAAGTTATAAAGCTGATTGGCACATTAGCTCTAGCCTCTCACTGGTTAACTTTTACATCTTGATTAACCCATTTTTCTGATCTATGTTAGCCATGTGGCTCAGTACCTTTTTTAGTGGAGCAGGTCACATCCTGCTGCTTTGGTGGTCTAGGCAGGAGTGGGAGGAATCAACTTCCTCCTTTCCAGAATTCTCCTGTTTTCATTACATCATTTCTACTTCCTGTCTGGTTTTCCCGCCTATATTTCCTGCCTGGCCAATCAGCGTTTATTTACAACATGATTGACAGAATACAGACAATTCTCCTGCACTTTCTAATCAAAAGTTGGTGCAACATACCAACTTCCCTTCTATATTTATAATTAGAACAAATGTCAATGTGGTGGCTTGAATAAGAATGGCCCCCATAGGTTTATATATTTGAATGCTTGGTCACCGGGGAGTGACACTACCTAACAGGGATTAGGAGATATGTCCTTGTTGAATGAAGTGTGTCAATGGGGTGGGTTTTGGGGTTTCAAATGCTCAAGCCAGGCCCAGTGTCTCTCTCTTCCTGCTGCCTGCAGATCTGGACATAGAGCTCTTAGTTCCCTCTCCAGCACCATGTCTGCCTGCACACCACCACGCTACCCACCATGCTGATAATGGACTAAACCTCTGAAACTGTAAGTCAGACCCAATTAAAGGTTTTCTTTTGGAGAAGTTAGAGTTTCCATAGTCATGGTATCTCTTCATAGCAATACAACTTTGACTAAGAAAATCAGTTTCAAAAATATATGGAGAAAGGCCAACATTCTTAGGACATGGCTATATTTTCCCAAGTGGCAATGTTACCAATGTAATGAAAACAGTCTTCTGATTCCTGCATATTTGTTTAAATAAAACATTGGAAATTTTTAGGTAAGATAGAGAACTACACTCTTGAATCAGATAGTCTGTCGTTAATTCCTGATGCTCCTATTTATTATCTATAATCTGACTGAAGACATGTTAATTGCTCTGTGCTTATTTCCCCCATGGAAAATAAAGATAATAATAGGCCCCAATACACAGAGCTTCTGGGAGATAAAAAGGATCACATAGAGTATTTAGAGTAGACTTGGGAACAATACAATCACAATTAAATTATTAATATTAATTACAATAATATTTGTATTCATGAGAAGCTCAGATATAGACCACTAAGCTTATTTCAAGGCATTTTAATGTGTTTTAGAGATCTACTTGCAGACAAGCTGCCCTAGTCATGTGCTTTGACTCCTCAGATTTTATTTTAAGAACGCACTAATGTTTTGAGCTAGCATACAGCTAGCATGCAATGTCATTGCTTTCATTACAGTGTTATCATACATATGCTATTGTGCTTTGTTCATTTTGTGCCTCTCTCCCCACTGCCAGTCCTCCTGTTAACTCTCTACATGCCAATATTTACGTTTTCTATTTTAAAACAAGAAGAAAAAATGTTTAGAAGTTCAGAATAAGAAAACAAACCAAAGAGAACTCTCTTTTTGATCCTCTGGTGACTTTTAAACATCACAGGGGCATAGAAACATTCAAATCTTTGCACAGGTATGGCCAGAGATGTGTGTGTGTGTGTGTGTGTGTGTGTGTGTGTGTGTGCATGTGAGTGTGTATGTGAGTGTGTATGAGTGCGTGTATGTGAGTGTATGCATGTGAGTGAGTTGTGTGTTCATGAGTGTGTGAGTGTGTGTATGAGTGTGTTAGTGTGTGAATGTGTGTGAGTGTATGCATGTGAGTGTGTGTATGAGTGCATGCATGTGATTGTATGTGTGCATGAATGCATGTGAGCGTGTGTGTGTGTGTGTGTGTGTGTGTGTGTGTGTGTGTGTGTGTGTACAGTTTCTGCCTTGCCTAAGCAGAAAGTAGACAATTCCTTAACAGGAACAAGATAAGGATGAGTTAACTGAGAAGGTAGGGAAGACCTGGAAGTCTTAAGTCAGTATGGTTTCAGTAAAATTGTGGTTCTGAATAGGTAAATGGCTGCTTCCCTCATCACCAAGCAAAGACATGCAAACACCTTCACAACTAGCAGGGAAGCTCTATAGTGAAAGAACATAAGGAGGTCAGACTGCGTGTACAATGACATTGTTTTTCAAGTACACGTCCTACATCTTTTAGAACACTCATAGAATCTCTCTCAGTCTCCATTCTTATTCCATAAAATGTGCCTGATCATAACTTATGATGAAATTTCTACAAGAATTAAAGGAAAGAAGATATACAAAGTATTTTGCATATAGCTCTACTTGCTCAGTCAAGGCCTGTAGGAAGTAGAAGAGATATTGAGTGTGTTAGAATAGGGGCTGGTGGAAGGGCTCGGATGGTAAAGATACTTTCTGCTAAGCCTGAAGCCCTGAGTTTGTTCCCCAGGACCTACATGTTGGAAGAAGACAACAAGAGTTGTCCTCTGACATATTCCACCCCAAAACACACACACACACACACACACACACGAAATAAATGTAATAAATTAAATTATATAAATACGTTCTCCATTCTTCCGCCATCCTGCACGATATGCCTGACTCTTCTTGACATGTTTTTTTTTTCACAAGATTTTCAGAATCAAGCACTTCTTGGCCAAGAAACAAAAGCAAAATTGTCCTATTCCCCCAATAGATTCAGATAAAAATAAGAAACAAAATCAAAAACAAATCCAAAAGGAGACATGGGAGAAGGAGGCTGGGTCTGCCAGAATACACCATGATGACCAGACTGAGGTTTATGCTGAGTCATGGCCATTGACCTTACCAAATAGAGCTCAATGTTTTATCCTCTGAAGACTTGATCATGTTCAAATTGGGGGTCTGATTTGCTGTTTTCTGTTCCTTGTGGCCTAATTGGTTTGCTCAGTAATAAAATGCAGAACTTAAAAAAGAGATAAATACATTCTTTTTATTTTGTTTTTTTTTAGTCTTTATTTTCTTTTCTGTTGTTTTTTCACTTATTTATTTATTTTTAAAAAAGAAAACAAACTATCTCTTTTCATTGTACATACCAATCCAAGTTCCCACTACCTCCTCTCCTCCCATTTCCTCCACATACCCTCCCACTCCACCCCCATTCAATCCTCAGAGGGGGTAAGGAACATTGCTTTGGGGAAGGTCCAAGGCCCTCCCTACAATATCGAGGCTGAGCAAGGTATCATCCAAAGAGAATAGGTTCCCAAAAAGCCAGTACATGCAGTAGGGATAAACTCTGGTGTCACTGCCAGTGTCTCCTTGATCTGCTCTAGTCATACAACTGTCGGCCACATTTGGAGGGACTAGTCTGGTCCTATGTTTGTTCCTTCCCAGTCCAGCTGGAGTTGGTGAGCTCCCATTAGCTCAGGAAAACTGTTTCAGTGGTTGAACCCATCATGGTCTTGACCTCTTTGCTCATATTCCCACTCCTTTCACTCTTCAACTGGGCTTTGTGAGCTTAGTCCAGTGCTCCAATGCAGGTCTCTGCCTCTATTTCCCTAAGTTGCTGGATGATGGTTCTATGGTGACATTTAAGATATTCATCAGTCTAACTATAAGGCAAAGCCAGTTCGAGCCCCCTCTCCTCTGTTGCATAGGGTCTTAGCTGGGGTCATTCTTGTGGATTCCTGGGAATTTCTCTAGAGCCATGTTTCTGCTAACCCTATAATAGCTTCCTCAATCAAGATATCTCTTTCTTCAAAGATTTAAAGTTCTTGTCATACAGGTCTTCCACTTGTTTGGTTAGAGTTACTCCAAGATACTTTATGTTATTTGTGGCTGTTGTGAAGGGTGTTGATTCTCTGATATCTTTCTCAGCCCATTTATCATCTGTGTGAAGGAGAGCTACTGATTTTTTCAAGTTAATCTTGTATTCTGTTATATTTCTGAAGGTGTTTATAAGTTATAGAAGTTCCTTGGTAGAATTTTTGGGGTAATTTATGTAAACTATCATATCATCAGCAAGTGATGTGTTCTTGGATTCAGTTTGCCAGTATTTTATTGAGTATATTTGTATCAATATTCATGAGTGAAATTGGTCTGTAATTCTCTTTCTTAGTAATGTCTTTGTGTGGTTTGGGTATCAGGGTAATTGTACTCTCATAAAAAGAGTTTGGCAATGTTCCTTCTGTTTCTATTGTGTAGAACAATTTGAGGAGTATTGGTATTTGTTCTTCTTTGAAAATCTTGTAGAATTCTAAGCCCAGGGTGGGTTCTTTGTTTTTTTTGGAGGGGGTTGGTTTTGGAGGGGGAGTTGATGACTGTTTCTATTTATTTAGTAGTTATAGGTCTAATTTGCTTACCTGGACTTTATTTAATTATGTTAAGTGATATTTATCCAGAAAATTGTCCATTTCCTTTAAGTTTTCCAATTTTGTGAGGTACAGGTTTTCAAAACATGATCTAATGAGTCTCTGGATTTCTTCCATGTCTGTTGTTATGTCTTTCTTTTCATTTCTAATTTTGTTAATTTAGATATTCTCTCTCTGCCTTTTGGTTAGTTTGGATAAAGGTTTGTCTATTTTGTTGGTTTTCTTGAAGAACCAATTCTTTGTCTCATTGATTCTTTGAAACGCATTCTTTTAAAAAAATGTTTAAGGAGCAGTCAGTGTGTGAACTGATCATTTCATACATGATGGTTAAAAAAAGGTGCCTGCCCAATAATAAGAAATGTTTCTCTGAACACTGATTGATGTACTTAGTTTCTTAGAAATAAGAAAGAAACTTTGATAATGGCCCAAGAGTTTGAACTTGAAGAAAGGAACAAATAGTCAACTCAGGTCCACATAGGCTGAAAATGGAGTCTGAAAATGAGAGGAAACTATGTATCATAAAAACTGCTGCCTGGAACAAGAGTAAGTTGCCTTTCTGTTATGCGGCAATATTTGGAATATTTGATGGAGAGGGCGTGTCTAGGAACAATCTTTTATACACAGTAAATATGTATTACTCTTAATAAAGAGCTGACTGGCTGGTGGCTAGGCAGAATTTCTGGGGCTGAGAGAATGCTAAGAAGAAAGGAGGTGGAATCTCAGGAGCGAGGAAGAGATTGCCATGAGACTCAGAGCGAGCATAATGGGAAGTACACGGATGAGGTAAACAAGCCTGGGGCAGCAAATTTAAGTTATAAGAGCTAGCTAAAAACAAGCCTAACCTATCAGTCAAGCATTTATAATTAATATTAAGTCTCTGTGTGGTTATTTGGGAGACAGATGATGGGACAGAGCAGGCCTGAGATCACAATGAAAAACTCTGCCTACACATGTCCATCAGATAAGGACATCAAAGGCCCAGGTCACAGATAGCAACCTCAGATACCATCATCTCATCAACAGAGGTGGCGAGCCAGGAAACCAGGTATCCAGAAAAAAGAAGCAAGAGAAGCAAGAGGGGATCTTGGGACAGACTTACTAAAATGTGGCAATGCAAAGTAAAATATCCTTTTGCATTGTTATTTGAGGAGACAGAGCTAAGGAAATGACGAACGCAGGCAACCTACTGTGTGTTACAGGGGAACCCAAAGATGGCTTCTGTTGAGACACACCGTGTATGAAGCTGCAAAGACTCAGCTCATGGAAAGTGGTCAGAACCCCAAAACACCAGTTTCCCCATGTGTAAAGTGAGGGTTTTGGATGTGGTGATATCAAAAGGACTGCTCAATGCTGAAGCTGTATTTTTCTCCTCATTTCGTTAAGAAATCTCAGAGCCTTAGGTAGAGCAATCCTTTCTCGGAGCACAGAATGTTTGTACCTCCCTTACAAAAATTATACTTAAAGTATTCATCTGTGAAATTGTAATTCTAGTGAAAAATCTGCAGGTTTTTTTCCCCCGAGTTCCAAGTGTGCAGTAAAGAAAAGTTAACAACAAAGTGAAAAGCAGAAAGACAGACGTCACCCGTCTGACTTCAGAGTTCCTAGGCTATCCTGGAATTGCAGACTCTGACACCACACGTTTGATTCTGCACGCAGCTCGCTGCCACTGGGTAAGTCTCCTGGCAGATTCCTTTGCTTCTTCTCATTGTCCCTTTGTTACTCCTCTACGATGATGTCAATTTTCCACGAAGTAAGATACCATTGTTCAGAGGCACCAGCGTTATCTCATGTACCACCGAGAAGGAAAATAAACAACTATCTGGAAAGCTGCGACTGTGCACCTTACTGTCAGAGTATTCAAAGAATTTCAAAGGATGTTTCACGATCCATGAAATCTGGTATCTGGAGAAAATAAGAGTCTGATGGGGCTGTCTGTCTCTAAAAGCTCCAGCGAGTCTCTGATAGAATAAATTCTGGGCCTGTTGGCTAAGATGTTGGGTTTTCACTATTTAATCCAGCTTTACCAGCCTTGAGTCCCAACATGTACTACCAAGAACCTGGCAAACTCAAAGTCACTCTTTCTTCCCCTGTGAAAGCACATCTTCCTTCCTTCCTTCATCAGCATTTACTGAGGACTCACTGTACCCCAAGCACTGTCCTTGGCTCTCAACCTTTTTATTTTCTCAAACAACATTTTTGTTGTGTGATGTTTTACTCTTTTGGCTTTCTGAGGTGTCTAGGTGATTCCCTGATAAATCACACATGGAGGCTTATTCTTAGTTATGAATATCCAGGCTTAGCTTGACTTGTTTCTTGGCAGATTTTCTCACTTAAATTATCTCAATTACCTTTTGCCTCTGGGCTTTTATCTTTCTTTTCTGTAAATCTTCCTTTCACTCTTACTCTGTGGCTGGGTGGCTGGCTGGGTGGCTGGTCCCTGAGGTCCTCATCCCCTTGTTCTCTTTTACTTCATCTCTTCCTTGTTTCTCCTTCTATTTGCACTCTCTGTCTGCTAGCCCCGCCTATCCTTGCTCCTGCCTCACTATTGGTCATTCAGCTCTTTCTTAGGACCATCAGGCATTTTAGACAAGCAAAGAATCACAGCTTCACAGTTAAAGAAATGCATCATAAGCAAAAGTCACACATCTTAAAATAATATTCTCCAACACATTTTTGAGATTAGAATTCTACCATTTCCCCATTCCCTTTTCTCTCTCTGAACCTCCCATGTATTCTGCCTTGCTTCCTTTCAAACATATAACCTCTTTCTCTTTGTTACATATCTGAATATATATACACAATGTGTGTGTGTGTGTGTGTGTGTGTGTTCCTTAGTCACCTGTAAACTGAGGACCTCTTGAGCTTTCGCTGTTCCATGCCCATGCTCGTATATCTATTGGTGTTATCTTTGTTTGGGTCATATTTAAGCAACCACGTTAGTGAAATTTCGTGGGTGTAGCTTCTGACATTTCTAGAGGACAAAGTCTCACAGCAAACTTCCTATTCCTCTGGCTCTTATGAAACGCTCCCCCCACTCCGTCTTCTGCCATGACTCCTATGCCTTAGGTGTGGGAGTCATGTTGTAAATAAAACCATTGGAACTGGGCTGCGCAACTCTGAATTTTGATCAGTTGTGGTTTCTGTAATGGTCTCTGTTGCAAAGGGAAGTTTCCTTGTTGGGGATGAGAACTACACTTACCTGTGGGTATTAGGACAAGATTTAGAATGGGGTTATGGATTGTGCTGCTTTAAAAAAAAGGGGGTGATCGTAGGCTTTCCTCCATGATCCATTATTTCACCTGCCCTGAGTCATTGGCTAGGTTTCGAGTACCAGAAGTGTTTCCCTCTTGTTGAGCAGACCTTCAGCCCAATCAGAGAGCTGCTGGTGACCCCCAAGGTACACATGTCACTATTGTACCCTTAGGGTTATTGTGTCATACCGGTCACTGTAGTTCACAGATGTCACCCTGGGTAGAACCCTTGCTCCTCTTTTGGACTCTTTCATAGTGACTTCTGGTACCATGAAAGTTAGTCCTCATGGAGGAGGCTTTCAGAGCAGCTCCAATTCAGGTCCTCTGAGTCCTGTGTCCAAAATGCATTATATCTTCAGCAATAAGGACTTACTTTCCATTTCTGGTCAGCAAACAGGGGCAAGAACAATGGCCTGTAGTGTTTTCGTTACAAAACTACAAACGAGGTCTTATGCCTGATTTGAGTTTTGTTAGTCTGGTTCTTAGAGGAAGCATTCTTAGACCATATGGGAAATTTTCATTTAAACTATGTATGTACATTTATATACAAACTTAGATGACTTGTAGGTAGTTTTAGGTCAGTAGTTAATAGTAATTTCCTGTTAAGTTTTTCAGAAATTCTTACTATAATTTTATTCTCCTCCCTCTTTCTTCTGTATTTAGCTCCCCATTTCCTAATTTGTATTTTAAAAACCCCCTACCATTTTTCTACCCCCCTCACCACTTCTGATTGCTTGTACTTTGTCAATCCCCCTCTTTTTTGCTCCTGTTGCTCCCTCTGTCCCCTGCAATGGTTGGTTTTACTTTCCTTGTTTCTAAAGTTACTCCAGGTCACATATGAAGATATGATGCGAGGAGCTTCAAATGAGAGAGAACATGCGACTTAAATTTCCTTTGCTTCTTTCACGTAGACTCAGTGGGATAAAATTCTATTACACTATCCTAGGTGGTGGGCCCTTCAAGCACAGGAAAGTAACCTTCTATATTTTAAAAATCTTTTACCAAACTTGCTCTCTGACATCATGTGTATATACTCCATTCTAATTACTATTTACTCCCACTTTCTCTTATCTCCCTGCACTTCCAGTACCATCTTTTCTCTGTAGGTCCTTTTCCCAAATTCATGTCCTTTTGATTGGTTTTGTGAAGTATTGACTTTAACCAGAGGCATCTGTGTGAACTATCCATTGGAGCAGAATAAGATTCTCAGTAGAAACATAACTGAAGACAATGTGTGCCCTTCTCCCAGAATCCATCAGTAGCCAATCAATAATTCAGCAAAGAGGGCCATGTGGGCCCCATCACATTCTGTGACGATCTATTGATAGGTCCGCTCTGGTGCAGGCACATTGCAACTGTCACTACTGCTAGAGACCACGGCAGCATTGGCTGTGTCATGCCCAAAAGATAGATTCTACAGATCTTCTCCCTATCATTCCACTTTCATGTTTTTGAAACTTCTTTTTTTTTTATTCAATGTTCCCAGAGCCTTAGAAGGGGTGATATAAATGCCCTGCTTCGGGCTGAGCACTTGGGAGTTACTTATATTTTCATTCATCATCACACATGGCTCTGCGAAACTTCCCTGCTCAAGATTGAGAGTAGCATTTTTTATACGGTAAATAATCAGAAGATAGTTTAGTGCTGTATCAATTTATCTAAATGACAGGAGTAAGGGTCTAGGACTCCTTGGCCATGGGTTTTTAATCAGATTTACTATACGGTCATGGATTACCTTTTATGAAATAGGCCTCAAAGCTGATCCGAGAGCACTTGGTTACTCACATACACTGTGCCATTACCACACCCATGTACTCATTTTCTCCGCAAGCAGGTATTGTAGTTCTTAGGGTTCTCAGCTGGGTAAGATCTCTGGTCACTTCCCCTTGGAAGTCTGCAGTGCATTGATTTTTGCAGTCAGGGTAGTGATTAGGAAATACGATGCAACTTCTACCTTCAAAGACTCTCTTGTCTATTTATTAGAGACCCGGCTGGTGAGATAAATAGAAAAGGTGACATTATAAAGGGAACTAAAGGAATAATCCTCACATGGGCCAGATGCCCTCCTCGATACCAAAACTATAGACCAAATACCATTTCCCAAGACTTTCAAGGACCAAGAATTCATTGAATAGTGGATGATATTATGCTTTTAATAAAAACTTTCATCAGAAAAAGTGTTAGCATTGGGGAACCGAAGAGATGACTTAGCGGTTAGGACTGCTTGCTGTTCTTTGAGAGAACTTGGATTCAGTTCCCAGCACCCATATTAGCTCACAACTGCCTATTATTTCAACTCAAGGGTCTCATTACGCTCTGCTGGCCTCCATGGGCACCTGAATGCACGTGGAATATATACATAGATATGTACACATAATTATAAACTAAAAATAAATCTTCTTTGTTGAGTATCTATTATATGTTCTTGTACTATAGATAGTAATTTATTTAGTGACTAATGAGAAAAATTAAATCCAGATTAGATTACTTACCCAAATTCACATAGAAAATGGTGATCAGGGTCAGAAATTGGTCTCAGGTCAGTCTGATGTCTAAGATCATGTTCTTTCTATTAAAGCATCTTGTGGTACAAGGCCTTCTCCTCATCTTCCTCATCAAGGGCTGTCTCCATTTAATCAGCTATTGGTCAGAGGAAAAATAATAGTCATCTTTTTAAAACACCTGCATTGGCATCACTGGCTAGTTCTGCTTGGCAAAATCTGTCTGGGAAACATGACGTGATCTTTGGCAATGACCGGTTAATGAGAGAAATATTTTGGAATCTATTTCCTGTATTTTCTTCCTTCATCGGTTCATTCTCACAAGCTCAATCTTGCTTTTTTTCCCTCTTGCCAATTTCAAGACAGTAATTCTTTATAAAGTCATGGAACATTTGCAATGAGATTTTGGTCAATGGTTTTCATTTGTTTATCAAATCTAATATGAATTTGAACAGGCTTGTGAAATATACCAATTACAGACTGTACGATAGCAGAAACGCGTTAAGCTATTAAAGATAAATAATGACAGAAAATGTTGGTTCAATGAGCTCAGAGCCCGACATTGGGACATTAAAATATGCTTTGAGTTCAGTGATAAATAGGAGGTATTAGAGTTTACGAAAAAAATCTCCAGATCTTGATGAAATGGAGTACCAGTGAGCAGGTGTCTAAAGAGGTAAAGTACATAGCACTATTACAAAAGAGGCTTGGTAGATCTGGAGGACTTGGATAAAGGGGAAAGATGGAAGTCTGAAGTGTCCATTCTTTGAGCATACAGGCTCTTGGTTACTCATAATGAAGTCATGGATAGCAAAAGTCTGAGAGCATGGGAAGATCAGGAAATAAAACTTACTACGTAGCATCAGAGAGATGGTCACTTAAGTGCAAAGTTTGGATGTTACTTAATTTAATACCTACAAATCAGTACCAACGAACTGTTATGGTCCTCTTGGAATACCACAATAGAGAAAGTATTTTAAATGTAAATATTAGTAACTTAAGCATTGGATTGCCATTACATACACAACAGACAAGTGTAAGTTAGTCATAAGTACTTATAAAAATAGCATTTTTTTCTAATAACACATAGCAAAAGACAAAGCCTGAGTAAACAATGATTGCTAAATAATAAATGAAATATTTTTTTCCAAAGACAATTAGTGAAACAAACAAGCTTAAAATTTCAGTGATTTACCATAGTAGAGACTTTTTTCTCATTCAATTTAGAAGCCACTGAGATTCAGTGACCGCAATGTACGGGGGTATGTGTGTGTACCTGGAAAGTCCACTTCATGCAGTCAGTCACGCAAGGATGGAGAATCCATTCATCTGATGGATTTCAAATCTACTGGTGCTTCATAATTCTCTGTAGAAAACCTTAAGGCCATCCACCAGAAAGCAAATCAAACAAGTAGGGTGGTGGAGAGGGGTTTGACCTTTGATGTGGGATATGTAAGAACCTGAGTCGCTTCCATTCACACTTCTTGGCTCCAGCTAAATACGAGAATGCAGATGAGTGTTGGGTAGCTGTGTCTAGAATGAGGACCAAGGAACAGAGATTCTGTCAAATTTTACCATTTCCCACCAGAAAAGAGGCAAGAAATTTTCATCTTCAATGACAAAGAAGTCACATGATATTGAGAGCATGAAGACCAAAATATCAACATTCGGTGAACAATAGCATATCAAATTTACATTCAGATGAGTAATATTTCCTCACCAGCAATCACATGGAAAAGCTGTGTCCTTATTCCATGAGTACGCCCACGATCTACATTCTCTGTGACTCTTCTGTTATTTTCTCTAGAGTCTAGAGTCCAGAATAAGTTTTGGTGCTTTCCAGTACTTTCAACAGTGGCAGATCCTCCTTTGAGGACAAACCCTATGGGGGTTATAAAAAGCTGGAGCCACATGAGTGAAGAGCAGCTCCTGCTTCAGTTATAGCCTGGTAAGTCACATTCAGCAAACAGCAGGGCTTGTCTCCCCAGAGGGCTACATACAGCCGCTCCCAAACAAACACTGGAAGACTGTTAGATAAATGAAATCATTGTTAACATTTTTGACTTTATTTCTTAATAGAGCCTTCATACAGACTTGGAAAGAATGGCTGCCACTTACATCTATGAATTTTCAGGGTATTGAAACTTTGCATTAGAAAAAGAGATGGGTATGGAATACAGAGGGCTGTATAGAAGGCAGGAAGTAGAAATAAAAGTATCTCTTCCTCACAGTGGAGTGTAGCCAAGACCTCTATTCTCCATTTTTTACACTGTCCTCCCCCCCCTTCCTCCTTCCCTCTTCCCCTTCCCCAGTTGTTGCTAAATAGCCCAATTAAGCCTTCCAAGTGCTGAAATAGGAACCAGGCTAGTGTGCCACCTAGCCTGATACCCATACTTAATCTTTGTAGGTATGGAAAAGGTAAGGATGGTTAGCCTATGGTATCTTATCTAGTCTCATCTTCTAGGGGGAGAGGTCTCACTAATTTATTTGCTTTAATTAGTCTGGTTTTTAAAAGCATTTATTAGAAGAAAATTGTAACTGACAATATACTACTTTCTCTAAAAAACCATGCAACATACAATTTGACATGTTACATGAGTTGGTAATTGATGAAAAACCACACTATTTGGTGATGTATAGATGAAATCTCATAATATCGAAAAATTAAAATTTAATAGAATAAGGAATGTGAAAACAATTTTGAAAGTTAAAAAGCATAATTTTATAATATAAGATTCTTTATACAGCAATGAATGAAGATTTTTAATGCACGGGCCTCCACTGGGAAGGTGTGACTTTTCACAGTTTGAAGGGATACGTGTGGATAAAATTTTTCTGCGGAGTCATTTGCCAATGCCTATCAAAATGGAGCATATTTTAACCCACGGTTAATTCCATTTAGGAGTTTACCAAAGGAAATAACCATACAAGGGTTTGATGACTTGATGGTGACCATAACTTTATTTGGGACCGTGAAAATGTGTGTCAAACAAACAGAAACCCTCAAGGTATATTCCTGCGCCATCCATGAACCATGTGGCCTGTTCAAGGGCATTTTTATCAGCAGTAAAATGATGCAGTTATTGATCCTAAGGAGCAGTGTGAGCAATGAAGCAATTGGGAAGTAAGATGTCTACCTTAGTTTAGTTTTCACATCTTATAGGGAAAAAAATGAGCCTTCACAGATGTGTGACAAATATGGTCAACTATTATATATCAATGATGAGACTGAGTGTTTTTTTCCCTTCCTTCTTACTTCCCCTCTTCTTCTTCCCCTTCCTCCTTCCCTTCTCTTTCTCCTTTCTTCTCTTTCTTTCTTCCCTTGTCTTCTATTCTTTTCTTTCATTCTGTTCTTACATAAGATGGGTAATATTGCCTATGGTCCATGGTCCTAGAATCCCTGAGCAAGAGGGATTGGTGAGTCGAGAGGTTTTTTGTTGTTGTTGTTGTTTTGTTTTTAAGTTGGTTTTTTTTTTTGAGACAGGTTCTCCCTGACTGCCCTCAAATTCGCAGAGATCTACCAGCCTCTTCCTCCCAAATGCTGGGCTTAAAAGCATGTACCCCACCACCTGGCTTCAGAGTTACCCTTAAAGTCTGAATTCAAATGCCACTTCCCATTTAGAGCATCCTCAGCCTTGCTCAGACAGTCACAGGCTCTCTCGATATAGAACTCTGAGACTCCCTTGGGAACACAACCCACACATATTACCAAGGCCATAGGAAACAACAGAAAACAAAAACTGCACTTCAGTCAATGAGTGGAGGCATCTGAAGGTGGCACCTTAATTCAACGGCAGCAGTGAGAAGAGAGGGATGTTTCTGAGAAATAGCGTGCAATGCCAAGGGAAGAGAGCCTCTGATTCCACCCATGTTACTCTTCCTAAAGTTCCTTAGTCCATGCTACACTCACTGTCTTTACTGTACCAGGGTCCTCTCTAGACTCATCTACTCTGAGTCTGCGCTTCTGGGAAAGCAACTTGCCATGCCCTAGTAACTATAGGAAATGGTTAAATAGGCTCTTCAGTAAAAACAGGTATGTAGTCCAAACCTGACATCCATGAACAAGGCCTTCTATGCTTAGAACCCTTCACCTGTAAAATGTAGGCAACTTAAGCCATTCCCCCCAATGGCATGTGAGATCCAGTTTTGGGTGGATAGAAGGTTTCGGAGAGTAATGAACCCCTATAAGATGCTGAACATGCTGGCATTTAAAAGTGTTAGCTGTGGAGCTGGAGAGATGGCTCTGTGGCTAAGAACACTGGCTGCTCTTCCAGAGGATTCAAGCAGGCAAGAGATTCACGGACATGCGTGCAGGCAAAATACCCATGAGCATCAAATAAAAAGTTGTTAGTGATTATTTGTTATCATCATTAATCACTGCTCTTTAAAATAAGTTCAAGATGAGAAGGAAATTGATAAACATCACAAAATCTAAAATCCCAAGATTGGTGGAGACTGCCACAGTAGATCTAACAGAAGACCCCAAGAAGCTTTTAAAAAGCAAATAAAAGGCAGACAGATGTTACATAACAATATATGATAAAAAAAATAAACAGCTAGGATTCTGTCTTGTTGGGAAAGAGTCAAGTTGAGTGAATGTTATGTTATGTTATGGGCACAGATGTTTGAAAGACCAATGTCTCAGACCCATGGACATGGCAAAACCTTCCCCAGATGAGGCTCAGAGGCACGGGAAAGCATCCCTCTGATCCATGTGCAGATGTTGATCATGTGTGCAAAAAATATCCACTGCGGCTGCTCTCTCTGTTTACAGCCTGGGCCTTTCAAGGGACTGCAGCTTCTCCTGTCCACTTGGTCTTAGCTTTTCTGTGCATCTGCATGTTTGTCTTCTCTACCGGTCAGGCCAATCCCTGGAGCTATGCTGGATGAGTCACCCTCTCAAGCTCAAAACTTGGAAATGCCTTCAGTTAGATTCTCCCAATAAAAACAGCATAGGAAGACATGCATTTCCCAATACAACACCCTATAAAGTTGGGATTCTTGTCTTCATCTTACAGAGGAGAGAACAGCTTTGGAATGCAAAGCACCTGTTTAAACTTGTACAGAGAAAGCAAGGATCTGGTGGAACCTTAAAGAGAACCGGGGTTCTGTGTGCAGATCTTCCTATCTAGTTCGTGTCTCCGGAGCAGCTACCACACCCTGACGAAGCAGAAGAGACAAGAACTCCCTTCAGTGTGACATGCTGGATGGTGACAGCATAGCCCAGGCATCAGACCAAAAGCGGAAAAACAGGTAGCTGAACCCTCAGTCCAGGAGTTTATCTTCATCTCTGAAATTCTCTGATCCTAGACTCGGTCAGTATCCTTATATGGGAAAGCCAGCTAGGGATCGGGGAGACAGGAGAAACGGGATAAAGGGAGTCTGACCTATGGCTGTCATAATAGTTTCCTGTAATATGTATGCAACTGTTTTTTTTAATAAAAGATTTTTTTCCTCTTGTATAACTCTATTCTTTTTTGTTTGTTTTTGAGTTGTTTCTCTGCGTAACAGCTCTCTAGCTGTCCTGGAATTTGCTTTGTAGGCCAGGCTGGCCTTGAACTCACAGAGATCTGCCTGTGTCCGCCTCCCGAGGACTGGGATTAAAGGCATGCACCACCACCATGCCAGACTGTGTAACACTATTCTAATAACGCATGTGTCTCACTCAGAAGACAATATCTTACATTTTTCTTTTCGCTCTAGGGATACAAAACAGCATGCCCATCCCAAAAATGTGACTCCAGGACAAAAGCTCTTCCACACATTTCGGGAGCTTCTCCTAGTATTTCCATGTAGTGCGCACACTGTCCCACTGTCTGCTGGGCCCCCAACTGGGCACTTTGATTTTCACAGTGCATCCTGTTCTCCTCCAACCTGCCCAGTGGCCAATAGAGGGCGGACTGTCCCTTCCCTCCAGACCTCCGTCTGAGGAAAGCGCAACTTCTTTTGCTTTGGGACCGTCATCCCCCCCCACTGCTCCAGGTTCTAAGACACTCTCCTTCCTCAACTGTGCCTTCCATGTGCTTAGTGTAGAGATGATTACTAAGAAAGATGGGTCAGACAAAATATCCAAGTGTCTTTTTTTTGTGTGTAATTCTTCTCCTTTGCCAACTCAAGCCTGTTCTAAGTATGGGCCCCTCCAATGGGCTGACAATCTGAGTTTAGAGGTGCTTAGTCATTGTGTTATAACATGATCAGCCTCCAGAGAGGTACTTTGGAACGCTGTAGAACAGATAAGGGAATATCCTTAAGCGTTCTCGAGAAAGAGACATGAAACTATATGCCATATAAGCCCTGCTTCTTAATATTTTGAGTCTTTCTGGGCCCATGTCACCTTTCTCGGCCTACTTTCCAAGTTGGGACCTTATTAGTACCATGGTAAGCTGAACTAGCCTCTTTCTTTACCCTTAGTCTGGTTCCTATAGAAGATGACAGGATCTCTTCTATATTGGCATTGCTTCGGTTTCTGGACACCTTATACCCTTTAGGATCCCAGGAAAGAAATGTGTTGACTGAGCTCCAGTCTCAGATAATCTGGGAAAGCATTGGAGGTTTCTCACTTGCCACTCAGCTACTGTACTCAAGAATCCCATTCACTCCTGTGACTTAATTCTATGGCAAAGGACACATGCAGCTGAATTATTTTAAGTTAGTCCTTTCTACATCTGTCAATCTTCCTTACCATATTTCTATCTTCTAATTTTGTCTACCTATGAAGTCTCAAAGCAGGATGAGTAGCGGCCTCCATTTTGCTGCTTGTCTATACTCAGATCTGTAGTGGTTCCCAGTTCTTAATATATTGCCCTAAAAGGGAAGAAAAGCAAATGTACAAATGAAGAGTGAAACTTTAGACAAAGGTTAGCACACCCCTTTCAGACTACAGTGTCTTTTTCACTTCTGCCTCTTCTCTATTTCCTGACCTTGGCTTTTCCTGAGTCCAGCAGTGTTATCTGCTATGTTTTTAATAATGTCTTTATTCTTGCATTTGAACAGAAGTACAGATAACCTCTGTAGGGGTGGAAGGGATGTTATAACAAGGTTCAATGACGACAGTCTGTTGGCAAATCCCACTGTGAAGTGCTGGTGCCTTGTTGGGCAACAAGACACAAACATTTATTATGCTCTTTCATATTTGGTTTTGCTAAAAGAAAACCTAGCAGATTGTAAATGACTTCACCCTTTACTTTTTATAGGGCTACGAGATATGAAAACCTTTGGGGATGATCTAGTTTGACCACGTGAAATGTGCCACAAAATGCCTGGATAATAGTCACCCCAAAAGCAGTTTAAACTCCCAAGAAAAGGGGGTGCTCTCTCCCCCTTCCTAGTATTGAAGTTTCCCTCTACCCTCCTTCTTCAACAATCAGTATAATTAATGAAACATTTCCTCTCTTCAGCACAAACGTTTATAGTTTTCTGATGTCATTGGTTAGGGGAATGTTCCACTGGTGACTCTGGCTTTTTTGTTGAGGACTACCACGGTTAAAGCAAAATATTCTCCACAAGAGCAAATCTGTTCCACAAACAGGATTCCAAAGGCATCTTAGTCTCCTTTTGCCTTACACTGGTGCCATTAACTCTAGGTCCATTAGTCATGATGTTCCTGGTCTCTCTGGCGGCCACCTATCTGCAGGAAGACCATGTCAAGCAGCCAAGACCCCTCCACACTTGCCACAGCACCAGCCTGTTTTACATAACGATCCAAATCACTTTTTTTTGTTAATGTATTTTATTTATCCTTGTGGGGGGGCACTAAGGAACCGACGAAAGGACTACTGGTTCTAGCCTGATCAGTGATCACAACCATCACTGGGCGAATCTTCTGTGAAATAGATTGAAGATAAGCCCTCCACGCGTGCACAGTGCCTCTCTTCCGTTGTTCCTTGGCTCATTACAAAGAATATTTAGCCACGTACCTTCTTTATTAATATGCTCAAGATAAATCTTTGAGAGAAGGCATGATGGGAAGAGGGAAAGGAAAGCCCACCTCTTTTGCTCAGGAGCTTGAAAAACAAAACGGCAGTGTCAGGTGGCATGTGAGGATGTATAAGCTCTCCCAGTCTAGCATCATGTCAAGACTTGTACACCAGTACTGAGCCTTACTCCAGAGAAGGATTCAGCTCTGTTACTTTCCAGTCACCCCTTTCTTGATACAGCACCTCCGCACAGACATACAGAACGCGGATCGTTAAAATTCAACTCAAGCTACAGCCCTCCCCAACACTGTCCCGGCTCAGAATATTTGCCTAGCCCATTTAGAGCAATCAAACCCACCAGCAGTTTGGCTGGAGACGTCTCGGGCTTCCCAAGACTCCATTACATAATATCTTTTACAAAGTCTATTCCCAGCTCGAGTGGAAGATGGATTCTCGTCCAGTTTGCGGAAATTCCACGCGTTCGCTTCCCTTTCCTGGGGTTCGATCCGGCCAGTGCCCAGCCTAGGCTGCAGCAATCGCTCGGGCTAGGATCCCCACCACTCTCTGGAACTCAAAAAACTAACACCCCGAGGTGCAGCCGTCCCGCCCCCACGGCGCTCCCAGGCTAGCCCTCGTGGCCCGGTGCCGGCCGGGACTAACGTCGCTACGAGTGTCTCCTATTCCTGGCCGCAGCGCGCTCGCGGGGACCGGGCCCGAGCCCGGATGACCGGCCGCAGGGGCCGACTCGGTACGCCGGGCTGCGGAGGAAGGAGAGGGGGAGGAGGAGGAGGCGTGGAGGGAGGAAGGGCCCGGGCAGCCCCGGAGGGAGGCGAGGGGGAGGGGAGGGGGCCGGCCGGCCCGAGGGTGGGGGGGCAGCCAATGAGCAGCGCGCGGCGCGGGGAGGGCGGGGGGGGGGGGGATGAGGTAGGATGGGGGAGGGCGCAGCCGGAGCGGCGGAGGCTCCAGCCATAAACAAGCGCCCGGAGGAGCGGCGCGGGAGAGAGGCGAGCCGGGCACACGGAGCGGACGCCACGGACCTTCTGCTGTGCTACCGCGCCCACTCGGCGGCTCGGGAGGTGGGGACCGGCCGGGAGGCTGCGCTGCCGTCTTCTTGACCGGGCGTTCAGCAGCAGAGCCAAGGACCAGAGGAAGCCACCAGCCCTGCTCCAGAGCGGAGCGCAAGCCACCGCCGTCGCCGCCAGAAGTTTGGGTTGAACCGGAGCTGCCGCGAGGAAACTTTTTTTCCTCTTTTCCCCCTCCCGCCCGGGAGGAGAAGGAGAAGGAGGAGGGGAAGCCACCCGCCACCGCTGCCGCTGGCGCCAACGCTCGTGGGCTCCGGGTCGGCGCGGCCCGCAGGGGCGGCGGGGGCCTCGCCCCGCGAGGGGAGGAGCGCCCCGGGGGCCCCTAAGGGGGCACGAGGACCGCGGGCTGCGGGTGCGGCAGCGGCGGCGCGTGTGCCCCGCGCAGGGGAGGGCGCCCGCCCCGCTCCCGGCCCGGCTGCGAGGAGGAGGCGGCGGCGCAGGAGGATGTACTTGGTGGCGGGGGGCAGGGGGCTGGCCGGCTGCGGGCACCTCTCGGTCTCGCTGCTGGGGCTGCTGCTGCTGCTGACTCGCTCAGGCACCCGGGCGCTGGTCTGCCTGCCCTGTGACGAGTCCAAGTGCGAGGAGCCTCGGAACTGCCCGGGGAGCATCGTGCAGGGCGTCTGCGGCTGCTGCTACATGTGCGCCCGCCAGAGGAACGAGAGCTGCGGTGGAGCCTATGGGCTCCATGGAGCCTGCGACCGGGGGCTGCGCTGTGTCATCCGCCCCCCGCTCAATGGCGACTCCATCACCGAGTACGAAGTGGGCGTCTGCGAAGGTACGGCCTCCCTGCCGCGCTCCCCCTCCCACCTGGCCCGCGCAGAACAAAGTTTGCCTGATACTTTTCCCAGAGGAGAGAGGGTTGCTGGGGAGGAGGGACCGTCGCTGTCCCCGGGAGGTTGCCCTAGATGCCTGCCCAGCGGCGGGCGAGGTTGGGTTTCGTGGGTGAGCTCCTCTCAACCCCGCATAGACACGCACACGTGCAGTGATCTGGTCTTACACTGGGTGGCCCTTCCACGCCCTGGGCCGGGGTGCAGCGTTCAGGGGACACTGCGGAGGCTGGCACACGCGAGCCCCTCGGGGAGTCCGCCCCTGCGACCCTGCCCGCATAGCGCAGTGTGGCACCCAGGGTTGTACGCAGTCGGCGCAGCCGGCTTCCGATAGCGGAGTAGACCTGTGCTCCAGCTTAACACTCCCTGTGTGACTCTATTTTTTTTCTTTGCGCTCTTCCTTCACCTCCTTCCTCCTCCTTCGCGTAATAAATCAATTTCAGCTCCGGAATATGTCAGCCCAGGCGAAGTTACACATGGTGGTTACTCATTTATTTGCGTATTGGAAACGGTCAAAGGCTTACTCTTCTGGACGGCGAAAGGGGGTGGGGTGGGGGCTGCATCTGGATTGAAAAGTTATGGCTCACTACAAGAGGTTTCCTTTCACGATCCAGCGTCCGCGTGTTTCCTGAGCTGGTGCTGATGTCTTTTTGTTTGTTTGACAGCAGAGTCTGCTCTATTGGCTTCGCCGTGGTGCATTGTGTAACGCGGTGTGGAGATGTGCTGGGCGTTGATAGTGGAGCCTCCGTGGCTGGGAATTAGTGGGCCTTCCAAACGCGTGTGGCTCTACTTCTGCCTCAGGGTGCCTGGTGTGTTTGAGGTCTAAAGAGATGTAATCAGTTCTTTTATTTTGCTAATGGACTGGATTGTCTGGTACTAGTGGGATCTTCTGCTTACTTAGAGCTCAGACTTTGCTGGCCCACGACGTTGTTCCTGGTATCCTATGAGTGAGCAGGGGTCAGCAATCTTTCTAGGGTAGTGGCTAGGGAGAACAGCTGCCCGCTGCTTTCCCCCGTTGTCAGCCAGCCCCTGGGACACTGGTTTATCCTGAAGCATCTTTGTGTGTGTGTGTGTGTGTGTGTGTGTGTGTGTGTGTGTGTGTGTGTGCTTGTTGTGCTGGGCTACCGAAAAGGAGATGACAACCTTAGGGACAAACGTGGGTGTATTAAAAGGCTTGGGTGCTGCAATAACTCTTTAAACACGAGTTTATTTTTACCCATGGTTTTAAGGTATAGGACAGTTAGTGGAAAATCGGGGAGGCCTTCCTGATTTGGAAGCTAGTGGGCAGTAATGAGTGAAGGGCTGTGTTCCTTTTGGATAGTGCCCTCATTTTCCTGACACCCAGAAACGACCCTCCTGGTGTCCTTTTACAACGTGGGTTTGTTTCTCAGCTCAGGGAAAATGGTCATCAGACAGACTGATAGAATTTCATGTTTTGCCTTTACGCATTCTGAATGACTTAGACTAAAAGGTGCTAGGTGCTTCTCTGAACCCTGCCGCGTGGAGTGCATCACTTGACCCAGCCTCAGGCAGAAATGTAAAGGAGGAGGAGCCTGATTAAATCCAGTGGAAAGTACAGGGCAGTGAGGACTTTGGAAGGCTCAGGAGAGTGTGACCCTTGTTTGTTTTTTCATGTGTTTCTAGTGGAGGAAATGCTTGGGGGAGCATTGACAGTAATCAAGTGTTTTGGCAGCAACACCCCAAGTCACAGTAAGGAATGATTTTGGCAGTTTGTTGGGGAGCCTGTCATTCCTCTGAAATGATCCATCCCGCACGCCTGCCTTACCCCTGGTAACACCAGGTGCAATGACTGTTGGCCTTGAAAATGCTTGGAAGGGTTTCTTGACATGATTGTATTTCAATTAGTGTTCTCTGGAAAGACATTTCATTTAGCAGGCCTGTTTGTAGCTCAATGCTGTGGGTGCATCCCAATCCCCCCTCCCTCCCACCCTCCCTCTCTTCCTTTCTTGCCTTCTTCCCTTTTTCCTTCCTTCACTACAAGCAGCAGCCAAATAGAATCTTAAACCCATGAAACCAAGGTAAAAGAGACAGTGTTTTCTGGTATGATGTAATGGCTAGATTTAGAGAGTCCTTTTCAACCGTGTATCTAAAATTTTAGAATTTTTCACATCAATATAAAATGTATGGAACACATAAGTTAACTGAGGAACCCTTTTTCCTTTTTTTTTTTTTTCAGGATTAGAGGACTCTTTCCAAGTCACTAATTATCTAGGAGGTGTTCCCACCCCCATTTTTATTTTTTTCTGTAACTTTGCATAAAATTTCTCAATGGCCGGTGGTTCCCTCAGTTTCCATTTTTATTCAGAAATTCATGTGTTTTTATCATAACTCACATGAATAGGAATGGCTTTATTTTATTCATGTTCAAAGTCTCATGGACCGCATTTTTTGCACTAAAATGACCCCTACTGGTTGTATCTGTTAATGAAAAATCTTTTGAAAGCTTATTTAGTTGGCTAGCCTGAGAAAATATATTTCGTGCTATAAAAATATGACTAATCAACCTGCTTTCGAAGACATGGCTTAAGTATGAATTTTTATTACTGCTTGTCAGCTTGCAGAAATTTTTGTTATTCCCACACTGACTTTGCTGGGGGCAGGGGAGAGTTATGTTTGTAAGCACAGTTCACCAAGAATGTTTTGGGTCGGTGGCCAGAATGAACCCTTTTACAGACGTGGCTCACTGTTTCAGGCTATTATGGCACGCTGACCCTTAAAAATACATGACCAGTCCTAACCGTAAGAAGAACCCCAAAGAGAAAGATTCATTTCTGAAAGACGAGGAATCAAGACCTGTGAATCAAGTGACATATACCCTGAGGTTTCTTCTCTGCAGTTGGGCACCACCGTTTTCTGAAGCTTGCACGCTGTGGCCCCAGCCTATACCGAGCTGGATGCTTCACTGTTTTCAAAACTAGTGCCAATTAGTACCTCTATCATAACTCCGTTTTCCCGGTTACTTTAGCTTCCACTCCGCCACGCTCCATACTGAGGCAGGAAGAACGTAATATTGTGTGGTGGGAACTTAAAGCAAAGAGCAAGGTTTTGTGTTCTGAACTGTTTTTTGTGACGTTCCAGTTTCTTTACTTGTCCCCTGGGACAGTCAGTAGCCTCTGATGTCTGCGTGGAGAGCATGGGGGGTGTGAGGGGAGGCCCCAGAGAGCAGTTGCCCAGGACCAGGCAGACATACCAAAACGTTTGGCTGGTCCTGAGGCATACGGACACTACCCTTTTTACTCCCGGAGAGGATGGGAAGTTGAGAGTATAGATTTTTTCCTAATGAAGTCAAAGAGAGGCGGGTCAAAGTTAATGCTTCTCTACTGAAGTTACAGCAACTTGACAAAGCCAGGGTTCCAGACTGTTGTTTGTCAGCAATGCATGGGTTTCATTTTCTACCTCAGAAGTCGTTAGGTAGCGTCTATGCTTTGATGCCGTAGAGAAAGGCAAGTAGAGGGCGTGCAAAATATGTATGGGAAGAGAAACCAACTCGAGTAAACAAGGAAGTAATTAATTCCTCCTCAGAGTAAATATTGACCAAACCCACAGGACCAACTCTTCACTGTACATACACAAATGACAGGACAGAAATGACCTTCATTTTGACTGCCAGGCTTATAGAAGTCTCCCTGTGGTTAAGGAGTCCGGTCACATAAAACACTTGGCAGAGAACAAATGAGTTGCATACCGTAGAACAGAAAGGCAAAACCAGCAGGAATGTAGATAATTTGCTGCTGGTAATGCGTGGTTAACAGTAAACCAGGGAACCCTGCAAGCAGTGTGTTGGGGGTCCATTCGTAAGCAGAAGTCACTTTCATTTATAAAACATCTTAGTGTGTCTGTGTGTGTGAGTGTGTGTCTGTGAGAGAGTTTGTGTGTGAGTGTGTGTGTCTATAGAGTGAGTGTGTATACAGAGTGCCACAGTGTGTGCTTGTATGGATGCCAGAGGTTCTCTCCTACTCCCCTGGGGGTCCTGGGGATTGAACTCAGGGTGTCAGGCTTGGCAGCAAGCGCCTTTACCAGTTGAGCAACCACCTGCCCCAGACAGCTTCATTCATGAAGAAAAGTGAACAACCACCAAACTCTGGATATTACAGTTATTTATAGGAGCTATTGGGAGATTCAGTACAGGTTTCTGTTCTCCATGGTTCAGTTCCTATCCAGGGGACATGGGGAGGTGTCTGGGAGATGCAGGGTGCAGGCACTATGAAGATTCAGATAAGATGATGACCCCAGAAAGTGGGTGGACTAAAGGCTAAGGGATGAGAAAAGGAGAAAAAAAAAACATTGAATTCATCTTAGCACAACTATATCATCCTTTGAAGAATGATCCAAAACACATTCCAGAGATTAATTGTGAAATTCCTGAAAAATGTGGGTGTGTTTAACTCAGGAAATGGTGCCAGAGATGACAACGAAGCCTTCAGCTGTAAACGAGGCAGGGTGGGAGGTGGTGAAATGCGTGGAAGGTAGACATGTTT